>NC_139579.1:16456579-16866579 GCF_946808225.1 Silurus aristotelis
ACACACACACACACACACACACACACACACACACACAGAATCATAACCCAGTGCAAGTATACACACACTGTACATGTAATTGTCCTTCAGTCTAAACCTGAGTTAATGTGTTAAAACAACAATGCCTGAGAGACTGTGATTAATGGAGCATAATGTAAGCCAGAATGATCATGCAATCAATCTGTAAAGCATTAATTTCAACACACACACACACACACACACACACACACACACACACACACACACACACACACACACACACACACACACACACAACACACACACACACACACACACACACACACACACACACACACAAAGATAACCATGGGGAGAAAGAACTAGGGTGATTCGCTATAAACAAAGCAGTGGAGATAATTAGACACATGTGTGAGCATTTGATATTGGCATCTAACTTTAGTTGTATGTTTTTCTCTTCATGCTGAGACTGTTTTAGTGAAGTGGATTCCCTGAGTGGGAAGTTGTTGCAGGAGCAGGATGAAGAGGATTAAGCATGGTGTGCTACTTAACAAATCAATAATTTGGGCCATTAAGCTTTGTGTCTAGATGTTTACCTGTGTGTTTAACAAAAAAAAACTAGCCTACCTATCTGTAGCAACAGACGCTAAAACAAAGATTACCAAGCACCATTAAATAATAGAGAAAAATTAATGTTTTAATACATACTCCACAAACTGCCCTTTCATTTAAAGATTTTAGTTAATTAAGTCAGTACTTGGAATAAACATGGGAAATACACTATATGTACTATTTCCCAAATAGTGGACACAAAGTGGAGACATAAAAGTGCAAAAAAATGTCTTAATTATATAGATAAGAACTAAAGGGCCTAAATTTATTTAATTATGACAATGCCCCTGTGAGCAAATATCCATAAAAGTACTAACTTTTTAAGATGGAATGCTGATTGCAGATTGGGTCTTCTCAACCAAAATCAGTGCGCAACCTCTTTACTGTTGTACCGGACATCTTCATATCCTTACATACCAAATACAACTGAAAAGCCAGAAGGTTACTGAGAAAGACTTACTATTAATATCCATGGTTACAAAATAAAATGATCAATACACAAGTAAAATACATTTTGTATTGAGTATTTCCAATTCTGAGAATTTAAGTTGTATTCAAATGAACAAATGACTAAAGATTACACCCTCTGGCTTCAGACCTCACTTCAATACCCTTCAAAGATCTTAATTCTCATAATCACTGTCAAAACAGGACATATTGCTTTGCCATCTGCCATTTTTATATGCCACCCAGCATTCGTATTAGCCTACTGCTGTTTTCTCCTGGTAGGCTCGCACTTCTCTGCAAAATGATTGACAGGCATGCAAAGACAACTCTGTGTGCTCATGGTTGCAGTGTGATTTTTGTTGTTAATTATAGAGCTTGAGATAAGTTTCACAGAGCATCGACTTTGCCCATAGAAAGTCAAGCTAAGTGTTTAAATATATGTATAATGCAGCTTAATACTGTTCAAATGTGTCAATCATCTCTACATATCCATGAGTACAGTCTTCTTGCTTAGTTAAAAATAACCCAACAACTAAAAATGTATGAAAAAGGTGTCAATATTACATCATCCTTAGCTGTCTCGTCAACGGTGTGTGTTCTAGTGTGTGTGTGGATGACAGGGGCCTGGATGGGCTCTGATCTCCAGTTCATTAATGAGCCAGTGGCCCTCTGTCACACTGCTGCTGTGAGGAAGAAGATAAGCTCGGCCACTGTTCTCTGCTTCTGCTGAAACACTAGTGGGCCGCTAAGCCTTGGCACAGCTGGAGGCCATGCTGTACCCTGCAACAAAGCACCATTCCCTGCTAGGGAAGTATCTTATTACGAGAAGGAAGGTAGCCTGGAATGGGAGGTGTTAGAGAATAACAAGCAAGATGCCAGTAGTGCACTGGTGCCATTTAGGATCATTGGAGTGAGAGATAGAAAAAGAGAAAAAGAGAGATAAATGGATAGAGGAATAAATTAATAGGCTTCAGCTAGCCTCATCTCCATACATCACTTTTCTAGCTTCCACCAATATAGGGCCATATTAGAGACTGTTCTCTTTTACCTATTTATTTCTCTACAGAATTGGCAGCTTGGATTGTAGAAGGAAAACAGTTTGATTTCAGAAGGTGTGATAGGATTTGCAAAGCTAATCTGTCTTGCAGAACTCTGGGGAAGACATTTCTTTTCTTTAACAGGACTGTGTTAACCCTATGCTAATGTCATGTGCAAATAAATCAGGGTCTAAAAATACAGAATCTGTGAAACAGTGGGTGAGAGGGGAATCCACACCTTAGCTTCTTCTGTAATAAATTGTCTTGCTACTGTTTGTCTAAATGAGTACAATTTCGCTAGCAAAAGCAGCCAAACTTTAGCATTTTAACCTATTAATTTGTTATTATTAATTGTTTGTTCAGTTAGTATTAAAATATTTTCGAATTATTCCACAAAAGATTATTAGTTAAAAGGGAAATATACTGTAGAATCTGTATTTAAAATAACTTAAATTCAACAGTTCATAATTTTATTCATTGTGGGCATATGACTAAAGCACAGTCTTAAAATTTTGCAATTATGTGTTCGACACAATGTACTTTTTTGTACTCTCAATTTTGAACTTTCCTTTCAATAAATTGCACGCACAATACTCGCATTTTTGGTCCAATAACTGCATGATAAATTGGAATTATCTACCTAGTGATAAAGTTTTCAATGTTATATATATGTCTTCCCCATCCCATAACTGCAAAATAAGTAAAATATATAGTCCACAGATAAGTACTATATTATTATACTGCTTTCAAAATTAATAACTTCATAAATACTAATACATGGTGCACCTGGAAATGTACACATTTAATAATACATAGATTAATAATAGATATTATGCACTTTACATTACACATATTACACACTAATGGCCAAGATGTATATGTAAATCCATTAATAATGCATTAATACATTGTTAACTAATTTTGTATTTAATGTCATGACTTACACACTCTAAATAAAGATCACTAACAATACTGTTTTTAGTACGTTATCATTGTATGTTAAACAGAGTTATTCGCATGGTAAATCCAACACCACTATAAAGTTGCCTTGAGACCACAGGACTCAAATCAAACTACATTTTCTGTGTAATGCTATAAAAACAAGGATGACAATTTCACAGGAGGCTGATCGATTTACTCACACAAAGAAGACTGTGGCATATGCTAAAAAGAGAAATTGTCAAGGCTTAACCCAGATTTTAGAACACTGTATTATAAAAGGTATGTTTCATACCTCAGGTGAAAGTGTTTGCAATATGCATATTTCATATTTATTTATAACATATCCTGTCTGGAGGCTTAGAATCAGGAGAGATAGAAAAAAACCTTAAATATAGCCTACATTATAAAGTATAAATAAAGGTAACCTAGATTGCTTCTGAATAGAATTTATAATGCAAATTCTCTTTATTAATACCGATTAAGTCACTGTATTCATTATACTTAACTATTACTATTATTAATAACTGGTTGTAATTTATTCAGTTAGTTGTTAGTGTACTATTCCTTATTTCCTTATGGATCAGTGCACGTATTTATTTAATACACAAACACTGCAAATTTATTGCAGTAATAAGTATACAATAAAAGTTCCAATTTTTCTTATCTCCCTTGAGGGGCATCCCATATATATAGTGTGTGTGTTTGTGTGTGTGTGTGTGTGTGCGCGTGCGTGCGTGCCTGCGTGTGTGTGTGTTTAACACTGTAAAGCCTACAGACTGATCAGGAACACTTTTTCAGGAACACCTAATCCTTAGTTCACTTATCTGTCTGGCCAACCACAAAGGCAAACTTGGCTTCTCAGAACACACCATGGCCAACAGTCATGACACATTCAAGATTTCATTCCAATATTTTATTCACTGGATTTCTGACTGTACTCACCTGTTTCCAATCACACACATCCTTTATAAACAGACATTGGACACCACCTCACTGTGAAGTAATGCTCAGTTTGCACACATCTAAACTTACCAAGCATTTAATTCTGTGACAGTTATCCTGGTTGCGAAACTAATTTCTTTCTGGGTTTCCTGTTTTGTATTTGTCTAGTTTATATTGTTTGATCATTGTCTGGCCATAACAAGTTTTCAGAGTTCATTAATAACTGGCTTTGTCTGCCTGTTCTTCAATAAATATTAACTGCTGACTTGGTATATTTAGCTGATTGGATAACTATATAAATGAGCTATCAGGAACAGTATAGGTATTCCCAATAAAGTTAAAATGTGGTATGACAACTAATTGTTATTCAACAATGCTGAGCTGAACGGTCAATGCAGAACTTTAACACAACTTAATTTGTTTAAATTAAGTGCTCACATATTGTTTATCCTAACATAATAATAATAAATTAACCCAGCCATTAGGGTTGCACAAGCCAGTGCATTCTTAGTGCCGGTCCCAAGCCCGGATAAATGGGGAGGGTTGTGTTAGGAAGGGCATCCAGTGTAAAACATGTGCCAAATCAAATATGCAGATCACAAAATTCATACCGGATCAGTCGAGGCCCTGATTACCAACGACCGCCACAGGTATCGTTAGCCAACAGGGTACCGGTGGAAATTGGGCTACTGTTGGCCGAAGAGGGAGAAGGAGAGGAGAAAGACATCTAAGACATGCAGGTAGTTGGTTTGAAGAGGCAGATGTAGAGGACTGGGGAGTATGGAGACGGATGATCCGCTGTGGCGACCTGGGAAAAAGCTAAAAGAAGAAGAAGAAGAAGTAGTAGAAAAATAATTTAATAATAATAAAAAAAAAATCAATAAACTCTATTTCCCTAGTCAAACATTCTCATACTATTTTTTACACTATTTCTTTTTTGGTCATCTTGCTCCAAATTTATAAAGAGCAAGGATCAAGGTAGAAGCCTGTCTCTCAGAACCAAAATCCTCTAGGTATAGAGATGATCATTGCTCACTGGCTTCAAGTCAAGAAGTGTCTTACTTGTAAATAAAAAATTACTCAGTCAAGGGAGCGCTGCATTTGTTAAATCATATACTGTTGCCCATTACCCAGCACTGACTGTGTATGACAATCCATTGCATCATTTGATATGGCCTTTGATTACATTGATGGGCATGTTTTTAGAAAATTTGTCTTAATTTTCTACAGATACAGATCTAAGATGTTTTGGGTGTAGTTTAACGCTTTGCAAAATCCCCTGTTATGATCGTAGAGACTCAGAGCATATTGTCTTTTAATTTCCTGTCATTAGATGGTTATTTCTGAAATTCTATTCTGAAAATGAGGTCTCCTCCCATATGGAACCATTAATCAAGAGACATGAGATGTTCTAGCAATGCTTAATTTGCACAAGATGCTCCAACAAAACAAAAGTGTCCCCCCTGCAAGAGGGGTGCAATGGATAAACCGGTTATGTGAACCGTGGAAAAGAAAACACCTTCAGTAGATAGATACTTGTGGCAACTTTGAAATCACTCTTTTTTTCACCTGCTTGTAAATGATAAATTTCATTAGTGTTAGTTCCTCCATGCTAACAAATGATAAAATAATAATCTTGCCATTGATATAGTCTATGTAATATGAATGACTTTATCTTTTAGTAAGGTTTCACATACATTAAATTAATTCAATCACGTCCAGGAGTTGCTTTATCACTGTTATGGTAAAGGAAATTCTGGTTGCAAGGTAACACTCTGATTGGGACGACAGAGCTGTAAGGCACCAACACTACCTGCTGAGCTAATGTGCTTCTCACATCTGTTTGTTATACTACTTAATTGCTACTTTATTTCAGCATATGGCTTGCTACAGTAATTTTTACATACTGTATCTGGCCACAACACCAGGAAACCTCAACAAATGAAAACTTTTTTTGCCTTTATCTATGTTCCTGACCATACTATGGTAAGTGTGCGCCTATCTTTTATCCTGCCTGCAGAGACATGATTAATTTTCCATCCATACTGCATAGGAATCGCAATAGTCTGAGTAAATCCTACAAGATTCCTGTCCTAAACACTACCGAGCAGCATTAAGACTGCCATCCCACTGGTTCCACAAGTGATTTGGTAGGACACTGAAAGGATGATCAGGACTCCAGACAGAGATAATTCAAATTACTTTTAGAGGCATTTGTAAAGAATTTAAATGTTTAACTAAACTAAATGCTTTATACAGTATTTAAGTTAATGCCACTAAACAAAAGTGGAAAATCCAAGAGAAAGCCAATATATAATCAATTAAAACTAGTTTTTAGAACAGCAGAGCTTGACCTAAGATGTGAACCTGGCACATAATTCAACTTCTTTCTTTTATAGGTCTTAAAATATCCAACATGAAAACACACATTTACTGACGACAGTTTATCAAACGGTTTTGTAGAAGATGCAGCACTAAAGTCGTAAAAAACAAAAGCAGAGAAGCAGCTAGTCATAGCGTTCATGATTCTCTAAGGCTGCTACATCCAGTGCAACCCATCTCCTGTCTTTTCACCTATTGCCCTCTCCTGCTTAATTTAGCTCCCTTCTCTTGTAATGCATATTGATGCTTTATGAGAGAGAGAATGAGAATGAGAGAAAAAGGAAGGAAAGGGGAGGATTGGACTGTGTGCTGAGGCCTGCACAACAGACGGAATCAATCAAAGTTGCATGCTTACTGCTCCAGTGAATTGGGATCAATAGATCCACAACACTGTCCTCCTGCTAGGGCTTGGGGGAGGGGGTAAATAAGTGTCTGTGTGCAGGAACCTTGCTTCTTTTGTGCCCCCTCTTTGTTCTGATGATCCTTTTTTGTGCCCGTTGCTAGAACTGGGCAGAGGAGTGAACTGAAGGGATTGGTCTGCCTGAGTGGGGCAAAAGTTTCTTTCTGTTTTGGTGGCTCTTGCAATGCCAGCTGGGGAGTTACAAATTCAGAAGACAGATATTATATCTATCTATATGTGTGTCATTCTGTCTGTGGAAAAATGCCAACTTTATTAAGAATAAAACCACACAGTTTGAAATAATGCTGTTCAGCTACGGGAGCGTGATGCATCACTGTGAGATCAGTGAGAACAAAAAATGAACAACAGGAACCTTTCATGCTCTGACAGCAAATAGCAGCACTGAATTAATACTGATCTTAATCCTTTCTCCACCTGTGTGTATACACACTTGTTGTGGGTGAAATGCTGTATATGGGCAGATGGTGGCACTCTAGTAATTGCAATTCTGTCCTCTGAATGAGACCCTGGGACAACTCAGCATTCATTGTAGTAATACAGAACTCATTCAGTGCCTGGCAATAAGCAATCTTCACTCATGGCTTTCTAAGAATGGACAACTATATAAATAAATGGGAAATACACAAACACACAATCGCAGCTAGAAGTTATCTTTCTGATTACACAGTAACTCCGGATGGCATTTCTGTTTCTTGCACAGCAGTAAAAGACTTTTCTGTGATTATTAACTTTGGTCTTTCATTTGAAGCCTGTGTGAGATATATATTGAGATATTACTAGAATAGCCTTCTTCCCTCTCAGAAATATTGCTTAGATAAGAAATATGTCACTACACAATGTAAAAAAATGTATACAATGTAAAAAAAAACAAAAAAAAACAAACTTATCTCTAGGTTGGATTATTGCAATACCTTACCATCTAGATGTTTCTGTAGGTACATAAAAAACTTCAGTTAGTCCAGAATGCAGCAGTAAGAGTCCTTACTAGAACCAAAATATCTATAGCGAATTGGCTCCCAATAAAATCTTGCATTGATTATACAATACTGCTATTGACCGAACACTGAATCCGCCTTTTTTTAATGTTGCAACACAACTTAAAAAAAAAAGGTGCAGGCTTTATATAGTGAATACTAAAAAGTGAATTCAATACTTATAAAGCCCAGATAAGGAACAGTTATGCAACACTGCACTGACTTCCTATTAGTGTTTGGGACTCAAGAATAGTCTTATTGTTTCAGTCTAGGCCGAATACACATTTTCCTAGTCAAGCTTTTGTTCATAAGGTAATAGACTAAATGTGGAGCGTTCATGGGAATAGTGTGTTCTGTTCAACTGTGACATTTGGATGCTGTGGCTCTCGCTCTCACTCTCTTTCATTCTCTCTCTCTCTCTCTCTCTCTCTCTCTCTCTCTCTCTCTCTCTCTCTCTCTCTCTCTCTTTCTCTCTCTCTCTCTCTCTCTCTCTCTCTCTCTCTCTCTCTCTCTCTCTCTCTTTCTCTCTTTTTTGTTATACATACTACTTCTAAGATACTAGTGATCTTCCCCTTTTTGCTCTCCAGACCAACCTGATTCATCCTGATACCCTACTTCTGGTTGAAGTTCTTATTACTTGAAAACCACACTATGTTGCTGAGAATGGCCCCTTAAGGGCCACCTAAAGATGTCTTGGGACTAAATTTGCAATGATAGCTTTAGGACAGCAATTGCCCTTAAGGAGTTTTACACTCCAACTTCAGCGAAATAGACTTCTTGTAAAAAATATATTACATTTCCTGGTTATACAATTGCGCTTTTTTGTCACTTTGTTAGCAGTTATAGAAGGTAATTATTTGATGTCAACCAGATGAGGATAAGGATTCCTCACAAGGTTTACTCCACATGTCATGTCAGATACTTTTTTTTTGAATTGCCAACCTTGGTTTGCTTTCATTAATAATGCTTTTTTTTATTGTATAGTTTATATATTGCTTTTCGACAATGTCCATTGTGAAAAGTGCATTACAAATAAAAAATTTACTTGAATTAAATATATACATATAGACTATACATTCAGCATACTGATCACTTCTTCAAGCAGCCGTCAAACTATTCGAGATTTTGGATTAATTGTAATTATTATTTGGGTAATATATTTAAAAAGTATCAGAATTACAAAACTTTCTGATATCAATTGTAACACTACTATAGAACATACTGTACACAATATCACACGCATAGAAAAGTGGCTAATTCATAACAGTCTTAATGGCTGGAGAGGCAGCAGAGGCAGTGAGCATTACTAACCCTCAGAGTAGCAGTGGTAATAGCACCAGTCAAGCAATTAATCCTTCATTTATATGCAGTATAAACACTCAGATCTTCTGTGTGGGAATATTATTGGCTTGTAATTTTCTTAATCAAGCTCCCTCTTTAGCCTTCAGAGTAGACTATGAATATTGATCACAGTCCAAAATCACATATTTATTATTTCTAATAGAAAAAAGGTAGCTCTGAGGCACATACAATTCAGTAACTGCTGTATCTGGTCAGGGTCACACATGATCCACATTCTTGTTTAAAATTCTTTTAAATTTGAAATTATATGTACAAAAGAAAAACCCAGTTAGTTGAGGTTAGGCCACCAATTGCCTCTAGAAGCATGTGATTCATCAGTAGCAGCATCAGTAAATTTCGGATTTTAGGTAAAGTATTTCATTAAGAACTCTTAACGTTAATGCTAATTTTAGGAGAGAGGCTGATATTAAAGTTAAAGTGCTTGGTTTGCTCCTTTACGCTACTCATAGGACAGAATTGGGATTTGCCTTGTCAATGACTGGCACACTTATCTGTTTTAGCACTAGAGACTCACACACAGTCAAAGAGAGAGCTAATGAACACCTTCAATCTATTAGCTTAGCTTCCACTGAAATGCATGCATTATTTACACAGGCAAAGCTGCACTTCACTGACACTGATACACTCCTATGACAGCTCTACACACATGCATGAACTCTCTCTCACACTCAGTCACACAGACAAACACACACACACACACACACACACACACACACACACACACACACACACACACACACACACACACACACACGCATCAGAAAATATAATGGCAGCATGACAGGCTGAAAGGAGAGGTGTGATTTCATGTAATTTGAATACATTTTTCTAAGACAATGTCTGAGATTTTAAAAAGGCTTCACCCACTCATTAGTGCTGAAAAGTTGAGAAGATTTTGTTGTTCTTTCAGGGCCTTGTTTGTGCTGTCAGAAGGCAGTAGATTTATTCATGCTGCTCTCTCACTTGTTTGTTTAAGACAGTGAAGTTCTTCAGCTGACAGCAGCCACATCTGTCTGTTTATGCTACTCCTAGTGATTGTCTTTCCCAATGGTGGAAAAATGGTTGGACATGAACTTGTCAACTTTTAGCCACTTAATCTGACAGGACCTCATGCAGAATGAATCTTAAAACTGTAGGTTTTGGTTGTGTCAATTTTACAATTAAATTACACTTTAATTGTTAAAGTGAAATTAAAGTAATTAATCATTGTCTCTTTGAGACAATCTGTCTTTCATGCTTTTATTCACAATTTCTTTTTTATTGAATGTATTTGACTTCACCTGTTAGGACAGAGTTATCTATAAATAGTTAATTAACAAATTGAATGTACATGCCATTTGAATCTCTGTAGCTATGACAACTGTCTTATTTATCCCAGAAAAAGTAAATCTAATGACCTGCCTCTGTAAGCAAATATGGCTTACCAGCTTACAAGCACAGTTATAGCATAGTTAGTTAAAATGCAAAATGTCCAAATTACTCATGAATTATTTTTTTAACCATTATAATCACAATACTTGTCCAGGAGAAGTGTAGCTAATTTCTACAGATTTATTTTTGTAATTTTGCCTTCTTGTCAAGATGAAGACATACGTATGTCTGAGTGCTCCAGAACACCAAAATGCCAAAGGTTCTACCTTTATAGAGGTAGTCACATTTCTTGATTAACTAATCTTGTGCATTTCATTAGAAACCTCCGCCTACTAATTACTCTCTTAATAATAATGGTTAAGATGTTGCCATTCTGATCAGAAGGTCATGAGTTTAAATTCTGGTAGTGGCAGCTGTTAACCCAGTTGCTTGATTGTATAAATTACATAATTGTATGTTGCTCTGGATTAAAGTGTCTGTCAAATGCTGTAAATGTAAATAAATAAAAGTACAGAATCGGAGGAGGGTATTTTTTTTCCCCTTAACTGTAATTATGTAAGTGTATTCCCCAGAGATTTTTTTTATTTTTTTTTATAACATAGAATGTAACCAAAACTGATTAAATTGTTTTAATCTGTAGGTTATTTTATATGGTATGTTACATATTATGATATTATGGCTATTTTACTTGACAATTACCAGTGGTGGACAGTAACAAAGTAAATGTAATTTGTTACTGTACTTAAGAAACATTTTTTTTATCTGTACTTTACTGAAGCATTTCCATTTGGGGAGACTTTTAGTTCAGCATCAGTACATTTCAAAGTCAAATATCTTACTTTTAACTCAACCCCCTTTTTTTCGGTTGTTCCTTTTTTATTTATGAGTGGATAAAAACTTAACTGGTCGAGCACACAGCAAGAGAGTACACAACCTATTTTGAACTTGTTTTGATTATCACTTCGTGGTATCTACTTACAAGCAACATACAGGTCAGCGTCAGTTCAACATCAAGTTGAACATTTTTAAGTGGTAAATGATGGAAGAAACTCCTGACTCTAACTTGCCACAACACCTGTAGTCTTATTTGTAAGATTTTTTTAAGTAGTTAAAAAGAATGTTTTGGGCTCATAATAATTATAATAGATATCAATCAGTGTTTAACTCATTAATATCATTCTATTATTAGATTAGTGTGCTAAGAGTAGCATTAGAGTATTTTCACACGAACTGAGTTGATTAAGGAAAGGTAACAAAAAAGAAATATGAACATTACAGCCATAATAAATTATAGTACTATTGATTGACTTATTTGAATGCAAATACTTTTGTAGTTTTACTTTTTTATAAAGTGTATCTCTACTTTAACTCAAGTACATGGTTTTTGTTCTTCATCCGATTACAGAAATATAACACTAATTTACAATCAGTGTTCCACAATCAATATCTGAAGGTGAATACTACAATAATTCGAGAGCAACTTTCACCAGTATGTGCATTGTTATTACTGCCATTTACCTCTTCTGCTTTGGGGTTTATGGCACTGACATGAACCCATGGACAACACCAACCTCGTGCTAACCCTTCCAGCTCAGCTGCACAAAGCCTTTTCATCTTCCCCATATTGAGTAAAGATCATCTTCTGCTTGTGTTTGCCTTTCATTAACTATCATTCCTTTCAGGTTTATTGAACACTGGCTCACTTTAAATAAAACACTCAGCTCAACACAAGCCCATATTTCCACAACCACACATCTTGCCACAAAACAAACATCAGCTGAGCTCCACGGTGATGACTACAAGACCAGGATATAGTTAGTGATGAATGTACAAATGCTTACTTTTCTGATCCAATGAGAATAGTGAAATTTACTGTCCTGTGCCATGGTAGGCCTGTTTATCACAATTTGGAGAATTACCAAAGTGAAAATTCCATCAAAACTTTGTTGATTTGGTTTTATGTTTCTGTATTTTCACAACTTATAAGCAAGGGTACTGTTTTTATGGTGCATAACAAGCTAAATACAAGCCCTTGTATGGAGACAAGCTAAATATCCACTTGTGTATGTATATATATATATATATATATATATATATATATATATATATATATATATATATATATATATATATATATATACATATATATATATATATACACATAAACAAGTGGATATTTAGCTTTATTTAGTTTGATATTTAGTTATTGGTGGAAAATGGGCTGGAAAATAGTGTGGGATTTAGTGAATAGGTCAGTCAGGACCTCGGTGGTGCTAAAGAGATGCGGGATGATTTGGCAACTGGTCAAGTCAAGTCAAGTCAAGTTTATTTCTATAGCGCTTTTCACAACAGACATTGTCTTAAAGCAGCTTTACAGAATTTAAGAGTTAAGGTGAACGATGTGTATTTATCCCTGATGAGCAGCCATGGCAACTGTGGCAAGGAAAAACTCCATTAGATGTTATGAGGAAGAAACCTTGAGAGGAACCAGACTCAAAAGTGGAACCCATCCTCATTTGGGTGACATCAAGAGTGTGATTATAGTCTGTAAACAATACAGAACACTGAAGAATGAAAACTAACATGAACACTGGAATGTAAGATTATAAGTAATGTCCTTTCTACTGTCTTATACAGTCATTTGAGATTATGGAACCAGGAGCTACTAAGCAACTCATAAAATAGCTCAACTTTTGCGATCATCATAGATCCAACACCAGCTTCTCCATGCCAGAGCCTTTAAACACTCAAAGAGGTCCAATCTCCAAACTCCACATGAAGAGAGATCCAAATGGCGCTGGTACGTCTCTAGATGGTTCGGAATGTTTGCGAGTTCGGCATCTACTTCTTTGAAGGTTCATAATCTTCATGAGGTGGGACGTGACTGGAGCTGCCAGGATGCCTCGGGCTGGGAGGAGAGGAATTAGTGTAGCTGCTGTTCATAATATTCATAATATAGGTAATGATATGTGATGTGTGTTATGTGTAGGACTCACTAAAAAATAAGTTTTTAATCTGCACTTAAACTGGGAGAGTGTGTCTGAGCCCCAAACACTGTCAGGAAGACTATTTAAAAGTTTAGGAGCTAAATTTGAGAATGCTCTACCACCTTTAGTGGACTTTGCTACTCTAGGAACTACTGGAAATACAGAGTTTTGAGATCTCAGGGAGCGTGACAGTTTGTAGCGTGTTAAAAGACTGAAAAGATAAATTGGAGCCAAACCATTTAGTGTTTTCTAAGAAAGTAGCAGTAGTTTGTAGTCGATTCAAAACTTAACAGGTAGCCAGTGTAGGGATAATAAGACTGGGGTTATATGGTCATATTTCCTTAACTGTAGCGTGTTTATTAATGATGTAGGACAACCACCTAGTAATGCATTACAATAGTCTATACTGGAGGTCATGAACGCATGGATGAGCATCTCTGCATCAGATATAGACAACATGTTTCTTGGCTCAGCAATATTTCTAAGTTAAGATGTTGCGAAAAGCAAAGAAAAGGCATATGAGGAGAAAGGGATTTATACCAATTGGCCAGGCAGGGGGACCGAAGTGCTGGAAAAGATGTGCTACAAGTTAGAGCAATAAAGGATGTAGATGGAAATGTGTTGACGAGTGAGGAGAGTGTGTTGAGAAGATGCAGGAAGTATTTTGAGCAGCTGATGAATGAGGAAAATGATAGAGAGGGAAGGTTGGATGATGTGGAGATGGTGAAGCAGGAAATGAATAGGATTAGTAAGGATGAATTGAGAGCAGCGATTAAGAGGATGAAGAGTGGAAAGTTGGTTAGACCAGATGACATACCGGTAGAAGCATGGAGATGTTTAGGAGAGATGGCAGTGGAGTTTTGAACTAGATTGTTTAACAGGATTTTGGAAGGTGAGAGGATGCCTGAGAAATGTAGAAAGAGTGTGCTGGTACCGATCTTTAAGAAAAAGGGAGATGTGCAGACCTGCATTAACTACAGGGGAATAAAGTTGATCAGTCACAATATGAAGTTATGAGAAAGAGTAGTGGAGAGAGAAGATTTAAGAAGTTGCATTGTGTGTTTGTGGATTTAGAGAAAGTGTACGACAGGATGCTGAGAGAGGAGTTGTGGTATTGTATGAGGAAGCCAGGTGTGTCAGAGAAGTCTGTGAGGGTGGTGCAGGACATGCATGAGGACAGTGTGACAGCAGTAAAGTGTGCAGTAGGAACAACAGACTGGTTTAAGGTGGACATTGGACTGCATCAAGGATCGTTTCTGAGCCCTTTGCTGTTTGCAGTGGTGATAGACAGGTTGATGGACGAGGACAGACAGGAGTCTCCATGGACTATGATGTTTGCGAATGATATTGTGATTTGTGGTGAGGGTAGGGAGCAGGTAGAGAAGAGCCTGGATGTGGTGAGGGAAGACATGAAGGTAGTTGGTTTGAAAGAGGCAGATGTAGAGAACAGGGTGGGTATGGAGACGGATGATTCGCTGTGGTGACCCTTAATAGGAGAAGCCAAAAGAAGAAGAAGATATATATATATATATATATATATATATATATATATATATATATATATATATATATATATATATATATATATATATATATATATATATATATATATATAGACACGCACACACACACACACACACACACACACACACACACACACACACACACACACACACACACACACACACACGCACACACACACACACACACTTGGTTTATGCATTCCTAATTATTTCTGTTTGCAAATTTTATTTGTAGTCCTTGATACTTTATTTTTTACTTGCTGGGGTTGTAATTTAATTATCATAATTTGGAACAAAATTAACTCTATAACTTTTCTCCCTACAGTAATTGTTATAAGGTTATTCAATAATATTACTCATGATGATTTGTTGAATTACAGAGCAAATATCAGTTTTATTACATAATAAGGAAAATAGGCAACAAAAAAAAGGTTGCATCGTTTTACACAGAGCATTAAAGCAGTACCAGGAGAAACTGTTTACAGATGCAATACCATAATATATTTCTTTCTGTTTCTCAAATATCCTTTAAGGAAATGATTGCTAAAATCATAAAAAAAAGCTGAAAATATTGTATTTTTATAAGCAATGTAACTTGAAAAACTAAATGTCATTTTATTTTTAAGCTTAAAACATTACAGTTTGTACAGTATTCCCACCACAACAAGGGTTATTTTAAGTTTTTCAGTAGGAAAGCTTTCTTTGAATTATTTATCTGATTGATCCTCAAATGACTCATCTTCTAGATTTGGTTAAGACTTCAACCTAGTCTTAGGCAAGCTGTAAGTGCACCTGGTTAAAGCAACAATCAGCAATGCCAAAAGGCACAGTAATGGATAAGTTGATTGCGTGTGTTACTTTCATGTATACAACAGTAATTTTTTTCTAGATACCTTAAAAATGATGAAAGAGTGTGAAATGATTGGTAAGTGTTATTTGTAGCTTTATTTACTCCACATTTCCACTAGACATAGATGCACTATTAATATTAGAGTAATAACATGACTTCCTGCTGAAACCCCCGGGACAATACGCTAGACCATCAGTCGAGGCTATTCTGTCTTTTTTCTTTTAGAACATTTCATAACATTACAGCTAAATTGAATAAAGATCTCTATACACTCAGATGACTGTAATGGGAGGAAGATCAAAGCTAAGGACATGGGCCATTTCTATTAAATGTTGTATTCAAACGCACAATCATAATTACTGCACCACAAAGTATTCTTCAAAGGGGCTTGTGCAAGGGGATGTGTGCATTTCAGGAAAGGTTCATATGGAGTCTATGGAGTGCATGTCTTGTGAGATTAGCATGTTTAAGAGGGCTGTCTTAAAAAAGATTTGTGTGTGAGTGTGTGGTAGAGCATGTAAGTATGGTGTCAGTGTTAAATATTTTTATACATACTTGTGTGTAGATTTGGCCTTACATTTTTGTTTTAAGTCACTGCACAGTGATAACAAGCTAAAAGCTTTATTAGTCAAAGTAAGTAGGACCAAATTATTCATCACCTTATAAAAACTAACAATACAAATTACAAGTACAAAGTGCATGTATGCGTGTGTGGGCACACATGTGTCTGTATGTGGGCTAGCTCATTTCTCAACCTCCATTTTTTCTTAATCTCTATTAATTCTCCTCTCTTTCTTCTTGTGGATGTGGATTTACAGTATGCACACACACACACACACACACACACACACACACACACACACACACACACACACACACACACACACACACACACACACACACACACACACTATCTCATGTCGAACAGTTAAGAACAGGAGCAGAAAAGGTTACTGCATCAGCATATGCGATGACTGGTCTCTGGGAACTCTTCTGCTATGGCTCTCTCACATCTCTTGGCTTATGTGTTTCAATCAATACGCAGTCCCTGTGGTCGCCTCTGGCAAACTGTTTGAAAAGTCAGAGTAGCATGAAATGGCCATTATTAAATTACTGAGACATACACATTTAGAACACTATTGCATTAAGGAAATCAAACTCACCAATCAGCAGAACGAGGCATTAATATCTTTTGATCATTCTGGGTCCTGATTATAGATCAGATGTAGATCCATTTAGTAATTCCTGTCATGTGGTATAACATTTCACGACAGGATGCTCCAGCACGAATTCTTCGACCCTGGTGGATTACTGATATGAGCAGTTTCTAAGCATGAGCTGTATAATAATCTTCCTAAAATGTATCAATTTCACTTCCACTTTTTCAAACTAAATTTAGGGAATACTAACAGAGTGGTTTGGTGAGTTCCACAAAGCCACAAAATCTGCTTGACGTAGCATTGGAATAATTCATAAGCATTTGATACTGTATTAGATCAGCTTAGCTCCTTCCTTGTGTGGGTTACCGCTTCCATCTCTGAATCAAACAAAGACGCCAATAAAAATGATCCGATGAAATGCTCCATTTCTAGAGTGTGATTTTTTTTGGGTTTTTTTTTTCAGTTTGGATATATTTGTGCACACATTTCACCTCTACCAAAAGCTTGTGTTCATGATGTGTGCTTCTTTCAACCCTTATTTGGCATACAGTTGTTTTTAGGTGCCCTTGGTGTATATAGATTGTTTTGCAAAGGACTGGTTCTTTTTACCTGTTCACTCCGGAGAATAACATAGATATTCTGTGTTTCATTTAAAACAAGCACCTCACTTGCTCCTAATTTTACACCTGGCCAGGCAGAGCACAGCAGCTAACCCCTGGTGTTAGAGTTCAGAATGTGGAATGCGTATGACCTCCATATTCACAATAAAATGTCAAAACTGGGGAATAGTGTACAAACAATAAATAGCATCAGAAGCTGGAATGATAAAAGTAGCCTCGTATTATCCACCCTTCCCTTTTAGAGTCAAAAGGATCAAAAGGAAATTCTGCAGTGTATGGGTTGTCTCTGTTTCATTTCAAGTGGATCTGAGGCACAGCAAGCTATTGTGAAGAAAAAAACAACAAAACAACTGGGCAATACACAAAAAAAAGAAAGTAGTTTTAGCATTTTAGCGGGTGGTCAATTTGCATAAATATTATGGCAACCAATAGGTAACTATGACAGGTGATGAATAACAGAAATGACTTTTCCAATGTAGATTAGCTAAAAGGTATGCGATGTAAAGACTGAGTTAATCAAATTTCAAATTGAATAAAAAACCCCACAAGATAATCACTTTATGTGATCATTCAAAAATAATTCAGTTAAAATAATAATTTCATAAAACATGAGCCTTGTTTATCATTTTTCACATGTCTTGTCTTTTATTGTTTATTGTTCTTACCACAAAAGGTAGCAATGAATGTAAAAAAAACAAAAAAAAATTACTGGAAATACATGACAACTGTGAGAATTACCTAGGTATTTTGTGTGCACAAAGTGACACATGACATGGTATTTACAATAAATACCACGGTCCCACTGGTGCTTTTCCCTTCTGAGTTCTGGTTGCCCTGATTCTGAATGACATGGAACATGGACATTTTTCGCATTTCACAGCTGCATATTTAATTAGTGGGTTGTAGAAAATAGAAAAGGTGTATGGTGGCATTCAGGTACTAGCAGTAGAGACTTCCTTAAGTGGAGACACTTGACAGAGAGTAGTTTGTAATGGTAGGAACTGGGGCTCCAAACATCTATAAGTCATAGTAATGGTGTCCTTCGTCCTGTATCTCCTGTGAAAAGTAACACCATATGTATTTCCTATAACTTCACCAAGTCTAGGGGGATTACTGATGCAACTGCACTCAGTAGTCCTAGCATACTGAATGGGAGCCAGTATTGTACATAACAGCCTGTAAAAATCTGATGTCTGCCACACATTAGTTCATAAAAAGTAGGGCAGATGTATCCAGATTGGCATGCTTCTTGGTGGGGGAATACAAGAAACATTATTTTATGTTTTATCATGATGCCACTGGCCTTTGCAGGAAAAAGACCACACAAATATCTCTTGAAAATACCTGTGATATATATCTGCACTTTCCTCTTCGAAAGAAAACACAGCCTTTGAAGCAAGTTAACCATGAAGTAACTGTAATGTGTAAAATTAAACCCATAAAGTTAAAATGATTTCTTTTCTAGCTTTAGAGAAAAGTACAACTGTTACTCTGATCATAGCCACAAGCTGCTAAGCAGATTGTGCAGTTGTGATCAAACATGTACAGCAAAAAACTAAATAAATAAATACATTAAAAATAACTTTGTAAATAATAACCAAGTTAATCGGCTACCTTAAAAATTAAACTGCACAGATGGCAACTAAATGGCAGCAGGTACATGACTATAGTGCTAAAGGTTTACTTTTACAACATTGAGAGGATCTAATATTTTTGATCCCTGGAGTTAATTCATTTGCTATTTTTCTCCTAGCGATCTCAAGACTGGGCTACTGTAGTTTTCTTCCAAAATATTATCAGAACCTTGCAAGGAATTCCAAAATGCAAGACTTCATTTCAATTCCATTTCTCCCTAATTTTAAAACACTTGATTTTCTACAAAGTAAAAAAAGAAAAGTACCAACTGCCAGCTTATTGCAATTTTTACTCTCTTCAACATTTCTCACGGGACAAGGAAGACATGCAGGATGCAGGACTCTTCTCTGACCTGGTGCCCAGGTTGTAGATACTCTTCCCTTTGCTATTTGAACACCTCAGTCACTGGATGTTTTAAATAAAGATTAAATTATCTCTTTGTCAAGGATTTAATCAAGATAGTTTCACCCTAGTTTTAAAAAGAGGTCTTAAAATTTTCCAAATGTACACCCATGTATAAAGCACAGTCCAAATGTTAATACTGAACACACTCAAAACCGTACAATGTAGTTAACAGTATAAATGATGGCAAAAGACATGATGCTAAACATTATGTATGTAGTATATAAACCAAATGAAATGAAGAATGATTTAACTTTTTCACATATTGTTTTTTACTTGGTTTTTTATTTCAAATGCACTTTTGGCCAAAAGAATCATTAAAAACTAAACAAACCATTAAAACAGCTTGCACAGGAATATTTTGAAAATGTATTGAAAGTGTATCTGCCTAGAGGGGGATTGATTTCCAAAATGGAGATGCTCTCAATTTTATTTGGCTCTCACAGCACAGGAGATGGTATTGATAGATCTGATTTTTCAGTAGGGGCTACTCAGAACCCTGCAAGTGAAATTTCTTGTTAGCATATCTTAGGGTAAGAAAAATATAACTATCTATTAACTGCTATAGTTACTACAGGATCCTGACTGTGAATTTATTTCTGTTAGCAAAATAGCTGGATGGTTGCTGTGGCTACAGTATGGAACAAAATAGTTTGAGATGTGATAGAGGAAATTATCTACTATAGGCATGCCTTGTATTTACCTTTTTCTTAGAGACAGAGCACATGGTGTAGTGGATACAATTAGAAGACATGGCTTATGCATAGTTAATTTGTAATCTGCAAATTAACCTATGTCTGTTGTCTGTGGAGCAGTTTAACATATGTATTTTGTCTGGGATAAAGATTCTGTGTTCGGAATGGGCTGCAGAATGATGAGTGACAGTACAATCCAAGTCTTCTTCAAAGAGTAGATGGAAACTATATGCTGGGTGTAAAGTGACCTCTTATTCAGTGTCAAACACTTCGATTAAATAAATAAATAAATAAATAAATATTAAAAGCCTTTTGTCAAGTCTGACTCTTGATGTCTTTCAAACTGAACCACAGCTTGTTAGCTCTCAGAAAATGATTAATTGACAGTGCCTAAAGAAATTTCGCTAGGCATCTGTCTTGGCAAAGTGCTTGAGTTGTATTGTATGCAGTGTGCCTTGATTGAGATTACCAGTGAGGAAAGACTTGCAAAATGTTTTCAGTGTATGCACACATGCCCTAACAAATTAGCAGCCAATAAAAGCACACTATCTTTGCCTACCCATGTTTATTGTGATAAACATGACTGTTAATGACTAACGAGTAGATGTGCAAGAGCTGCCATCTTTGTGTCTCAATGATACAATGTTATGTTCTGTCTTCCAAAAAACAGTTCAAACCCAACCCCAGGGTACAGTAGAGATCAACAACCCCTGCTGGCACATATGGACCCATCCCAATTTATTGAGTCTCTAGAAAGCATCTCGGCTTAAAAGTGCCAGCCTGGGATTCGGCTGAGGAGGGGAAAAGGCTGGCGTCCATCCAGGCTGAGGGAGTGTTGAGTAGAAGAGGCACTGGCAAGCAGTGTGCGTGATGGATGTGCCTTGGCTCCCCTGCAGAGCGGCCAGCCCGGTAGACAGCTGCACGATTGTCTCAGGACGAACGGGCACAGAAGAAAAGGCTGGCAGCACCATCAGAGGTTTCTTCTGCCTGCACTGGTTCACCTCCTCCACTTCTGAACTCCCTGCCTACTGCTTTTGTGTCCATAGGAATCAGGCATGCAAACACACACATGCTGCAGCAATTGGTTTGAATAATAAAGCTCCTCCAGGGTGTGACTACAAACAGAGCTGAGGAGTTGATGACTTCTAGAAAGTCCCAGAATGATCTCATGATGGAGTTGCTGACTAAGCTTTACACTTCATTCTTTCACGGTGATGCCATGGAAAGCAAAGCGAGCAAAGGAGTAATCTCATTGAGAGGCGAGACAAGGATTTCCTCACAGAAACATAGATAGTTAAGCCCTGTGCCTGGTAGACATGCTGGGGATTGCAATAACAAATCGAAATGAATCTTCACATTTTGTTTGTATTCTTTATAGATAGACACTGTATAACTATTAAGTCCCAGAAAAGCGATTTAATGACAGCAGTGGTACCAGCAAGCAACATACGCCTTTGTAAAAGAAATAATAACATATGGAAGGTACACAAGCTTGTGCATTATTAATAAAAAAGACTTTCAACTGCCTCACTCAATAATTAATCTCCATGGAGACTTGTGTCAACTTGTGCAGTTGGACACCTTATGAATTCCAAATAAATCATGCAAGGAAGCCAACGTTTGAAACAAACAAAGACAAACAAAGCGAGCATTTTATTTTACAATCATTCTAAATATCACATACTTCTTGACATACTAATGGGTAGGTTTTTCTCGCACTCTGTAGCTTGTTGGTTCCCTCGCACAGGAGCTTGAATTTTTGTTCAAATTGACTTAATCAGTATTAATTAAAATGTATACGGAAATCAAATAACTATGACAAGCATTTCCGATTTGATTTAATCATTTGGTCCTGTCTGGGTTTATTAATATGTAAAGTTCATCAAATAAGCAACATTAGGATTATTCATGTTCAGAAATTAAATAACATGTCAGCGCTAAAAAAGTGTAATTGAAACGTCTATATTAATTTCATGAAGTGTACACAAACAGATTAATGTAAAAAGATGAAGGGTTCTTTTCAGAATACAAGAGCAGCAGCATTACTGGGGCTTTAAACCACACTTGATACATACCAAACCATTAACACTCACATAGACACTCCTGCTCATAGAAGAATTTTCTTCATTTTTACTACACTGTAAAAATGTCCTGATGGGTAGTAAATAAATTTGAATATAAAAGTAAAATGCAAAGTACATGTTTTGCATAATTATTTATTGGCTGCCTCAACAGCTGCCCTAACATCAAGGGTTTTCAAACTTTTTGTATTCAAGAACCACTTTACTGTTGAAAAATATCCAGAGACTCGGTTCAGCAGATGTGGTACATTAAGTTGAGAATGCAGTAATTCTTTTAAAGGTGACAGGATTTTGACTTTATTACAAACAAGCTCACCCATATGAAAGTCATCAAATCTATATTCAATAAATTTAATGGGGTATGCCTGATGTAATAGGATATTGTTCCAAAATTATGATACAGTTGCAGCAAATCCTTATGAAAGAGCACACCATTAAATATATACAGAGCAAGTAAAGTAAACAGTAAAAGTATTTAGATCACAGTTCATCAATCAGCATTATTCATGTTAAAACAAAAAATGCACCTCCCAGTATTATAATGTTAAACATAAAAGGAAACTAGAGGCTAAGAATAGGAGTTATGGTATTATTTGTGGTAAAGCATGGTAAAGGAGGTCTAAAGAACAATGTGAAATACCCATTTTTCAAAGTAAGCATGTGTGTGAGGCTAGTAATTCAGGCTGATTGTGGTGTATTTATTTATGTAGGAAGTCAGTATTTGAAATTATTGCTTGTTCAACATAAACATTTCATTACAATGTTTAATTTGCACATTAACCAAAGCCATCCCTTTCCCGGTCAAGAAGAGTTGTTTTAATACTCGCACTTTGAAATTTCAGTCAAAATGTTCCAAGCCTACGATTTTTTTAGGTCACATTTTTTTATCTTAACTCATGAGCATGCATGTACGTCTGATTTTTGTTTGCACTAAAATTGGGCCAAAAGTGAGATGGAATGACCACATAAAAATTTTACAGAGTCCGAGAAGCTACTGAAGCTTAGGAAAATTAAATGAAGCACTCCTACTGTCATTCTATAAACTGTGCTCCTATAGCTTAGGCTATATTGATGGAATTTAGCATACAATATATGATTTCCTAAAGTAGGTCTAGTCCAAAAGCTGTTCAACCCTGAGCAGGCAGTGCTCGCATGGCCAGGTCCATTTAATCTCCCCATGGAAATGTGAAAAGAGGCCTGCTGTAGAGGTTACTTCAGGGCTAATCAGACCGATCCCATTTACTGGGTGCTTGGAGAAGTACTGCCATACAGAAGCATCCTCCATTCACGGTGTTCACTTACCATGCACACTTTTGTAAATGCAGCCCACAATGGATTATACACATTTATCCAGATCAATGCAATGTATGTTCCACAGTCAAGCCTAATGTGATGGAGAGACGGATTAAGGCATTTAACCTCCACCTGTCCTCTTGCATGGACCAGCAGTTGAAAGTGTGGTATCTGCTCTTTTCATATTGACCCAGCCTCTGGGGCTTAAATATCAGCTCAAATATTTTCCGCCACATTAGATTTAATACTCTGTTCTCGTGTGAAGGCTTTAAACTAATATTTAAGATTAATTGCTTGTCATTAATGCTGACTTTATTGTCAAATATGAATCTATACATGACTGGATATCTGAACTGACTTAATAAAGGAAATGTGTTGACTGTAGCTGTTTCAGAATTACTTATTTCAATTGCATTATTACTGTGGCAGACACCTAATTAAAACAGGAAAACAAGGCTGTACAAACGGGATCCTTGATATAAGTAAAAAAAAAAAAAGGTTTGTTTGCATTTAATACAACCACCAGCTATATGGCAGAAAAGTGTGTGGTAATAACGTTAATTTGTTTTCAGATAACATTTGCCAGCTGCACGCTGGGCTGAACAGCTAATGACTTAAACACATAAACTGGCAAACAAACCAACAGAGTGTAAAACAACATGGATGACTTACAAGCTTGGTATTCTTTCCAGGGAGCTGAGGCTACTGTGGCTAATTTCATCATGACAGGCTGAAGAGATAAAGTTAATTGCATAAAAATATATTTTGTGTATGTTTTATGTCAAAATTACTTTTTTTACGTAGACCCCAATGGTAGAAGACAAAGACGTGTATAATGTGAAATTTAATTTTATTACTGACTAAATCAGCACGTATGCATCACCATCCACAGCCCATGAAGTAAGTTGCTTGAAAATACCAATTGCTTTTGGCATAGATACAATTTCTTCTGAATCTAAAACATTAAAGTTAGATGTAAAAACTCTGATCAAAATATTACCTTTTCAGTGTGAGCCATTCCCTGACTGGCTGTCTGAGAAAAACCAAAGAAGTACATTCTGAATGCATTCAGGCTTTATGCTATGCTCATTTTCTCATTCTTCTTTTTTTTATTCTTCACTGAGGGTCCACAGAATCCCTCTGATAATTTGATTGTGGAAGCCACTGGAGACACATCTTTGGTCAGCAAAGTGGTCACTACAAACAAGCTTGTATTTCACAATTGCAGCACTATTTCATCATCCTGAGAGAAACTTGACAGACGGTTTCCTGCATATTTCATCAACAACTTCTTTTTTGGAGCTGCTGGTATAAATAAAAAGAACAAGATCTAGATCAAGGTGAGGTGGAGAAAGAAAATGTTATGAGTTCAGCTCACCGCAACTTCTAGTATTCTTGTTTTTAGGTAGCTTTGACAAGACAGCACACATAAGGTGCTCCTGCTTGAAGAAAAAATATAATACTGAGCACTGTCCCAACAAGTGGAAGTGAAAGGGCATGTTGGTGTTTAGAATTGTGGTGTAATTTCTTCATGCTACTCCAAGAGGAGACTTTATGACACATGATCTGATATGATAGCCACAGGAAATAAATAGCTAATGGATAGCTATCAGAAAAAGATTGATAGAGAATGTAAGCGGGAGAGTACATGATTATCATCAGTGAGTAGTAAGTGCTGTTTGTATTGAAAACCATTTCTTGCTTCTAAACTTGCACAGTTTTATCGGAAACGTAATTTAATTAGGTTGTGTGAAATGTATTGCATGGTAGGTCTTAAAAGTTGCTAAATGTTGAAAACTCTTGGAGCTTACATTATAGACCGCATTCAAATTGGTGTAGCTTATAAAAAATAGCTTAGAAATCTGAAAAGCTTGTAAATTCAACAGTATTATAAACTAACAGGTGTAGAACTGCACATAATCTCTACAACAGAGTTTAGAGTTTTCTATTTAGCCTTATTCTAACCTCATGTTGATGAATTGTGTGGTCTGCTGTTTCCACAAGACTCTGCATAGACACTGCAGAATGAGTGATTTCTTCAGCTGAAAAGCATCTTATCACCAAGAGCTGCCCTTTCGAAGCATGCTCTATGGGGCTAGAAGATTGTTTAGAGACATTTCCACAAGATGAGTGGGAGGCACTTAAGTCAAGTGGGATTTTCTTGCTCCATGATTTTTCCCTAATTTAAGTCTTGGCCAATGTGTGGACAACCACCTGTTAGGTCTTCCCTATTGTAATCATAGGACCAACCAAAAGGGAAAGGCTATTACTTGCTTCACCTCAAATATGTGAAGCCAGCTAAATGCATCTTTTCAGACTATTGCTCATGCTGTATCACAGGCAGGATAATACACATAGATGGAAGTATTATCTGACCTCTTGTACATACATGGCTAAGGTTTGTGCAAAGCAGACAAGGCCATTATAAGCACTGAAACATTGATCTGGGTTGCATTGATTTAATTGACACTTTTCTAACATGGACTTCTATTAGGACCTAAAAGAAAAACCAGTATCCAGTAATCCAGTTGATTATTGAGAGGATAATTTGCAATTTTCTGTTACAGCAAAATGTGCTAACCACATTTGGTGCACATGAACATAAGAAAGAGTCAACTCATTTCATGGTACAGGTGCACCACTGCTAGGAACAAGGTGTTGATCGTCGATTGTACTTTGCACTAATTGCTCCAATGAGACAGCTAATGTCTTGCCAATGCATGCCATACTCAGTGCAATATTGCAAGTAAAACATGATCAGTGTGTCTGTATGCAGCACATTGGCAGCAAACATCTGGTTGTAGTGCTTAGACTAATGAGAGCAGTCATAATGAGATAGAGACATCAATGGCAGATATTTCTGCCCAGCCTGACCTGCTCATGAGCCATCATATTAAATAGAACATGTGCCACAGAGTTCATATGTGGTTGAGCAGTCCAAATCCCCTTTAAACTCGCAACAAAATCCTAGCTCCAACTGTAGTCACAAGCTGGCAAACAAATATCCATATGGTATACTTGTTGGCAAGAAAGAGATAGGAAAAAGATGACAGTGGTGTTAAACACAAACACATACACACAATTTATTATAAAATATTCAGACAACTGCTAAGAAAAACAATATACAGTCTGAATTAAGGAAATAAGGATCTTCTATAAAAGATCACCTCAACATAAAACTTCTCCTTAAGGATAGTGGTTAAAACTTGGAGCACACCAGCTTTTAGAGTACTGGGCAAAAGATAAGGAAATGTATGACCTCCAGGCCTCCAACATTGTCAATGCTCTGAGCCACACAGTCATGATTTAATCTAACAAACCTCTGGTTACCCGAGAGATACTGCAACAGTCTACTGCAGTTTCATGACTGATCAATCACACACACAACAGTACATTCCCAAATGTTTTTTTATTTGTGTGCAAGATACTATTTCTCCTTGTCACCCAGTATTATCACGATGATTCATAATTTGTTTCTGTAAATCTTTACTCAACTAATAAAATACTACTGTATATTGAAGCATGTGAAAGGACATTACCCATTTCGACCATATGCACCCATTCGTTTGCACAAACTACTTATTATTCGTTGATTAATAAACAGAACTCACTCTGCAGTCCTTATGGAATCATCAGTAAGAAGTGGAACAGCTCATAAGTCGTGCTAAGGATATTATAGATGTAATTTATGCTGGCGGAAGACCTGCTTGTCATGAGTTCCAAAACTCATTTCATTTGTAGGAGACAAATAAAAAAACAAAATACATTATTCATTGGATTAAGCTCTTCCTCTGCAGAAAGTAATTTTATAAAAACATTGTTTATGTTACCTTGCCATACTGATCTCCCCTGGCACACATATGCAATCCAATTAGTTGGCAGAGTGAAACATTATTGATTTCCAGTACAAAAGGAGAGTGTGTGAGTGAGAGAGAGAGAGAGAGAGAGAGAGAGAGAAAGAGAGAGAAAGAGAAAGAGAGAGAGAGAGAGAGAAGGAGAGAGATTATGACAAATTGTTAATGCCAGTTATCTGTTCATTGTGTGCCTTTGTGACCATGTTAATGTAAAGTATATGTACCAGACAATATGTAAATTTATCTATTCAAGTATTTCTATACACTCTACCCTTTTCCATTGTATCATAATAGTAGACAATGTTGGGTTACATAAAACATCCAGCATTCTTCTTTTAAATTCATAAATCAGATCCACTTACAGAACCTATAAAGAAACATTGCACATAAAGAACTTAATGAATATTCATACATAAAAACAAAAGCTGACCCTGTGCCAGAATCACTTTAATTTTGGCTTTCATCTGTGACACAATTAAATTGAAGGTATAAATAGGCTGCATGAATTACTTCATGCTTAAAACGATTGCTTAGAAGTGTGCAGAACCACTCTTTGTTTTTTGTTTTTTGTTTTTTTTGGTGGAGCAAAGTTACAACGCTACCCTTACAACCAATTTATCCCACAATCCATCCCCTGCTTTGTTGCATTCTGTCACTAGTGACATTCTTTTCTCTTCAATATTCTCATGGTGAAGAATAACTTGATTATAGTTAAAAATTCCAAGGGTAAAACTATTGATTCTAAACAAATATAATTAATCTAGCACACGATTATGAAAGCCATCTTCTCGTCTTTCAGGTTTTGGTCTGGGGCTTTTAAATCTTAAGCCTCCATTCGCAGATACATCCAGGGTAATAAACCAATCCAATTACCCAGATAAATAGGACTAATCATGCTACCAAAAATTTTAATATGAGGTTTAAGGGTGGGTCGATAAGCGTTATCGTTTTACCCCCATGCAACTTTACAGCATAATTTCAGATAACGCAGGAAAAGAAAAGAGAGCAAATTGAACAGATAAATAGTTCAACACGAGACATTAACATATGGATGGTAAGGTGCCTGCGATAAGGGGAAGACATTTCATTAGGTAGGAGAAACATTCCATTAAAAGGCTTCTCCAGGCATGCAATTTCCATAACTCATTCACCACACTTGCCTCGAAAAGGTATGACATCCATTGTGTAGCAGGAATTTCAAAAGCATCATTAGAATGTTAGGAAGCTCGGACAAAAGAGATGACTTGTGTGTAAGGGTGAATGCAGAAGAGCAGTGTTAAAAGTTTCTCTTGTACCTTTTTATTGAACAGTTCATTTTCAGACCAGGTCTATTGCAATTATGAAGAGTTTTCCTCACAGTAAAAATCCATAGGATATCAGTGACCTATTTCTGTGACATACATTTTTCTGGCAGATACATGTCACATAGGAAATGCAACTCAATAAGTGGAAATATGAATTTTGACATTTATTTATTTATTTATTACATCCAGCCAGTTAGCATGAGAGCATTCAGAGTTCAGGGTCTCGTCATGTTTACATTTTTAAAGTCGATCTTGGATGCAACTTTAAAAAAACAAACAAGGTAACTAAATTAGAAAACCAAAAGCTGCTATTACTATCAAAAACCTAAACAGACTTATGTAGGACTAAGAATACATGCAATAAAATTAGTTGGTAGAGTGAAACATTATTGATTTTTGGTGCAAAAGGATGGAGACTTTGAATAACAGGAGGAGGTTGAAAACTGCAGAGAGTTAGAGAGAGAGGAAGAGAGATGCTAACTATATAATACATAATACATAAGATATATGGGCCAGAAAACATATTAATTATTGCATTACATTATGAGTACATTGTACCAGATAAAACTGCCATGTTCTAGTTGAACATAATAGTGTAGCTAGTGTTAACATTAAATAAACTGCTTTATTCTTTAAAGTTCATAAATCATGTTCGCTGCTGGAGGTGAAATTGGGGAACACGTCCATCATTCTCAGCAGACTAAAGCAGAGTTATGTCAGGCCAAAAACTGATAGATGACTGGCAAGTGATTCATGTAAGTTGTGTAATTATTCTAACATAGAATTAACACCAGTATAAAGAGAATCATTAATGAAAATTGCTAAGTGCAGTTGCTATATCTAATTAGATAATTAGCAGTTCAAAATGGTACATTGCTTGCTACTTGAGACAAAGCTGCAAAAAAAAGATGCACTTCCTCTCAGGGCATTTTGCTTAACAGAAGCACCTAAACATATACTTCTTATAATTGATTTTGCTATAATAAATTATTCCGGTAATACAGATAAGCCATTCAAAATGTTGATATTGTTTCACAGTTTTGATGTAAATACATAATTATCTCAATATTTTTACAGATGACAGCTGTAAATGCTTCTAAAAGCCATTCCCTATTGAAAGCATCCAATGTATATGAAAAATAAAAGCTTGCAAATATGTGACAATAAAGTCACAACACAATTGCCTAACCTAGTGTTGAGGCATCCTTTAATTGGGTATGAATGAGCTATTGCCTAATCAGCAGAGCCAAACTGAATTTGCAGATGAATTTATAAGAGCACTTAGACTCCAATTTTATTGGAGGTTTAATGATGCCAGTCGATGGGGGCTGTATATTCGAAAGCCAAACACATGTTTTCATTCTCCTTTTGCTTAATGACTGTATGAGGCAATCACACTATTTAATCAAAGGTGACATCTCCGGCGGTGAGGTGTCCACAGTCTCTGAGGCACAGATCAGAGAATTTGAATATCTTGAATGCATACAGAACTAGCAGCTGTCCTGATTTAAACCCTAATGAACCTGGGTAATTGCTCTGGTAAAAGAAGATCTTATATCAACTTGTCTACATCTTATTTTATCGTATGTTGTTACACAATCTATTCTCCACGAGAAGACAGCATGACATTTCTCTCACAGCCAATATTTGAAGACCATTGCATGTTCCAGACACAAGCCACTTGAAAGCATGACATGTTTCAACTTTGATGAGATATGGTGGTGTTTCTGAAGGTCACATGAATAGTCAGAACAAAGGACACTCAACGATTAGATGTTATAGACAACAAAACACATCCCTTATATCACACACTGGATAAACTGAAAAGCAACAGACTGATACACCTGCACAGTACTAAGAGCATCATGTCACACTATTTCTCATCTAATTAGCCACCCAACAGTAATGTCTGTCTGTCTGTCTGTCTGTCTGTCTGTCTGTCTGTCTGTCTGTCTGTCTGTCTGTCTGTCTGTCTGTCTATCTATCTATCTATCTATCTATCTATCTATCTATCTATCTATCTATCTATCTATCTATCTATCTATCTATCTATCTATCTATCTATCTATCTATCTATCTAAGCAGTTGCATTACCTTTACTTGGGATGTAATGCAGTGCCATTATTCCTTCCTGTTTATTTGTATATTTTTTAATCCTGTGAACCCAACCCTTGTGCCCTAAAAAGATACAAATAAAATAGGGCTACTGGGCATAATTTTTTAATTTTTTTTTCTTCATTCACAAATTACAACAAATAGCAAATTTGCAAAATATAACTTTTTTCAAATCCTGAACTTGTGCAGTTGCTGTGCTAATTAATCTTTTAATAATTGGTCTGAGCCAAATGATTTTTAGACATTTCTGGAAAGCTTTCTATCTAATGTGATGAAGTAAGCTATGGATGTTGAGGAAACATGTGCAATAAAGGTATATTTTAACAAATTAATTTGTCGCCAATGCGTGTCGTCATTGTACTATGTCCTGTAAATGAAAAAATGTAGGGAAAGCCAATTACTTTGCTTTTTTTCTTGCACCCCGTAACATCTTAGTCCTAAAGAACAGGTGGACTGTAAATCTTCTGCCAAGCTTTAATAAAAAACAAAACAAAACAAAACTACAGATAACAGCTTTTCACCGCTAATGTATTACGAGATTATTACTTTACTTTTGTATACGTTTCTCTAATTTTCCCATTTTACTCAATTAACCGCATGTGAACTAGGTGCATGTGGGTTTTCCATAAACAAATATGCTACAGGTACATGTGGTTCACTGAAAATAAAAAGAAAGCAAACACATTGTGGTGGGTCTCGTTGTGCAATAAATGTAAAACAAAGTCTCAGATAATACCCAATAATAATGAAATTATAAACTCTAGCATCAGATGTGCCTTAATATATCATCTAGTATTAATAAAAGAAGAAAAGCTAAAAACATCTTTATACCTTAAATTAAATTTAATCCCGACAGCCTTTTCAGGGGGATGAAATGTTAAGATAAATGCATGTGTCTTTTGTTTTATGAATACTCTGCATAAAAGGTCCTAATTATGCAGGGATAATAAGGGGAAGAACTTAATGAAAAGATAAATCATATGTAGCAAGTGGGGAGAATGTTTAATATTTCATGAGAGGTACACTCAAACACATGGCCCCATGGTCCTGGTGCACACAAAGAGCGGAGATGTTCTGCTGAATAATCACAATCGACTTCTAATGAAGAGAATGAAGAAAAACAGAAGCAGCCTGCCATTTCTCGTGAGTAATTAGCAGAGAAGTAACTGCTCAACAATTCATTTTGAATCATTGTCAGTCTACATCGGATATATGCTGAGGTAACCTTGACCTCAATCAGCAGTCGAATTTGACTTAGTTGACAGATATTATGTACGGGTTTGCAACAGACACTTAAAAATATTTCGCAAATATTGTTTTTTATTTATTTATATTAAATACACCATAAAGACACAGAGCAGATTCAAGATACAGGCAGATTAGATCATGTTGAAGAATGACCTTTTTAAACCTGTTTTCCTTATGATATGTTGTGAATTGCTGCAAAGATTTGCATCCCAATGCCAAACCCTTTTTAGTTTGTGTAAATACACAATACTGAACATAGTTAGAATTTTCCTGCTTTATTTTTATTTTTAGTTAGGTCCTATAATGCAGTGCAACCTATACTAATACCATACTATGATACTCTATGAGAAGTAAAAACAACAATAAAGTTCTGCAACATTAATTTATCTCATACAAACTTAAAGCTTGAAGCTTTGCAATGTGTTACTAGGTGCCATTAAAGTTCATAAGGATTTATGCACTAAAGTTCATAAGGATTTATGCAAAATTGCATTTTGTAGTAAGATGCATTCAATGTAATATTGGGTAATATACAAAATAGTGTACTGAGAGTGTTAGGATTATTTGTGTTTAATGGTAGGGCATTTTAATTCATTGATAGATATATTTTAGCTACAACCAAGCACAATATTGCTAGTGTATTTTATTAGCTATGTAAGTTTAGGAGTGGATTTGTCAATCACAAATATATTTCTGTCTACTTCTATAATATAAACAGTATTATCTATGTACAAACCACAGTTCCTATGAGGAAGGAGAGCACCCCATCCTAGGGAATTAACTCTACTATTAACTGGGACTCATATTTCATGCCACACTGTTTGTAAAATGTCAAAAGCGAGTTCGCTTCCGAACGCAGGAGGTCACGGCATGTCATTGTGCACATGTGAGACGCCACATGCATTCTATTCATAAATATCTCATCGTTTCTCATTTGTGAGATAAGGGAGAGCTGGTGGTAATTACATGGTGCTGTCAGCTCTGGGAAGATTTCAGCAGAGAAAAGAAAAGAGAAAAGGATCCAAGTGCTGATGTATTGCAGGAGGAGAGAAGAGAAAAAGTGACACCAGCTGAGAAAGACAGAAGAAATCAAATCTCTTATTTCTGTTATCGGCACCCGGGTGTCTTTCACATGGGAAATTAAGATGTGCAAATGAAATATTAATGCATTCTTTATTTTTGAGATTTACATTAATCTCTCTCATGCTTTCTCTTTCTGTCATCCTCTTTCTATGTCTCTCTTTCCTCATCTGGGAGATTTGAAAGCTTTGATTGTTGCTTCAATCATGCTTGCTTCTTCAACTTTTTCAAGTGTAAAGTGCAGTTAAAGCACAAGAGTGAAGAATAGAGGACTGATACGTCCACAACCACACTCCAAAATCTAGAGGAACATCTTTCCAGAAGAGTGGAGGTCTTTATAACAACAAATATGAACTACATATGGGATGGGACGTTCAAAAAGGACATACAAATATTATAGTCAGGTGTTCACATTCTTTTGTCCATATAGTGTAGGAGAAACATGATCTTAGATTAGGGAAGCAAAGTGATGCTAAGTTTCTGTGTTCCTGCATATTCTCCTGGGTTTTGGTTGGGTTTGCATGTTTCCTCCCAGCATCCAAAATCAGTAAGATCAAATAGCACCTAGGTGTGAAGAGGTGCATATAAATGTTCATGGTGCCATGCAATGCACTGATACATCATTCAGGGTGAATTCTCGTCCAGTATTCCCAGGACTGTGAGAAACCGTGATGCCATTATCAATGAACACCACCTGCTGTGGTGTTCATTATATAGCGTATGTATTAAGTTTGAATCTGAATGCTAAAAAGATTTGCAAAACAATGAATGGTAACAATCACATTCAAGGCCAATGCTGTATAAGGCCAATATTAATACGTTTTGGTGCCCCGATGTGTTACTGCCTCAATCTCCAGTCATACCGCAGTGCCTCAGGTCTAGTTGAACAACTAATTGACAACACTTACTCCTTCTGTTTTTTCTTTATTTTTTTTTCTTCTCTGTTTAACCCTTTTTTTTTTCAAAACTTGACTCAGACTTTAAGCAAACGGAATTGTTAAAGGTTGAATGAATTCTAATCTTTGCTGCTGCTGTTTTAGATTAAGATACTGTTAAATAATTAAATTTTAATCAGGAATAAATTAAAGAACCCATGGTTAATATATAAATGATTTGAATACTGGCTGGAATCTGATACCAATCTGATGATTAAAGGGCAAATTCTCAGTCATGATAAATAAGAAATTCATGAGCACATTCCCAAAGATAATAAAAAATCCACACGAGACCTTGATGCCTACACTCTGTCGACATTATCAGATACGCCTGAGATCCAGATGCATTATTTCTACCTTCAGGTAAAGCTAAACTGAAAGAGCAGGGGAAAATTGATCCACAATCTAGCCCCAGGAATCAATCTCTCTCTCTCTCTCTCTCTCTCTCTCTCTCTCTCTCTCTCTCTCTCTCTCTCTCTCATATCTCTCTTTCTCTTTCGTATTATGGAGTCTGAGCTACCGGGGTCTATAATCCTTGAAGGTTTAGCAGAGGAGTCATGTGATTGGTTAGACATTACATCAGGATGATGTAATACTCAGAGGACTGGCTAGTGTGGCAGCACAGTGAGGAGAGGCAAGGAGAAAGAAGGAAAAAAATAAAAATAAATTATATATATATATATATATATATATATATATATATATATATATATATATATATATATATATATATATATATATAGTGAGGAGAGAGAGAGAGAGAGAGAGAGAGAGAGAGAGAGAGAGAGAGAGAGAGAGAGAGAGAGAGAGAGAGAGAAATCAGTCATGCTTTAATCCCAATCCACATAGCAGTGCTTTGGGGGAGCAGAGAAAAGGGCTGAGCTATTTTCTATGAGCCCACAATGAGCCATGAAGATAAAAACTGTAACTGTCGCCTAGCCCCCAAACACTGTTGTGTTCACTGATGCTGTTTCTTGTGAGCTGTAGCTGAATATGTCAAAGTGAGATACAAATGTAATGAACACAGTTAGTTCAGCAAATCAGTCTGCTTTCCAATTACAGTGCATCACAGGTACAATGGTCTATATCTTTATGCTATAAAAACACCTTTTGTTCATTGTCTTGAGCTCTAGTTTTGTCTAGAGTTATTTTATATGCACATACAGGGCTGAGATGTTTTAATGAAACATTTTGTAAGTTATTTGAATTATGCAAATCGAATTACATTTTCAGTGTTTACATAATGGCAGCTTTTAATACTGCCACTACTACTACTACTACTACTACCACCACACTGAAAAAACTTATCAAGAGTCATATTTCTAGCCATAAAAATCTTATTGATAATTATTATATATATATTCCAAATGTTTGTTATATTAACTCACCACATTATTTCCAAACATTATCCAGTATGGTTATTATTGTATGGAACTTTGTTCTTTATTCAAAGCATTTGTGGCTTTTTACTAAGTTGTTCTGTAGTTTGATTTCAGTTTCTAATGTTAAATATATTTCAGTGTTTAGAATGACAAACTACATTTAATAATGTTTTGTGTTGCAATGTGTTTCTAGACAGTCTTTGGATTAAATTAATTATTTTACTTAAAATTCTACAAACAATAACCAGTAATTACAATGTGAAAGAAGTTTTTTTTTTATCTAAAAATCACATGTACATAAGGATTCACAGACTTTGCCATTACACTAAAATTTAGCTCATCCTGATTCCACTGATCATCATTGTGATGTTTCTACAACTTGAATCAAGTCCACCTATGGTATATTCAGTTGAGTGGACATGATTTGGAAAGGCACACACCTTTCTATGTAAGGTCCCACAGTTAACAGTGCATGTCAGAGCATAAACCAAGCCATTAAGTCCAAAGAATTGTCTTTAGGCTTTCCAGATACAGAATTGTATTGAGGCAAAGATCTGGGGAAGGTTACATAAAAAGTTCTGAAGCTTAAGGTCTCAATGAGCACAGTGGCCTCTATCATCTGTAAATGGAAGAAGTCTGGAATTACCAGGACTCTTCCTAGAGCGGGCTGCCAAGCCAAACTAAGCAGTCAAGGGAGAAGGGCCTTATTTAGGTAGGTGACCAAGAACTAGATGGTCACTGAAAGCGCTCCAATGTTTCTCTGTGGAGAGAGGAAAAATTTCCAGAACAACCATCTCTGCAGCACTCACCATTCAGGCCTGTATGGTAAAGTGGCCAAACAGAAGCCATTTCTCAGTAAAAGGCACATGACAGCCCGCCTGGAGTTTGCCAAAAGGCACCTGATGTCAGGATCTTCTGGAGGTTGCGCGGCAGGCACTTCCAAATTCGCAGAACGCGCTTCCGGGTTTGAGGCCTTCTTGCCGTTCTTCCTGTGACACCAGTTATTTAAGGACATTTATTTGGAGCTCCCTACGGAGGCGGCCGGTCAGGGCCAGTAAAGCCTTCTCTGCTGGCCTAAACACATCAGAATCACTGACCTACATTTACAACCTAAATTCTAATATTTGTTCCATGAAATTGTATTAATTTATTCCCAACAGTTTATTCTCTTCATTTCATAGTGTTTCTCTTGGCAGTATTACTACTGGTGGCAGTAGTAGTGGTAGTGCCTCTCTCTCTGTAACGCCACTCGTTGTTATATTGCATTTTTGTATAGTATCAATGGTTTCTATAATTGTGATGTGATAGTGGTGGTAATAAGAGGTAGATTAAGTCAGGTAAGTCCCCACTAAAGGCCCAGGTGCCAAATGCTCGACCTGCCACTGCTACTACTACTACTTCTTCCACAACCTCCAGTACTACTACTACTACTACTACTTCTAGCACTACTACTACCTCCAGTACTGCTACTACCATCACTACTACTACTATTACTACTAATTCCAGGACTACTACTACCACTACTACTAGTACCAGTACTACTACTACTTCCACCACTACCACTACTTCTACTAAAAGTACTACTACCACCACAACTACTACTACCAGTACTGCTACTACCACTAACTATCACCACTACTACTACTACTACCACTACTACTACTACTACTACTACTACTACTACTACTACCACCAGTACTAGTACCAGTACTACTTCTACTACCCAGTAGCGGGTGGTCAGTGCCAGCAAAGCCTTCTCCGCTGGCCTAAACACTATCAGAAGCACTGACCTACATTTACAACCTAAATTCTAATATTTGTTCCATGAAATTGTATTAATTTTATTCCTAAAAGTTTATTCTCTTCATTTCGTAGCGTTTCTTTCGGCTGCACTGCTTCCAGTATGTGTATGTTCATGTTAGATTTTTTGTCCAATCAGATTTCAGCCTCTATGTGCTGCCATGTCAATCTAATCTGCCCAGGGCCTGCAAAGTTAATACTGCTGGCTCTTTGGCAATAGAGAATATTAGCAACGGGTCTGTTTCTTTAACCAATCAGATTTCATATTTCATATCATAGCTAGCTGGCCCAGAATAGCGTCAGAATTTTTCCGTCCTCTGATTGGTTGGTCAGAGGGAAACTGTTACAGCCAAATTCAACTGGCAAAACATGTGTGTAGCTCTGCACACATTAATACATCAGAGTTAGACTTTTTTATGCCTACGGAGGAAGAGAAATTGCTGGCTTGTCTCAGCCCGGGAAAGGGTTTGTTCACCACTTCCAGAACAGTGAATACGAGCAGTACCACTGGCTTACAGCCTCTGAGGATCGGTGCAAATTATGATTGCATCTCTGGTGAGTAGGTTGTATTTTATTTAAATTTTTAGTGTTTTGTCATGTTATTAGACTGAACTGCTCGAGATGATGTAAGCGGCACAGTTGCGGTTATAGTGTAGAGGTTTGTAGTTGTCTTAACTGTGTTTCTTGCTTTAGAAAAATGGTATTTACCCTCCATATGTGAAATGCCCCTCTCTCTATCTGTAATGCCACACGTTGTTATATTGCGTTTTTGTATAGTATTGATGGTTTCTATAATTGTGACGTGATAGTGGTGGTATTAAGAGGTGGATTAACTCAGGTTAGTCCTCATTAAAGGCCCAGGTACCAAATGCACGGTCCACCACTGCTACTACCACTACCAGTATTACTGCTACCACTACTAGTACTACCAGTATTACTATTACCACTGCTACCAGTACTAATACCAGTACTAATACCACTACTACTACCAGAACTCCTACTACAACTACTACACTACCACTTCTTCCAGTTCTGCTACTACCCCCACCACTACCACTAATACCAGTATTACTACTACTACTAATACTACTACTACTAATACTAATAATAATAATGTAATTGCTTGTAAAATGTGGAAATATGGCAAGCCGATACTTTTTTAAATATTATGCACCTAATATAATAATAATGCAAAATGCACTTGGCCAGAGGACATCACTGCAATAAAACATTAATTCAAATTACTAAATGTGTCCTGATTTTCCAAACAAGCCCCCTACAGAATAATCAAAGAAGAGATATTGCCATAGGTGTTTAATTATTATAGCGTGCATTAATGAAAGGCCCAATGATGTTGCTTATTTTGCAGCATTGTGGAAAACTAAAAAAATAGATGGGCAAGCTGTGCCTGAAGGAATGATTGCGGAAATTTTTTTTTAACGCATAAATGCATTTGACAATTAAAAAAAAAAAAAAAGCACACTATAGAAAAAAAGACAACAAAGGAAAATTTTGCTAACTAAAATAGAAAAAAATCAGTTTAGGCCAGAGGATTTATTTTCTCTTAAAGCTATTATTCATGATGTACAAGATGCAAATAAATGAAAGGGACATAAAATAGCCAGAGGAAAACAAAGCAAAACAACAAGATGTTTATCATAATACAACACTGAATACTGCAATATTTTATCAGTTGATAGTTTGAATAATGCCCCATGAGTGATTTATCTGGTACCAAAAACTAATTTGTTGTGTTCATCTTTGGAAGCCAATCACTAAACAAATGCTCACATCATTGCCATTTATCAGGAACAAAGGGGGGTGGGGTGGGGGTGGGGGGTGTAGCTGAGTGTGAAAGCTATTTGCAATCTTGTGCGGTATGGTGCAAAACTCCCTCCTCAGGCTGTTGTGCACTGGTGTTCTCATGTTGCCAGCGCTTGGAGTGGCAGCTTAAATCTAAAATCTGGCAGCCTAAAAAAAACAGAGAGTGAAATGACAACTTGATAAAAGCGGAATGACTTTTCGGCCGCATTTTGCCGAGAGCAAGGTAAAAGGAATGATGTATTTGGAGTGCCGAATGTATTAAGATCAGAGAGAATATGAGAGGTGGGGGATATGTCTGTCCATAAAATGTTGTGTACATGGTGATGCCTTGTGTTTGTCTGGGTCAGGGTTACATGAACACTGCAGTCCACACTTGTCAGCTCTCAACCAGCCTTCGTCTATGTGTGTATGTGTGAGTATATGTGAGTGTATGTGGCAATGAAGGAGAGGCCAGTGGGTTCAGACCTGCTGTATGCTTTAGTGGAGCCTGATATGATTCTCCTCTCCTCCTGCAGCTGTTTCTGCTCATCCACAAATGTGACATTAGAAGAGCCTGAATTAAAATGAACATCACTAATTCCAAGCTCTTGCTCTTCTGCTCAGTCTCTGGAAAGATGCAATATTGATGCCGCTTTTTTGAATATTCCTATTCATCCATCAGATGACAGCCTCATTTCTTTGGTTATCAGGTAAAGTGCCATTAGACTTTATATTATTTATCATTTATTATAACAAGCATATCGAACAATAGATTAAATTGTAAGAATGTCTGTGTGTGTGTGTGTGTGTGTGTGTGTGTGTGTGGGATCGGGTGGGGGAGGAGGAGGTTGTGTTCTTACGAATTACGCTCTACACCATTACTTATCTAATAAGGCTTAGAAAGCAAAAAACATTAGCACCAGTGCAAGAGTTAGCATTCACCTCTCAGGGCTCTCTGAGGGGCAAACGAGCTCATCTGGCATGTACAAGTATGCAAATACGGGCGGTTACTGTCTGGCTGCTGCTTAATTCTCCATTATTCTCCAGATAGAAGTCCAATCAAGTTGACTTTGAAATAGATTGTGGGTGATTAGACAGGATTGCCGTGTGGGCTGTCGGATGCACAAGGCCTCTCTCTCTCTTTTTTTCTCTCTATCTCTTTCTCCCTCTCTCTCTGCCACTCTCTGTCTCGCTTGTAACTGCAGCAGCTGCCTAAAGAATCTGCCAGCACTGATCCATTTAATTAATTCTCAGACAAGCATTACTGATTTGCTAAATCAGTGAGAATGACACAGAAGAGCTGAGATGTTTGGACACACAAAACACACAGACACCACAATCACCACAATCACTTTTGCATTTATACATCTGACCTCAACTTGTAATACCAGAACTGGCCATGTGAGGAGAATGTACACATGATTTATACATATTTATGCAAATCCTTTTCTCACACACACAGATCCCAGAATTATTATTTTTTTTATCGTTTGATGCAGATTTAACACTCAATAATTCAACAGCCTGTGTGCACACTTACTGAGAATAGTCATGCACAGAAAAGACGTACAGTTTATACATTTCCATCAACAAAACTAGTGATGGAAAGAAAAAAAAAATCATAAATCTGCAATGTGTGCTCAAGTTTCCGACACTGTTTAATCAATTCCATCTTTTTTTTATTATTTTTTTTAATCAATATTTATTTTTGTATAATAAAATTGGCATGACAAAAACTGATTCATGGTACTGCCATGGTGAATTTTATTGATTATAAGAAACAGAAAAATTTAACCACAGACCTTTGACATTTTGTGTGATCATTTATTTTGTTTTCTCTTTTTCCCATAATGCCTAGGACAATAAACCCTATACATCAAACAAATCACCACAGGTTTGAAAAGACCAGATACTGATAGTACATCAACCTGACCCATATTTCCTTCTCATATTCACAGTAGTGCATGGCTGGATGTTGTAATTATCGTTTCTGAGATGTCCAGGCATTTTTGCAGTTCTCACACTGCATTATGTGTTGACACGGTATGAACCAAGCAAGCCTCTGGGGCTTTTATACGGCACTGGCTCCCAACCTAATGACAGTGCCGGAGTGATGACAGAAGTGCATACAAGAGCACTCCTAAAATAACACTGGCCTTATCAGCAACATCATCAACAGTATAGGCCACTCTATAGGAGTTGTCTGTAAGTGCTCCCAGCTGTTGCAGGTGCATTGAGGATGCTCTCTCTCTTTTTCACTAGCATGGCCATTTTAGGGCTAGTGAAGTTTTTCTGGCTTGATTAACCATTCCATTGCGCTTGTTATCCAACGATGGCTCAAATGCTTAAGCCAGGGTGGTGTAAAGGATCATCTCAGTGGAGTGTCTCTCAAGTCAAACGATGTCTCAGGCCAAAGTTGTGCAATGAATAGGATAATAAGACTAACTTAAAGTCATATTTCAAAAGGAAATACAATATACATCCTGTGTCGCTTGACAAAGATAGGAAAAGTTAAAGACAACGCTCTTGCCAAAGTCCCAGCAGGGCTGAATGCAACACAATCCAAGATGCGCTTAATCACTATTGCAGGAGAACAACACTCCATCATCAAGACAGAAAAGAAAAGAGCATCTGGATATTAAGTGGCTGTAGTACGAAATAAACTGGATGGGAAAGGCTTACGCAGCAATAAAGTGATATGGATATTAATTATGAATGAGTGTGTCATTTAGGATTCAGGTAGTGAGAACAGCAGCTGTCCCATGTGGCACAAAAGATGCACATGCCTTGGAGTGCCTGGTGCAGAAACAAACTTGTAGTGAGGCAAAGAATTTTCATGTAGACATACAGTCTACACAATTGGCAGAGCTGAAAGCTTATTCTGCATTCAGGTTTAAACAGTCCTACGAATTGAACGTGTGGAAAATCTGAAAGATAACATTTATTTAAAAAGTGTGTGTACAATTGCTTGAAAAATATTCATCCCTTTGAATTGTTTTATAATGCCGCAATTTGGAATCTTGCTTTTAACCAAATAATCTTTCTTCTTAAACTGTATATTCTTTGCTTATTGGCTTTCACAAATTGTTCGCTCTGTGTGTGTGTGTGTGTGTGTGTGTGTGTGTGTGTGTGTGTGTGTGCACGTGTGTATGTGATTTTGACCTGTGATAGGTTGGCACAATGTGCCCTCAGTTAAAGAAGTATACTAAATGGGTGGATGTTTCTACCAGTCATGATAATCATTCAACATATTTGTAAGCAACAACCCCTTGAACATCCCTTGCCAGTGTCTATAAATGGACAGTAAAAACTGCATGCTTATTAAAAGTCTTTACAATTAAAAACTTTTATTTAAAACAGCAAATAGTGTAATTGAAATTGTAAGCTCTGCTCTTATCTCTTGCAGTGAATGACTTCATCGGCTAGCTACTGGCTGGTTGTGGCAAGCAGGTGGCAGCTGTGCAATGAAGCTGCATCTCAGTGCCAGGTTTAAACACAGTTCCAGCCAGGTTTAAGTGGTTGGCTTTTCATTGAGCACATGTAAATAAGGGTCGGAACGCATGGCCTGATGACATATGCTTAGCGGCTCTTCATTGCTTGCTCGGCAAAATTATGGGTGGGGAGAGCTCTTGTGTGTATGAGCCAGTGTGTAAGGCAGTGAGCCAAGAAGAAGACTTGAGAGCTTCTTATTTGGATATGAATGCAGCAGTATATGGGCTGACAGGCTATATGGGGGAGGAGAGGAGCTTGGGGGAGAGAAGAAGGGCGCATCTGATAGGGACATCAGTTTCCTCAGACATTAACTCTCCCCCTGTACCTGAGAGAGAGAAATAATCATGCACCATGAAATGGAAGTGTAGAAAGAATCTGGAGGAGTGGACACACCAGACTGTCCAAGGAAATGAAAGCCATTTTTTTAAACCTTGGACGGCTCTGATGTGCGTGCGCACAAACGTGTTAGAGTTTGAAAAGTGGGGGGAGGTAATGTGTCACTTACTCGTGTTATTCCAAAGGAGAGCAGCTTTCCTTCCTGAGCTGTGCTGCTCAGGACACAGTTGATGACATTGTCCCACTGGCTGTGAGTTTTGTCACTGCTCTTTCAAAGAAGGACTTCCTCCGGGCTCCAAGTTAAAGTACATCCTGTCATGTTCCTGCAGAAAGCCTTTCACTCACTCGTTGTCATACTAAAACCAGTCAGTACTGTTGGAAATCCTGCTCATATCAGGTGCAGTTCAATTCATTGATACATCTTCACTAACCATTATATTTCTGATCAGGGTCACTGTCTGTTCAAGGATGTCCCGGGATCACAGTATGTGTGGTGGAAATATAGCCTGGTCAGTTCATCACAGATCAGATGCAGTATGTAATGTTTAAAAATGCATACTGACTACTAATTGTGATATAATTGAAAGAAACTGCTTAGAAAACAACTGCTATGGACTATTTCTGGCCTAGAAATTTTTTTGGCCCTCACTAAGCTGATGGTCTTATTAGCTGTAGAGGCACATGTACCTTTGTCAGTGTCACATATAGACCTCAGGTGCATTTCCATACAGCCTACTAGCAGGATAAGTGAGAAACAGCACACTTCTATTTCAGTCTGTTTTTAACCACTCCAGTATTAATTACTAGTTATAAGTAGGTAAATGTACCTTTAAAAAAGTTTAATAATAAATGAATAAGCCTAATTTTGAGAGGATTTTTCCACCGAAATTTACAGTGCTATACAGGATTTTATAATTAGATATATGAAAATGATTTTAAAGTTTGTGTTTTCTCTTCTATAGTAGGTTTATTTCAGTATGAACAGGACACTACTACCATGGAAGCAAAGTTCCCAAAAACCATCAGAAGAAGGTGTGTGAGGTAAAGTGTCTCAGCATACTGTACACCCAATGGCTGTTATATTTATTTGCACTGTTCCCTCATTCATAGTCAGAGACACTTGAACACATCTGCCACATTAGAATTAACTATTAGGTTACCAAATGAGCTACTTTCATTTTGGGAGACATACTTTTTACTCAAAAATTGTGTTAATTGACCACAACCATAACCACACATTTCTTGCATTTAATTATTGAAATATAGATAAGTTTCATTTGCACAAAGACTTCCACAGATAGTTACACTCCACTGTCACAAGTGACATTCTTTCCAGCACAATGTACAATACAAACCTATCAATTTGTACTAGGCTTGCCTTAAATGCTATGTCTCATAGGGAGCGAATCTTCAGCAGTAAGCACTCTGGTTAAACATGCTCTCCCAGCATTTCCTATTGCTCCCTCTCCAACATATGTTCTGCTCATACAAGCCAAGGCATGACCATTTCTCAGATGTTAAAGGGCAACTACAAATCTTAGCTAAGCATTTACTTGCTTGAACAGAGCTCATGCAAATTAGTGCAATCACACAACAAACACATGCTGCCCGGGCTAAATTGCAGTTATATGAATATACACATATGCGTGGCTTTTCCAAATAGCCTTTGGTGAACAAAGAAAAAAAAATGCTCCTGCAGGAACGTCAGGCTGCAGGCAGTTTAGCGCTTTTGACTACGTGCTCTGGAGCACAGCCTGCATTTAAGGCCATCATATATATCATGGCAGCCAAACAAGCTAAAAGAATTGAACACACAAACTTAATGTGAATCACAGGCTCATGTCTGCTAATGCACTTAGAGTGGGACACTGCTCACGAAGCTCATTTGTCAAAGGAACATGCAGCTGGCCAAGCCTAAGAAGAGACCTGGCCTTCCTGACCTGGCCTTTAACTGCTTCATTCCTCAGACCAGAAACCAAGAAAACAGATTAGATCGGGCCTAAAATTGCAAAGAATCTAAAATTAGTCATTCTGAATTAAGATCAATTTTCCTAATGGAGACCTGCTGGCTTAAGACTGGCACAGGGTCAGGCTAAAATGTCATTCTGGATAAGTAGTGCTAATATAATCCTCATTGTGGAAAAAGACCTAGACATGTAAAATTTCAACATCTGCATACATTTTCTCATTGAGAAAGAAAGTGTTACTTTACCACCCTGATAAATGGTTAATAAGTAATTTCAGAAGCTGTGCTTAACAGAACACTATCAGGCCACTGGCACTGAGTATACACTTATTACTTATCAATGCCTTATATTGCTGTTAGTGGCTGGATTTCATCCACTAGATTTTTCACAATGGGATATATTACACTCCTGCTGTGGTTTAGACACACCCATATATCCAGGTCCTCATTGTTCTGTCATTCCTGAGGGAGACACCAAGCAACTAGCTACATTGAGCTCAGGCTGTGAATCTTTGTCTTGGCTGCGTTTCGAGCTGCTGGACACGATGCTCAAACAGCTGCCAGCACCGAAGTTTTTCAGCGCCTTACAGGCCAGTGACTACAGTATGTGAGCTGCCTTGGCATGTTCACTATATGATTAATATTACAAATGTGACTTGTACAATGACATGAGAACATTTATCTCCCCATATTTCAGCCAATGTGGGTACAGCTCACGCACAGCATTACTTTTCTCAACTTAAAAGAAAACTGTGGACATGCTTATGGGTGAGAGAGCCAGTGAGTCAATTTACTATAAAACACAGAAGACAGTTAAAATACCATAAAACTATCATTTACTATTATTTATTATTAGGGCTACAAAAACCTGGTATATGCATAAAATACAATATCTGTCTATTCAATGCATGATTTCATTCACTCTATCTGGCACGTATTATTATTATTATTATTATTATTATTATTATTATTATTATTATTATTATTATTATTATTATTATTAAAGCAATGTCTATGAGCGGAACTCCATCAAATATAAAAAAAAAGTGCTATGATTTAAGTTAACTTGGGAACATAATTAGAAAAACGGCGCACTATATAACAAATAGATTCGCTAGATTGAAGTGAAAACCTTCATGAATATCGATGTCATTTCCCCTGTCTGACTGACAGTCTCTGTGTGACGACTGATAAAGAACTGGGCAGAAGCATGAAATTTGTAATTTATTCCTAAATGTGTTTTTCACTAGCAACATTGCACACTCTTATCAGTTGTTGCACCACATTTCATTCTCTTTTCATAGTGTTATTAGCAAAACGCAAAACTCCCCCCCTCGCTCTTATTCAAGCGTAGAGTTAAAATAAAAGGCATTTAAATGTGAACATGCAGCATGGCCATGCTGGCTGCACAGCACTAATGGTTTCATAATTTTAGAATAATAACACAGCGTCATCTGGAGATTGGCATTAGGCAACTGTGCTTCTTATATGTGACTCTTCTCCACATGAGCTGTTTTGTTTGACTTGGGATTCCGGTGGTTACAATGGAGCAAAGAACATCATGAAGAAAGTTTATAGGTAAGGTGACTCTGGATGTTGCTGTGGCTGAATTAGGAAAAACAGCCTAAAAGGCTTTCTAACCTTGATTTATGTCACTTGCAAAAATCATATTCAGTTTGTCATTATATATAAGCTGTTAGAATACCCAATGAAACTCCTGCACCCTAACATCATTAAAGCAAAAACTTATAGACTCTGTACAAATAACAGCGGAAACATTTCACATTTTTTTAATGGCTTATGTTTGTGGTTTGTGATTGGATATACAGTGACTTTTACCTCAGGTGATGAGACAGTGGTTGATGGTTGATGATGCTGGTAATCAAACTGGCACCCAGTGTAAACTCGGCATTCTCTATTTTCAATTGGTGGACAGTAAAGAAGTAAATGTAATGTGTTACTGTATTTAAGTAGCTTTTTTGTGTATCTGTAATTTACTGAAGAATTTCTATTTGGGGAGACTTTTACTTTAACTTCACTAAATTTCAAAGTCAAATATCTTACTTCCTACTCAGTTAAATTTTTACAAAATCAGTCGTTTCTTTTTATTTATGAGTGCATAAAAACTTAACTGGTCAAACACGCAGCAAACCACCAATCAGGGTAGAGTGCACGCTCTGCTTTGAACTGGTTTTGATTGGCGTTTGGTAGTATCTACTTATCACCAACATATAATTCAGCATCAGTTTAACACAAGCAGAACATTTTGAGAGAAATAAATGAAGTGTTTTTTTTTTTAAGTAGTTGAAAAAAAGGTTTTGGGCTCATGATCATTTTAATAGATATCAATCAGTGTTTGACTTATTATCATTGTATTAATAGATTGGTGTGTTAAGAGTAACATTTGAGTCTTTTCACATCAAGCAAAGAGTCTTATGATAAAAATGATACTAGGAACATTATAGTCATAATAAATCATAGTAGCTTGGATACTTAAGTATATTTAAAGGCAAATACTTTTGTAGTTTTACTCAAATGAAAGTTTAAAGGAGCACTTTTACTGAAGTAATATTTTACCTACTGTATCTCTACTTTAATTCAACTACATGGTTTGTGTACTTCGTCCACCACTGCTAAGTTTTGGCTATACATATACCTGACACATATAGAAGCAGTGGTGATGCCTTTCTATGGTAATAAAATTGAATATTTTTAGTCTATGAGGTCACCATCCTTCCATATTCTACACCATTTATTCTTTTTAGGTTCATGGTGGATCCTGGAGCAAATACCAGGGGGCTGAAGGCACAAGATTAGAGGCACCATAATGGGATGGCAACTCACTGCAGGGTACAATTGCACACTATGGACAATTTGAAAATGAAAAACACACTACAACACATGTCTCTGAACTGGGAAAAAAACAAGAATAGCCAGAAAAAATCCCAGATTGTAGATTGCAGTATTGCCCTCAAGCTTCTTGTGAAACATTAACACATAGTTTGAAGTAGAGTGAAATTATCTGTGGCAGTGAGAAGTGATTAAGGGAGTAATCCTCTCTAATAGGTAAGATGAGAGCAGAAAGGGTTTTAATGGGAAGGGGTATTCCATGGCCTTGGAGAGCAGTTACTCATTTCATTTCTAACACACACATACTCACACACACACATACACACACACACAAACACACACCCTATGACCCTTTGTATGTTTATCCACACAGAGCCAGCGAGCAAAAAAAACCTCATCTCCTAGTCCAATTCATAGCTGCCACTCAACTTCAAAGTCCTGGGGTGTGCTGGATTTCTTAACCCCAAAATATAGAGCGTCTTGTGCAGAGGGGACAGAGCTAGTAGTGTGCTGTGCTTGTGATTAACCCCTGAGCTAGCATTGCCCTCCGCAGCCAGACAGATCCTCTTTCTCAGAGCTTGGCCCTGTAAGTCGAGCCAGCTCCCACTGCCCACTTCAAAGTCCTCTGCCTGCCAGGAATGTCAGCTTCAGAAATCCAGGGTGGGGTGGTGGGACAGAGATCTAGTCTGTACTGTGTGTATATTGGTGTCCAAGTGTGTGTGAATGTATATTAAACAAGACATACCCAATTATTAGCATGTGAAAGGAGGAAAGACTTAGGAAAGAGGCAAGACTGAAAAATTGCATGCTTCTGTAGATCCATCTCTAGACCACAGGACATTGCCTCTCTTGGCCCTAACACAGTTACCCGCCTCTTTTATCATTTGCAGTGGACTGGAGTCGTTTTTAATCTAATTTGGCTGCAGAACACAGGACATCGCGTTAGTTTGCCCAGTGTTTGAACCACTTATTTCTCAGTTGTAACAGACAGCATGTGTTCAGAGGTTAGAAGCATTAATGCTCCTTGCCACAAGTCAGCCTCAAGCTTATCTTGCACCTTAGAACGTTATCAGCTCTTACTGGAGAAGTGACCTGATTGATTCCTTAAAGAATTATGCAAATTTACCAATGACAAGCATTTTATTTCAAATTCGGAAAATGCGGGATGATTCTTTATAGTGTAAAATCCTAAATCAGCCATTTATTTGGCAGTAGTGCAATGCTAAGAATCATACAGATACAGGTCTTGAGCTTTAGTTAATGCTCACATCAAAAACATCTAAATGAGATAAGTTTTGACATTGAATGTAGCAGGTTTGTGGTGCTAGAAAGGCTTGTTGAAGTAATTTATAAACTGATGATCTCCTATTATTTTATAACAAAACAGTCCGTAATGTTTATACAGAATGGTTTGAGAAACAAAAAAACATCCAGTCAGCAACAGTTATGCAAGAAGAAACAGCATGCTGGTAAGATTTAACAGACTGACTTGAGGTAGGCTTTGTTGTTTATGAATATGTATATACAGGAATATGTAAAATAATAAGATCTTCTTATAATTAGTTTGAGCTGATATGAAGTGATCACACAAATAAGCCCCTTTTACTACTGTGGTGAGCAGAAAAGCATCTCAGAATGCACAATATGTTAAACCTTGAGGTTGGTAGCATACACCAGTAGGAGACCACATCAGATTTCACTGCTGTCAGCCATTAACAGGACTGTAATACTACATCAGACAGGGTATTTTGTTTAGTGCATGTATATACAGCACTGTGCAAAAGTTAGTTTAGGCAGGTGTGAAGAAATGCTGTAAAGTAATAATGCTTTCAAAAATCTATTTGAAATGTACAAAATGCAAAGTGTGCAAACAGAAGAAAAATCTATATTAAATTAATATTCAGGGTGACTACCCACTGGCTTTTAATTCTTACACTTACACACTTTGTACACTTGTACAAAGTCAGGGATTTTGTAGGAGCAGAGTCTATTGTATGATTAACTCATTCTACCAAGTGAGTGCTAATGGTCATCAATTTCACATGTTGGTTGAAACACAGTCATTTAGTGAAAAAGAAACAGCTCTGTAGGAGACTAGAAACTGTGTGAGAAACAGCCAAACTTTGCGGTTGGGGAAGACAGTTTTAGGTCACAGGTCATACACTATGGCAAGACTAAAAACAGCAACAAGACACATGGTAGTTCTTCTGCATCAGAAAGGTCTCTCAAAAAGCAGACCGGGGTTGCAAGCTATTTTAAAGAAGCACAAAGAAATGGGCAATGTTAAGAGCCATATACATAGTGGTTGACTAAGGAAATTTAATGCAACAGATAAAAAAACACATCACGCTTACTTCCCTTCCATATTAGATGTCCAGGAGTGCCATCAGCAAAGTGTTAGCAGAAACGAGTGGGACCCAGGTACACCGGGTAAGCCTGGTCAGAAGTGTTCTTCATGAAAGCAAAAGTGCATACCTTCAATGTGGAAACAAGACTAAGTGGCTCATTATGCACAGTAACATAGGATCTGGGGTGCAGGTGCTCTGGACTTTTAAATATTTTAAATATTCAAAACTGGAAAGTGGTAAAACTAATTATTGGAATGCAACAGCAGATTTCTTTGAAGTCTGGGGCTTCATTTTTGCAAATGTAGTTTGGGATTTGATCAAGATTAATGGTGTCCTTAATGCTGAGAAATACAGGTAGATATTTATCCTTAATTTAATACCATCAGAGAGGCTTCTGATTGGCCTGAGACAGCAGAACTATGTTCAGTGTAGAGATGAACAAGCATATACTGAGCCAAAATATAAAGAATCTATAAATTTGTATAAAGAATCTCTAAATGATATAAGGAATTATATAAAAATCCCTTTTTTTTTTACCAGAGCACTTGCAGAACTTCCATAAATAATCTGCATGCTGCATGAGCACATTAGATCGCTCAGTTTTCACACCATGGAGTCTAAATCTATCTCATGCACCCTATGAACCCTTCTGTAAATTACAAGCCTGCACTAAAGCTGTGAATAGTGGTAATTAACAACTGTTACTAGTGCTGTGTTCTGCAAAAAAGGGCCTCAAACTTGCCCAGCATGGTGGACCTCTGAGTTCCCAAACCCAGTGTGAAAGCGAAAAGAAACAGGTGCTTTCATTCTTTCTGTATCTTTCTGTCTCTTTCTTTCTCTCTCCTTAGATCTACATGTTTGGCCACTTTGTTATGACTATAAATGACCTCAGCTCTGCTAGAGCACAGTGCATGCACTCACAAGCCTCATCCTTGATCAAATTTCTTTGATCAAAAGTCTCATGCTTGTGTTAGAATAAGGTCTACAGAACCTTAACGACTTAAGCAAATCAGTCAGAGCTAATGAATAAATATCAGCAGGGAATGATATGCTTGATTTAAAATTTCCATTCAAATCTTTAGTGTGCAAAAAGTATTATCAAATGTTCATCATATCTCCAGCTGTGTTAAAAGCTGCGATCACATTCAAATGACTGAAAACTAGCACAAGCACAGAGAAAGTCACAATTAAGTAAGGTCCTCTCTATTACAAAGTTCTAGTAAAGTTTGAAGATGATGATGATGAGGCTTAAGGATTGATCATTGATCGGAGAAAATTCACCACTCAAAAAAATGATAGTGCTGTTACATCTTTATACTATCTGGAAGCTGTTTTTCAGGGTAAATGTTATGGTTGACACTCTTGATATCTGCTAAAAGCATTTTTCTTTTCTTTAATATATTTTTTCTTTGATTTATTTAAATAAGTTTGAAAGGTGAGTGAGGTGAGATTGAGATGGTTTGGACATGTGCAGAGGAGAGACATGGGGTATATTGGTAGGAGAATGCTGAGGATGGAGCCACCAGGAAGAAGGAAATGAGGAAGACCAAGGAGGAGGTTCATGGATGTGGTGAGGGAAGACATGCAGGTAGTTGGTATGACAGAGGCAGATGTAGAGGACGGGAGGGTGGTTGGGGGGGGGGGCTTGGAGACCGATGATCCACTGTGGCGACCCCTAATGGGACCCCTAAGGTCTTTAATTTGATGCTCTTTTTCAGTCATGCTTTTAATTTTTTAATTTTATATTTTTACATGTATGTTTGTTTATATACATGTATTCATGTTTCAGTTTTTTTTTCCCCTCCCAACATCCTTTTGTTGTAACAAATACCATTTACAAACTCTTGAACAAAAAGTGTTTCCATTCATATTATGTTTATTCACTGCATTTAAAATAGATTATATTTAGAAATCACTGATTTAATTTCTGATGTAATTAGTTACAAGTAAAAAGTTTTTTTTTGTTAATTAATGAAGTAAAATGAAAGTGAAAATCTTTTTAAAGTCGATTATTATTATTATTATTATTATTATTATTATTATTATTATTATTATTATATTATTATTATTATTATTATTATTATTATTATTATTATTATTATTATTATTATTATATATCTTCTCTCCCCGATGTGAGAATTGGCACAATGTTGTCGATCTCTCCTATTTATCTACTTTCAAAGATGAAACGCTTCCACTAGATTTAATAAAAAAACATTTAGCTATGCTATCAACACAATATATCTGCCCTGTGCCACTCGTAATAACATTGTGACTCTGTACATATGTTAAGGATTAAAAAAATTTAATTTGCATTTGTCAGCTGTCTGTAAACTGCCAAACCCAGAAAGTCAACCAAGTTATGACCCAATCTCTTTTGCTAGGATGCTGTAACGATGGGTTATTTTTTTCCCGATACAAATATAGTTAAAGGAGACAAAGCCATGAATTGATTTTCATAGTACGCAAACATTTCTAAGAGCATCATGAAAATTGCTTAGTGATCCACACAACTACAGCTGTCTGTATATATATTTTTTTTTTCCACAGCCACACCTTCTGTCTGCCATCTAGTGTCCTGCTATGGTAAACCCTATAATTATCTGCTCATCAATTCTTCCTGGGCGTTTTAACGTGACTTAATTTGCAGTAGTGCCAGACTGTTTTGATGGAGGCCTCTAAAACAGATTCTGCAGAAATCCGGATCTCAAAAGACTAAATCCGGCTTTGATTTTATCCAGCTGTAGTAAGCCACAGCCCCATACGTATTTTATGTAGCAGGGTCAAAGAGAACACTAAACTATCTATATTAGGTCTAAGCAGGAAAATCCATTTCCTTTTAAGATCCGGTGCTGCTGATCAGACCCTTACTTAGTTTTATGCGGAAGAAACAAGGAGCCGCTGCTGCTCAGCAACCTGAACCAGGCAGAGGAAATGCTCTGTGCCACTCAAAAAAAAAAAAAAAAAAAAATGCTGAGCTAAGACATTTCCCCCTCCCCCTGAAAGACTATCTTCACCAGTGTTTAAAGGTGAAATGCTGTGATCGGAGCCAAAGTCATGCATGCACAGTCTGGCTCCTCTTCTGGCACCCGCCAATGGCAAGCATTTATGTCAAAAGAGCTGGATGCGAAAGCTAAATTTGCAGTGATACTGAGAAAGTGAACTGTTGTGAATCTCATAAAGAACAGCGTGTTTAATCAAATAAAACATGTGAACTCAAGTCTCTGTCAGTAACTTGGAACATGACTTGTATGAAATTTACAATGGAATCATAATCTGTCAATCACATGCCAAAATTGCTTGCAGTCACATGGTTTACACTCTTAACTGTGAATCAGATTGTCATGAATCAAAGACCGTAATATGCTAACAAACATCCTAACGTTTGCAATTAATCTACTGTAGCATTCCAATAAGAATTCAAAATGCTTAAATGAGTGCACTTTAATTTTCATAAAAGAAAAACAAAACTGTCTATTCGCGCTAGATTCTAACTCCAAATAACGAACAGTTTGCCTACTGTAATACACAGTCGCAGTCTTGTAGCCATAAATAACATGAAAAGTGTGTTGAAAATGATGATGGGTCTTGGATCAGTATGCCATGTAATATTCTGTTCTTTCTCTCTCCACAGAGATACACTACACTCTGGCTTTGTGGTTTGGCAAGGGTCAGTTAAAATGGAACTAAACAAAGCTACTCTGGCTTCAAATCAATACTTCCTAACTGCCTGAGGGAGCTAAGCAAAACTGTATGAGTGGGGCATTTTGAGTTGCCTGTGAGAGACTTGACCTGTTGAAAAACAGAAGCAGAGGAATGATAAACTTTCCAGAAAGCCATAATGCCATGGATCTCCAGTGAGTTCTGAACTACTGAACACAACTTGGTGGAGTTGCATTGCTTGTAAGATACAGGATATTTAAATGTCAGTAGTAAAGAATTAAGGTCTATAAAAGGTTGGTATTCATTTACACTGTATAAAGCCGAATCCACATGACTTGCTGATTTACACAATTTGAATTGTATCCTAATGGTTTGTAAATGCAGGTTACTGATTTGTAACTTGTAAATGTGTAACTACTTTATGCATCGTGAATTCAATTGTCCACTGAAATGCTACACAAAATGCAGAGTGTAGTAAACAATTGTTTTACTACACTTCTTGATTTCAGTAGGTTCTAATAGTATATAGTTATCCTTGCTGAACACTTTAATAGAAACACTATAATAATATTGTGTTGGATCTCTTTTTGCTCTGAAACAGCTCTGAACAGCCCTTCATGGCCTGGTCTTCACAAGAAAAACATATTTTTGAGATTCTATTCCAAGTTGAACTGATAGCTCTCATTTTACCACATCCTAAAGAAATTACTATTGGATTCAATTCCAGGAACTCTGAAAACCAATGCATTGTGATGTTCATTATACCAGCTTGAGTCAAATTTTGCTTTGTGGCATAGCGGATTATCATGCTGAAAGTAGCCAATAGAAAATGGTAGTAATACCCATTAGTGCAATAACTAATTGCGATTAACAGCACATAGTGTGCCAAGAAAAAAGTCCCCACATCATTAGACTACCTCCACCAGCATATCCATGAAGTCATGCTGTTGGTGCCAAATTCTGACCGTACCATCTGTGTGCCTTAGCATAAATGCTAAGTTTTTTTTGCCTGTCTTCAACTGCCCAGTTTTGGTGAGCCTGAGCCTACTGCAGATTTAATTGCATTTCATACAGTTTTATACAGTTATATGCCTTGGACCATTGTTAAATGACTGGCCGATTAGATAACTGCATTAATCTGTAAGTTTACAGTAAATATGATCCTAATAAGTCTTTAGTGAGTGTGCATTAAAGTGCTTTGGATAAAGTTATATGAATCTGCTCATTATTATTCATGTCACCTAGCCAGGAATATTTGAACATACAGTATATCCAAAAAGTACCACATATAAAAGTGGATCAGGTCTGATCTGTGCCATATTGAAGCAGAGAAGCTCATATGGTAATAAAAAAGTAGCCTTTTACAATCAACAAAACTCATACTGCTTCAATTTATTGTTTAAGTTGGATTTAATAAATTATTTATCTGTTCCTAAACGTTTGAATCCATTTTTTTGTGTGTAAATATTTCTAAATACATGAATTGCCTCCGCTACTTATAAAGAAAATTTCTTTACCATGCTATTTACTTCTGGAGCATGTAGATGGTAGAATTTTGGTTTTGAAAACTAGTGTTTTAAACTGAGCCATCATCCCATCTGTTTCAGGCCCCAATACAAGATTGAAGCAGCACCAGAGGGCGAAAATACCAAACCTAACACTTTTTTTTTTTTACCTTAAAGCTGAAATCAGTGCAGTATGTTTCTAACAAAGCTTTGAAGTCATCTAAAATACAGGGTGTATAATTAAGGAGACTAAGATTTCCTTCAGTTACTTCAATAGATGGCCTGTTATACTGAAAAAGCTGTTTGGCATTGTGATGGTTCCAGTAGCAGGCTACAATTATTTCAACAGCTTTTCACTTAGCCTGCCTCGTAAATGTTCCTGTTTTGAATTTCTTTATCATTTCATCCTTGCAGATGTCCTGAAAGACTTTGCTATTGTATTTGTTCAAATGCTACTAAAAAGAAGACCCAGGAAATTTCTGTTCCAGGCTTGCTATTATCACATCAAATCTGTTAGCCCCCTGTGCACCTTAGCCTTCATTACGATCTGCCCCCCTGTAATTAATTACTTTTTAAGTCATTCAGCTGAAAGCAATTAAGTAATAATGGCTGGCCTGTTCAATAGTACAAATCAGAGTTCTTTATTAGTCTGCTGCTTGACGAGTGGACATTAACAGCATCTGACAGTGACCAAAATGAAGATGGTAATATGGCAATGAGTTTGAACCTGTCAATCACAGTTGGCTTTTTCCACTTCCATTTTTATTGGATCTAGGTTTCTGGATCAGAAGCTGCATAAACAGAATGTATAGAAATAGTATTGTAAGAGGTTACATACATTTTCAGTGTAAATCAAAAGAAAATGCTTTATAATATGATGTTATATAAAATCTCATAATGGGAATTACTTAGTCAGTGTTGTGCCTGCATTTAAAATTAGTGGGAAATTTATATTCTTTTATATATATTATGTTATATATTAGACACCCTCGTAGTCGTTGCAAATGTCTTAACGCCTAATCAGGCATGAAAGAAGTCAATGGCAAATGTGAGACAGCAAATACTGAAGTGAGGGACATTTGGTAAAAAACAAATAAACATTAGGATTCTGCGCTCTCACTGCCGCGGCCCGGGTTGCACAAGCCAGGAGGGTTGCGTTAGGAAGGGCATCTAGCGTAAAAACATGTGCCAAATCGAAAATGCGGATCACGAATACGGATGATCCGCTGTGTCGACCCCTAATGGGAGAAGCCGAAAGAAAGTTTAAACAATGAGAGAATAAACAAACAGGAGTGAGAGCGAGATAAAAAAGTCTAATTTAATAACAGTTTCTAGAAAGGGTATAGGCACTGACAGTAATTAAAGCATCCAGTAAGGAAAAACACTTTAGATAGTAAGGAGTTAATATTTAGAAACAGATGAATAAGTCATACTTTACCAACTGGGCAAATTGCACATCATTAACTGAGCCATACACCAGTGTTTGAAATGAAAATAATTAAAGCATTGCTTGATGTGTGAGAGATCAGAAATTAAACGTGTTAATAAGCATGTTGTCATTGTTTTTATTTGTTACAAAATATGTGTTGAAGCACAACCACAAGCTGATATAGAGTTCGTGATAAGTGAATACATTTTCCGAGAGTATTCATATAAATGAGTTATTAATTTATATAATTAGGCCAACGCTGGGCTTTTCTCTAGGATTTTATTCACTTTGAAGTTTTTATATTGCTTTGAATCATCAAGAAATGGGCACTATATGGACAACATTTTTTGAACACCTGATCAAAAGATTTGTATGTGTTTTTAAAATATCACATTCCATATTTGGTCCCCATTTGCTGCTATAATGACCGCCACTCTTCTTGGAAAATGTTCCACTAGATTGTTGTTGTAGATTTGTGGTCATTTAGCCACAAGGGTGTTTCTAAAGTCAAGTACTCTTGTAGGCTGAAGAGACCTTTAGTCAGTGTTCCATTTCATTCCAAAGGTGTTCAAAATAATTGAGGTTAGAAGTCTATAGCAGGCCACTCAAGATCTTCCACGCCAACCCATATGTTCATGGAGCTGGCTTTGTGCATAGGGGCATTATCATGTCTGAGCAAGTTTGTGTATTTTAGTTCAATTGAAGGTAAAATTGTATGTTACTACATCCAAATTCATCCTATACAATTGTGGGCCTCTAACTTTGTGGTAACAGTTTGGGGAAGAACCACATATGGCTAGAAAAGTCAGGTGTGCCATTTTTTCCATATGTTGTAAAGTATATTGGTGAACTATTCAGCATTTATCTGAAGCTATCTGATTTACTATGGAATGTGCAGACTAGTGACAAAATCTAGGATTTTCTGAACTTCTGAATATTTTTGTATTTCCAAACTGTTATGTTGAGTAAAGTGATTCATCTTTAGATTTAGTTAGAAATACTAACCTTTGATAGGCAAACAAAATAAGCGAAAAAAGAAAAAAAAAAAAAAGAAAAGAAAAAAGTGCAACACAGACCAGGGGAACAAAAAAGCAATATATATATATATATATATATATATATATATATATATATATATATATATATATATATATATATATATATATATATATATACATCAATTATTATTCATATATTACATAAATATATATATATATATATATATATATATATATATATATATATATATATATATATATATATATATATATATATATATATATATATGTGTGTGTGTGTGTGTGTGTGTGTGTGTGTGTGTGTGTGTGTGTGTGTGTGTATTATTCTACATTATGATTTAACTAGTAGATTATTTAACAAGTAGCGGAATAAATGCTATCAGTACTGTAGGAGTTCAGAGCCTCAGGGGAATGCCTCTACAGTCAACCTTTTTTTAGTCCACGAACTGCACTCTGTGAGACAACAGAGTAGCAATATGTTTCTCTTCACCTGAGGCTCACATTTTACACAGTATATACATATTTTATGTATTACTTGACACATTCATCTGGGAGATTTCTATATCTTTCAACTTAATTCCGTTCATTGAAAGATTTGTTTGTGAGAAATATAACCAAAACACAGCTGGTAAAACTACTATTAAATTACAATTCACTATCCTCAATAGTACCTTAAGCTTGTTTATATTACAGAGATAAATCCCTGGATTGTAGTGGTACCTAGCTACATGCATCACAATGTTTGTCGTAGCTTAGACTGGAAAGGACAAAGCAGCTTGAGGCATGTGGAGCTCATTGCACTGGCCAGCAAAGGGTCAGTGTGCAGGTCAAACATCACATTAGTCTATGTCCATGTTGGACATGCAGCAGAGTAGAAGACTAATGTTGCATTTCATAGCAAAAGGTCACCGCTGGTAATAAATGTGAAACTCGAACTTGAAGAGCATAGAAATGCAGGAAATCTGAAGCTTGGAACTGACAGTGATCTGTGGCAGATAAATATTCAAACTTCAATGATTTGGGTCACACCAACACACCCCACACACATTTATCAACAAACCTTTTTTTTTTCAGGCATGGACTAGGTCACCAAAGAGTCAAAATGATTTTCAGAGTTTCTTCGTTCATGTTTTTTATTTATTTTTATTTCCATGGACTAAAATAAATCCATACAAAATGTATTACAATCGTTTGCACAAAAACAGCTGATACAAATACAGCTACCACCTGAAGAATGGTTATCTTTGATCACTCTTTGAAAAATGAAAAAAAAAAAAAAAAATGAAAAAAAGCATCTAAAAGACTTATTTAAGAAGAACTTGAAAAACTATGAAGAGCTCAAAAGTTACATCAATATTTACAGAGGGAAGTTATACTGTATGTTTTCCGTGTTGGGTTACTCAGGAGCTTAAGTAAATTTTTGGAGCACTCCGATTACATAAATTATGAACATATAGTAGTTCATGCCTCAGTGATTGCCAGATACTTCTTGAATACATTTAGTTTCATTTTACTAATTTGATCAGGCAAGCATGATTCCAAGACTGTTTATATTTATTATAAGCACACAGTGGTGTTTCACTGTTTCCCTCACTCCACTCATCTGTGCTCACAATATCAAATTCCACTTCGTAGTTCGAAACATTTACTTCAGTGGTGTTTGCAAGATCATCAGCGGACATAGCAAAAGATCATTTTCAAAAATATAACTTTTTACTTAACATTAAGCTCAACAGTTGAAGATGAAAGCACCTTTAATGGAAATGCACAGATCAGTGCGGGGATCTATTTCAGCTAGAGAAGCAAAAATAAAGAGAACATTTGGCCATATGGTGTCTGAAATGTCGTTTACTCTATAATAATAACTTTTTTATAAAAATGTTATATATAAGAAATATCACTTTCGAAATACCACCAAAGCGCAACCATGCTGATATTAAGTCTAACCAAATTCTTTATGATGCATTGTTAATGATAATGCTTAATTAGACTGCTAGATTTTATTGCTTTCATGGACAGAAAATGCAGACTCAAGAAAGCATTTTATTTTGATAGTCATATGCTGTATAAGCAAGGGGCAATTTACAAACTTACAAACAAAGACTATTCCAAATATAAATGACAATTTAAAGATGTAATATTAGTCTTAAATGTCATAGTGCAACTTTCAGAAATAATGTTTTACTAATGTGCACACTTTACCCAACTTTGTTTTAATTCCTGTATAAAATCCTCAATACACTGCTCTCCACTCTGAATACAGCTCCATGTCAACGGACATCTCTGCTTACAGCTGTCATTGTTGTATTTTCTACTTCGCTGTTAACTTTGTCAATGTTGAAGAGGTCGTTTTAAATGTCATTTTGTATGCTTACATAAAGCAATTGCTGAGACAACTATTCCACTTAGTGAGTCAAAATAATTAAACAGTATCATTACACTGGAGAATCCGAGCCATCTCCTGAGTGGGAGTTTGATCCGTATTGACGGGTGCTCAAGCACGGTGTCAGATACACACCTGTTCTGCTGACTGGCACTGTGTGTTTGTGTGTTTGCTGCTCAGCAAACTCAGGTCACCTCCATGTAGTTAACTTCACTGCAGGCTGATTGATCTATACACCTCTTACTGTGCAAGAGTAACAGCTCCGCTGTTGCTTCTGCTATATATCTTACAACCATTATCTCAGGGCATGCAGCCTCACATCGCTAAATCCTCCCTGAGTTATTGATTATGACCAGGAAAAAATACTGAAGGAAAAAATGTATTATACATATCCTACTGGGTGTGTGATTATACTTACCCAGCGTATGAGTGAATCTGCATGTGTGAAAGCACACGTATACCAGAGAAAAATCTGGTTATTCTTTATAGACTACCTGCTATGTCACATTAGGTCTAGATCCCTGGCCTTATCAGCATGGAAGGAGCAAGATCCTTTTTTATAATTGCCATTCCTTGAGGCAGGCTTTAGAGCAATGCTTAAAATGCGTTCCATGACCATCTCAGGTTTCATCTTTATCTTTGCGAACTGTTTTGGATTTCATTATTTGGCATGAAATGTAAAAAGCTTTTTTTCATAAGGCAGTGTAAAATCCCCTCCTTCTGTCTGCGCTTGTTCCCATAACTTTGTAACCATTTAGATATCATGCTAACTCCTTCCTCCTTAATAATGCACACATGCTGGTATGTATATAATTGCCTTATTATCCGATTCTACCATAAGCAGCGTTGCAATTCTGAGTATGTTTTTATTTGCAGACCTCGTAATCAGGACAGGATGAAAGGAGAACACGGAGGACAAAAACCTTTCACTAAGCAGGGTTTTATGCTAATGCAAAGTGGAAGTGAAGTGTATGAGCAAAGCTTGAAGCAGAATCATAATAAACATAACAGAATGCTGAATGTGTTTAACACCAATACGATTTTGGATTACATCTGTTCTCGCTCTTGCTTCTTCTCACATACCTCTCTTGCTTTTTCTCACCAATACGTTAAACATATGTTATGTTAATGCAACCTAAAGATAAAGCAGTGCAAATTAGGTCATTTTACTAGCAAGTATATTTGCATAACAAAATATAGTTTGCATTTTTTTAAATGTTTTTTTTTACACAAACTTAGATGTTTGTATCAAAGCTAATTAGCTACAGCACATACTGTAATTTCTGGACTATTAAGCGCACCCATATATAAGCCGCACCCACTGAATTTGACAAAGATTTTTATTTTAAACATAAATAAGCCGCAACCTTTCTATATGTCTACACTGAAACTAATGAACTTTACACAGGCTTTAACGAAATACAATGTCTGTTAAACGGTGTAACGGGTGAAATATGTGGTGCTTTCTTTATGAGTATAGCGGTATTTTGGGAATAGCCCTTGCGCTGCTTTTTTCCGCTATTACTGCGTGTGTGGAGGCCAAGGAATATGTCCTTATTATTTTCTGATGCTCAGTTCTAAGTTTCTTTGACTAACCCGTAACGATGTTGCCAAGAATAATAAAAAAAGCAAGAGTTTTGGAAACCTGTCTGTGCTTATATGATTTCTGTTGCAACTGGAGTTAGTGAGCTCTCCCATGACCCAGACTCAACGCGTTAAAACGGCTTGTATCTAAACAGTAGCCAACCAAGTAAGTCATCGTTCACCGTCTTTCTCCTTCCTTTCACAACTATTTCTCTCGGGAGTTTATCTTTTGGCATGTGGCGTTTAAGAAAAATGTTTTTTCTCCCGATGCCGTGCAGCTCAGAACACAGGTGAAGTGCGTTTTTTCATTTCCGTTCTGAGATTTCATTGGTCTAATATTATAGGGTTCAGTTTTTTGGCTTAAAGTTTGTGAAACTGGGAAAACCCCAGGAAAAATTCATAAATAAGCCGCTTTGTTGTTTAAGCCGTGGGGTTCAAAACGTGGGGGGAAAAAGTAGCGGCTTATAGTCCGAAAAATACGGTAAGTTTATGACATAGCAAAAATAGAGTTTAACATAATGGCTGGTTAAACCTATGGGAACACCAAAGTGTTTAGATTTAAGGTTCAAGATTTAAGGTTCAATAATCAAATTAAAGCAATAATCAAAAGTTAATTAAAATCATCTATAACTTTAGAATAACAGCAGGTTTCTTACTTTTAAATAGATATTATGTACTGTACAATGATATCTGTGAACCTTGAGCTAATACAGAAAAATCTCAGCCTGCATTTTAATTAGTGGTCTCTGTCTCTCTCTCTCTCTCTGTCTCTCTCTCTCTCTCTTTCTCTCTCTCTCTCTCTCTCTCTCTCTCTCTCTCTCTCTCTCTCTCTCACTCACACACACACACACACACACACACACACACACACACACACACACACACACACACACACACACACACACACACACACACACCTGACTTGTCCATTCATATTTGGTTCTTCTTAATTGGAACACTGACTATACCCAGGCCTCACCCTATTTCAGTAGCTTTACTAACACTCTTGTGTCTGAATAAACACAAATCTCCATAACCACACTCCAAAATCTAGTGGACCAGCCTCCTAAAAGAGTTTAGGTCATTATAATAGCAATTGGGGACTAAATTTGGAATGTGTGTGTGTATATATTTATATATATATTAGGGCTGTCAATCGATTAAAATATTTATTCACGATTATTTGCATGATTGTAATGAGTTAACTTGTGCGCAACACAATCGCACATCACCAAACACCAAACACCAAACACCAAACAGAACTTTTGCCTTGTTTCCACATGGATGGTTAATGAGGTCATACTGGAGAAACTGTACCTCTTCTAATTTCTAACACCAATTACAGCCTCATGTCTTTTTGAGTATGATGCTACAAGCTTTGTACACCTTTTTTTTGACAGTTTCTCCCATTCTTCTTTGCAGAACCTCTAAAGCTCTCCTGAATTCAATGGGGAACGTCGGTGCACAGACATTTTCAGATCTGTCCAGAGATGTTCATTTGGGTTCAAGTCTTGGCTCTGGCTGGGCCACTCAAGGACATTCACAGATTTTTCCCATAACCACTCCTTTGTTATTTTGGTTGTGTGCCTAGGGACATTGTCCTGCTGGAAGAAGAACCGTCTCCCCAGTCTGAGATTCAGAGCACTCTGGAACAGGTTTTCATTAGGGATGTCTCTGCACATTGCTGCATTCATCTTTCCCTCGATCCTAGTCTCCCAGTTCCTGCCGCTGAAAAACTTCCCACTACATGATGCTGCCATTTTTTTCTGTAAAGTTCTCCTCTGTCCAAAAAGAAACACTGGAGCTCTTTCAGAGTGACAATCAGGTTCTTGGTCACCACCCTGACAAAGGTGCTTCTCCTCTGACTGCTCTAGTAAGAGTCCTGGTGGTTCCAAATGTCTTCCATTTACAGATGATGGAAACCACTGTGCTCATTGGGACCTTCAATGCTGCACAAATTATTTTGCACAATTTCCCAGATCTGTGCTTTTATAAAAACCTTTAGGCTCGGTTTGTGCACTGACATACACTGTTAACTCTGAGACCTTATATAGAAGGTGTGTGCCTTTCCAAATCATGTCCAATCAACTGAATTTACCACAGGTGGACCCCTATCAAGTTTTAGAAACATCTCATTCATGGATTAGTAGAAACAGGATGCACCTGAGCTAAATTTTGAATGTCATGGCAAAGACTGTGAATACTTATGTACATGTAATTTTCTTTTTCGTTTTTTATTTTTAATTAAGAATTTTGAGAAAAAAAAGCACTGAATCCATTTTGGAATAAGGCTGTAACCTAACAAAATGTGTAAAAAGTGAAGCTCTGTGAATACTTTTCGGATGCACTGTATATATATTATGTCAGTGATTCAAGTATTCACTGAGATTTAGGTTGTTTTATTTAAATGTCTGTGAAGAGAGATGACAGAGGCAGAGGCGTCAGAGAGCGCACCCTGTCTGTTTTCTTTATTTTACAAAATCACTTTACAGATTTGAATGATGTATTGCTCTTGTCTGTACGATAAAAAAATAAATAAAATTAATTTAAGTTGTTTTTGGTGTTATGAGGAAAAAATGCCACAAAACACAATGGCGCGTTTGTTGAGCCCAGAGGGTTAATTGCCGTATGTGTGCTTCATGGCGGATTTTGGTGCTGAGACTTGGCACATCAGTAAAACAAATGTTAAGTGATTAAATATTTTTTCAGCAGAGTACATTTTTTGTATATCTGAGTGAAGAAAGGACATCATGAAAAAATCTTCTCTTTCTTCTTCTTTCGGTTGCTCCCATTAGGGGTCGCTACAGCAGATTATCTCCATTGTCTCCAATGTCTCCATACCACCCTGTCCTCTACATCTGCCTTTTTCAAACCAACTACCTGCAGTCTATCCTACACATTGAACCAGTCTGTCCTTCCTACTGCACACTTCACTGCTGTCACACTGTTCTCATACATGTTCTGCACCACCCTCACATACTTCTCTGACACACCTGACTTCCTCGTAGAATATCACAACTCCTCTCGCGGCACCCTGTCGTACACTTTCTCTAAATCCATAAACACACAAAGCAACTCCTTCTGCCCTTCTCCATACTTCTCATTAAACATTCTCATAGCAAATATTGCGTTTGTAGTGCTCTTACTCAGCATGAAACCAAACTATTGCTTACAGATAGTCACATTTCTTTCAGCCTAGCTTCCACATATACATAAGTATTCAGACCCATTACTCAGCACTTACCATTTTTGGCAATAATCAGAACCTTGAATCTTTTTTTTAAGCTGGGTCAGGGTGGCTAAAGATTGTAGGTAGACAGCCATTTTTAGGTCTCTCCAGAGATGTTCAATAGGGTTCAAGTCAGGGCTCTGGCTGGGCCACTGTAGGACATTCACAGAGTAGTCCCTGAGCCACTCGTGTGTTGTCTTGTCTGTGTGCTTAGGATTGTTGTCATGTAGGAAGGTGAATTTTCGGCCAAGACTAAGGTCGTGAGGATATCTCTGTTCTTTCCTCCATTCAGATAATACACCATGCTGCAGCGATGGTTTTAATTCTCTAATTTTGTCCCATCTCCACACAGGCTCTCCGGAGCTCAGTCAGAGTGACCATCAAATTCTTGGTCACCTCTTTTACTAAGACCCTTAGCTCATTGGTTAAGTCTCTGGGTTACTGATTGAAAGGTTGGGGGCTTCAAGCTTCAGTATAACCAAGCTGCTAATCTTGAGGGGCCTTATACAAAGTCCTTAACATTCTGTGCTCCATGGGTTCTGTATCATGGCTGACCCTGTGCTCTGACCCCAGGTCTTCTTGGACTTCTTCCATTTGAGAATTATCGAGGTCATTGTGCTTCTGGAATGAAGGGGGTCTGAATACTTTCCATATATATATATATATATATATATATATATATATATATATATATATATATATATATATATATATATATATATATATATACAGTGGGTACGGAAAGTATTCAGACCCCCTTAAATTTTTCACTTTTTGTTATATTGCAGCCATTTGCTAAAATCATTTAAGTTCATTCTTCTTCCTCATAATTGTACACACAGCTCCCCATATGGACAGAAAAACACAGAATTGTTGACATTGTTGCAGATTTATTAAAAAAGAAAAACTGAAATATCACATGGTCCTAAGTATTCAGACCCTTTGCTGTGACACTCATATATTTAACTCAGGTGCTTTCCATTTCTTCTGATCATCCTTGAGATGGTTCTACACCTTCATTTGAGTCCAGCTGTGTTTGATTATACTGATTGGACTTGATTAGGAAAGCCACACACTTGTCTATATAAGACCTTCCAGATCACAATGCATGTCAGAGCAAATGAGAATCATGAGGTCAAAGGAACTGCCTGAAGAGCTCAGAGACAGAATTGTGGCAAGGCACAGATCTGGCCAAGGTTACAAAAAGATTTCTGCTGCACTTAAGGTTCCTAAGAGCACAGTGGCCTCCATAATCCTCAAATGGAAGACGTTTGGGACGACCAGAACCCTTCCTAGAGCTGGCCGTCCGGCCAAACTGAGCTATCGGGGGAGAAGAGCCTTGGTGAGAGAGGTAAAGAAGAACCCAAAGATCACTGTGGCTGAGCTCCAGAGATGCAGTCAGGAGATGGGAGAAAGTTGTAGAAAGTCAACCATCACTGCAGCCCTCCACCAGTCGGGGCTTTATGGCAGAGTGGCCCGACGGAAGCCTCTCCTCAGTGTAAGACACATGAAAGCCTGCATGGAGTTTGCTAAAAAACACCTGAAGGACTCCAAGATGGTGAGAAATAAGATTCTCTGGTCTGATGAGACCAAAATAGAACTTTTTGGCCTTAATACTAAGCGGTATGTGTGTAGAAAACCAGGCACTGCTCATCACCTGTCCAATACAGTCCCAACAGTGAAGCATGGTGGTGGCAGCATCATGCTGTGGGGGTGTTTTTTAGCTGCAGGGACAGGACGACTGGTTGCAATCGAGGGAAAGATGAATGCGGCCAAGTACAGGGATATCCTGGACAAAAACCTTCTCCAGAGCGCTCTGGACCTCAGACTGGGCCGAAGGTTTACCTTCCAACAAGACAATGACCCTAAGCACACAGCTAAAATAACGAAGGAGTGGCTTCACAACAACTCCGTGACTGTTCTTGAATGGCCCAGCCAGAGCCCTGACTTAAACCCAATTGAGCATCTCTGGAGAGACCTAAAAATGGCTGTCCACCAACGTTTACCGTCCAACCTGACAGAACTGGAGAGGATCTGCAAGGAGGAATGGCAGAGGATCCCCAAATCCAGGTGTGAAAGACTTGTTGCATCTTTCCCAAAAAGACTCCTGGCTGTATTAGATCAAAAGGGGGCTTCTACTAAATACTGAGCAGAGGGTCTGAATACTTAGGACCATGTGATATTTCAGTTTTTCTTTTTTAATAAATCTGCAACAATGTCAACAATTCTGTGTTTTTCTGTCAGTATGGGGTGCTATGTGTACATTCATGAGGAAGAAGAATGAACCTAAATGATTTTAGCAAATGGCTGCAATATAACAAAGAGTGAAATATTTAAAGGGGTCTGAATACTTTCCGTACCCACTGTATATATATATATATATATATATATATATATATATATATATATATATATATATATATATATATATATATATATATATATATATATATGTACTTAAGTAGATTTTTCTGGTATCAATACTTTACATCACTATTTATTTTTCTGACAACTTTTTACTTTTATTCATTACATTTTAACACAAATATCTGTACTTTTTACTTCTTACATTTTCAAAACAGGCTCGTTACTTTAGTTTTAATCTATTTAGTAAAATGGCAATTTTCACTGCACGCCATTTTTAACACATTAACCTGTTTCTTGTCATTTCCTGGCTCTCACGCACCACAAATGTACGCTAGTTTACGAAGCTCACAGTGAGCAGGCAGAAGTCAACAAGAAGTATAGGGTTAACATAAATGAGACAGTCAGTGATGTAAACATGACTGAGAACAGACACATTCCTGATCACCTGATCATCATCATCTTTTCTCTGCTTGTGTTCTATATGGTGAATGTTCAACCTGGATACATTCATTAGGTAACACATAAATTAGGGTTGTCAAAATTAACGCGTTAATAACGTGTTAACGCAAATTAATTTTAACTCCATTAATTCTATTAACGCGTGCCTTTCAGTTTGACCATTTTTATTAAAATATAAATAAATATATAAGAACAATGCCTGTATTGATTAGAGTACAAACCCGAATCCAAAAAAGTTGGAACACTGTACAAATTGTGAATAAAAAAGGAATGCAATAATTTACAAATCTCATAAACTTATATTTTATTCACAATAGAATATAGATAACATATCAAATGTTGAAAGTGAGACATTTTGAAATGTCATGCCAAATATTGGCTCATTTTGGATTTCATGAGAGCTACACATTCCAAAAAAGTTGGGACAGGTAGCAATAAGAGGCCGGAAAAGTTAAATGTACATATAAGAAACAGCTGGAGGAACAATTTGCAAGTTATTAGGTCAATTAGCAACATAATTGGGTATAAAAAGAGCCTCTCAGAGTGGCAGTGTCTCTCAGAAGTCAAGATGGGCAGAGGATCACCAATTCCCCCAATGCTGAGGTGAAAAATAGTGGAGCAATATCAGAAAGGAGTTTCTCAGAGAAAAATTGCAAAGAGTTTAAAGTTATCATCATCTACAGTGCATATTATCATTCAAAGATTCAGAGAATCTGGAACAATCTCTGTGCGTAAGGGTCAAGGCCGGAAAACCATACTGGAAGCCCGTGATCTTTGGGCCCTTAGGCGGCACTGCATCAAATACAGGAATGCTACTGTAATGGAAATCACAACATGGGCTCAGGAATACTTCCCGAAAACATTGTCGGTGAACACAATCCACCGTGCCATTCACCGTTGCCGGCTAAAACTCTATAGGTCAAAAAAGAAGCCATATCTAAACATGATCCAGAAGCGCGGGCGTTTTCTCTAGGCCAAGGTTTATTTAAAATGGACTGTGGCAAAGTGGAAAACTGTTCTGTGGTCAGACGAATCAAAATGTTAAGTTCTTTTTGGAAAACTGGGGTGCCATGTCATCTGGACTTACACATCTGGAAAGGCACCATCAATGCTGAAAGGTAAAACCAAGTTTTAGAACAACATATGCTTCCATCCAGACGTGCATTTTCCAACATGACAATGCCAGACCACATACATCAATGTGTATATATATATATATATATATATATATTCACACACACACACACACACACACACACACACACACACACACACACACACACACACACACTGTGTATGTGTGATATGGGTGTGTATGTGTGTTTCCTGTCCTTACATAGACTAGGATATTTATTGAATGTTTATCTAAGCCTTACTCCAACCTTTCTTTTTTTCCATTTCCTACTGAACTATTTAATTTAACTATCTATCTGCTTTCTAATATACATTAAGCTGTTATCGTGCCTCATGACAAGCTTTACCTTGGATTACCTGGAATTTAGATTGAGAGCAGCGAGATAATTCTCCAGCCCTCTCAAAGCACTGAATAATGCTGACAGAGTGTAGACACTTTCCATCCTTGACACAATAAAGCAGGAGACAAACAGTGCTGCTAGGATATTCATAGCCTTGTATTACCCGCAGCTGTACCTGGCCTGCAATCACATTATCCTTTATTTGATGTATGAAGTCAGGAGGAGCAATGACCCCTCTAGGCGCTGGCGTCTGGCTTGGAGGAATCCGACTGAGGTGCAGTAGCTAGTAATTAAAAGATATGTTATCCAGAGCCATATTTGTTATGGGTAGACTCTGGCACAGATCCAGTGCTGAATTAATCCAATCCCATACCTTACTCAGGCAGGGGTCAGAAGGTCAGTAACTGCCTCTATCCATGCTGCTCCTATGCGCTGAAACTCAGCCAGGGCTACAGGATTCTGTTGCTGATACAGCTGATTGCTCTCTCCTTCTCTTTCTCCTTCTCAGTTTGACTCTTTATCTGGCTTTCTGAGGAGAGCAAATGTGCTGCTCTTCTCTCACATATCCCTGTTGGTACAAAGCCAAGCAAAAGAACAAATAAAAATAAGCAATCAGCAATTCTTGTAGTCAATATCTTGGGCCAAGGCAATGGTGAATTCAAGGATCTTTCAGTAGTAATGTTAACAGGATGGCCAGACACCATTCAAGTTGTATTTAACCACCCTTTCGGGCTGGTTTCTAATTAGTCATTAATTGCTACTATGGTTGAAGGTTTTAATCTATGCTGTTCATACTCCGCATTCATTTCAGGAGGCAGATTAAGCAGTATCTGGCTGGCATAGGTCAGGTTTAAATCATTACTCATATTGGATTGTACAGCAGACTGGGAGTAATGTCTACTGTAAATTCTCATATACATTCCTCTTCATAATGAATTGTGCCAGTATTCAGAATATAAAACGACTGCACGTGTTTAAATTGACATTAAATTTCTTAGACTCTGATTTTCTAGAAGTTGTTGATTAATTTTCTGTATGAGCAAGGATCTAACATTAAAGTTTTACAGTTGCAAATTATTCTTTATTTATATTGTGTTCATTCTAATAAATTGTTTCGGATTTTGCGTAACATTTTACTATGGAACAAATTATCTATAAAATGGATTAAAAACATACATCTTTCTTGATATGGTGAAGCTTTCTGTGAAGACATTTTTGGACACAGTTTCCAGTGTCAGACCCTTTGTGGCTTTGTGGTTTATCCGATAGTTTTTTTTTCTTAAGAAAGCAGGAAAAAGCATGGCCGCTGAGAGAACAATTATTTCTAGCTGTTGTAAGGTTGTCATTTTTTGGTACAAAAATAAAACGAATATAATGTTGACAAATTGTTGTGGCTATATAGAAATAAAACACTTTGGGGTGTGCTATGACTGGAAAATAATAAAATTCAGAGTAGTGATGTGTCAGAAGATGGAGTTAGAGACAATATTTACCAAATATGGTTCACAAAACAGGGTAGGGGACAAAACAAAAATCAACATCATTGAAATACAAAAATTACATGACAAGGATACAAGGACAGTCAACCGTAAGTAAGATAAAGCAAGGCTTTAGGTAAATAGAGGTTTGGCAGGTTCTGGTAAATAGACATTGATAAATACTTCATGGAGGTGAAATTTGTGTGGTGTTCATGTGTGTATGTGATTAGCAGGCTAGTTACTTTAAACATGACAAATGTGCATCTCAATCAGCTCCATACTTCAGTATTCAAAATACTGAAATGTTTGCTCCCTAAAAAAAATTGAACAATGTACAATAAAACCCAGGGAATATCATTGCTTGCTATGTTCCCTTACTGGAAATGATGTTATATTTTATGAAGCCTTTCAGCTTGAAATGAAATTGATGAAGTCTTAGCCAAATTCAACTTAAATTAACAAATGTAAGCTTGTTATTGTTGTAGATTTCAAATTATTTAGAAAGTTATTTGCATGAAGTACTATGACAGAAATGCAGGCGATTAAGTGAATAAATGTATATAACATTTAAAACTTAAATATTTTATATGTTTGTTTTTTTTTATAGTGATTGGATGGGAATAAGAAATTAGCGGCTATAAGCCGCAGGTGTCTACACTGAAACTAATGAACTTTACACAGGCTTTAACGAAAGACAGTGTCTGTTACACCGTGTAACGGGTGAAATATATTGTGGCTCCTTTAAGAGCAGAGCGGCATTTTGGGAATAGGCTGCCGCTGCATTTTTTCCGGTATTACTGCATGTGTGCAAGACCGAGGAATATGTCCTTATTATTTTCTGATGCTCATTTCTAAGTTTCTTTGACTAATCCGTAACGCTGTTGCCAAGAAAAATGGAGTTAGTGAGCTATCCCATGACCCAGACTCAAACGCATTGAGTCTGGGTCATGGGATAGCTCACTAACTACAGTTGCAACAGAAATCATATAAGCACAGACAGGTTTCCAAAACTCGCGCTTTTTTATTTTTCTTGGATACAACGGCTTGTATCTAAACAGTAGCCTACGAAGAAAGTCATTGTTCACTGTCTTCCTCCTTCCTTTCACAACAATTTCTCTCGATAGTTTATCTTTTGGCTTCGTTGTGCGTTTAAAAATCACTACCGGTGGAAGTTTCAGAACACCTCAGAACACAGGTGAAGTGAGTTTTTTTCATTTCCGTTCGGAAATTTATTTGGTCTAATGTTATGTCGCTTAGTTTTTTGGCTTGAAGTTTGTGAAACCGGGAAAACCCCCGGAAAAATCCATAAATTATCCGCTTCGTTGTTTAAGCCGTGGGGTTCAAAACGTGGGAAAAAAGTAGCGGCTTATAGTCCGAAAAATACGGTGTGTGTGTGTGTGTATATATATATATATATATATATATATATATATATATATATATATATATATATATATATATATATATATATATATATATATATATATATATGCCAGGGTCCTTACCATTGTTCATGATATAGTAGGACTTAACTAATTAAGAAATTAAATATAAATGAACTAATTAAAACAATAATTGAAAGTTAATTAAGATGGGGATGTTTGGGCTGGCATGTCTCTTTGTTGTGGTGTGTTCTGGGTATTTTGGGTCTCTTGAAGCTGAAGGAGCAGACATGACATAATGACTCTGTCTGTGTAATTCTTTGATCCAAGTTTTACTCAAATTTATTATGATTTGGACTTTAACCTTGTCACAAACACTCACATCAATATTTACTGTGACATGTGCCTGACTATATGAAATCATCTGACTGTGCATATGTGATTAGAGCTCTTTCTTGCAGGCCTTTCTAGACCTCAGTCGGGTGGTATCTGGGTCTGTGCTGAAGTGAGAACAGATGCTTGTCCTGGCCAAGAGATATCTGATAGATGGAACACCTTGACATGCCTGTTCTGGGTTGAAACGACAAACATGTAGTATGAAAGGGTGAAATTTTATCTCAATCTATTTCACTTTGTTTTGTTTAGTGGTTCAGGTATATTCAGCATAGAATAATGGCATAGACTGAAATGGTACAATTATTGAAGTGAGACTAAAAACAAGTGGTGTAGTATGACTTTTCATCTCATTTTTGCTCTTAGAAAGAACTACTGGTAAGCAGTATTTTGTTGCAGTTAAATGATATACCTTTCTGCCAGAAAACATTATATGCAAGAAAACAAACAAACAAATAAATAGATAAAATTTTATTAAAAAAAACCTGTTGGTATTCACAGGGACATTGGTTAGATATGTCAGCTATGCTCCATTGATGCAAGCCAAAACAATACAAAGTGGTAAAACTATTTCAATCGATATCCATCATTTAGAAACCAGTCAGGTTAATACAGCTTCAACACTTTCCCACGATAAAGCAATGCTTTTAAAGGAACAACCTTCATACGCTGCGCTTTGTGTACACGACTTATGGTTTAAATGCTATTGTGATTCCCTTTGCAACTGCTAGAGTGAGAGAATTTCAATTTTAACAATTTTGCCCCTGTACACACTGTACAAAAGCCATGTTCAAAGGAGTACACCAAAATCTTTTTTTTTTTTTTTTTTACATTACATTCAAAGGAACATGAAAAACGCTCAATGTTTGAAATGCTGTTGAGTTGTTTCCCAGTCCTGAGAGGCCTCAAAAATATTATATAAATCAATCAACCCATCTGACAATGCTGAAGAAAAAGTGTGCATTATAAGTTCTGTGCAGAGAGAGCGACTTTAGTTATACAATAATCATTGTTCTGTTTTCATGCTACCTGATGTCAGTTCGCTTTGAGTCAAAATCAATTTAACTGGTTCAGAAATGAAGCGATGTTAGAAAACAGGGTTGTTTTCAACTGGTGTACAAAATGCATTAAAATGATGGGTTTGGCAATGAACAACTGCAATCAAGTCTGCTGGATTAGCTACAGCAAGATGACCTTCCATGTGTCTCAAAACTCGACGAGAATCTGTTGACCCTGGAAACGCTTACTCGCTGTAGAATTCCTGCCAAATAAAACGCTTTGTACAGTATGGTTTCAGCAATAATTTACTGACAGAAAAGACATGTAGGGAAAAAATTGTATGTGCAACAATTGAAATTGTTTTGCTCTTAATACTAATTACTGTAAAAGAAAACAGTCAACAATTAACTCTTTTATCATTTCTTAAAACCAAATTTTGTAGAAAAAAGCAAAAGGTCTCATTTAAAATGAATGGGGATTCCTCATTTACTTTGGGTTTCGTTACATTAAATCATCAGATATTAAGTGTATTGAACATATGAAAGTTGTACTGAAAGTACATGTATCTGATGTATGTATGTATGTTTACTGAGCCTCATGATTCATTGATTAAAGGATTCAAAGTATATGCTACATTTCCTGTCAAAGTTTGGAAACATCTAGTCTTTTATCATTTTGAGACACATGCATGTTCCTTTTCAAGTCAAGTCAAGTTAAGAAGCTTTTATTGTCATTTCAACCATATATAGCTGACGCAGTACACAGTGAAATGAAACAACGTTCCTCCTGAACCCTGGTGCTACATACAACAACAATCACAGAAAAACAGAAAACACAGGGCTAAGGACTAGTAAGTGTCCTCGCCACATAAAGTGCATGTGTGCAACCTTTTGTTTATATGCAAATAAAAAAAAAATTGTAAAAGGCAAAAACACACAAGAATTGGACAGTGAATGACTGGGAAAAACTTTCTGTGGATATATGAGTTAAAATTTGAAATTTTTGTGCTCTAACAGAAGAGCTTATGCAAGACGGAGAACAGTTGAGTCTGGTAACATCTTGCCTCACACTCACAGTAAAACACTGAGGTGGAACTTTAATGATCTGGGGTTGTTTTGGAGTAGGGAAGGTTGGAGACTTATTCTTTGTGAAAGGAATATTGAACCAACAAAGCTAACTTTCCATACTTCACTACCATGTTATTTTGTCTGGACTGGAGACAACTTCACCATACAAAAAGACAATGACCTAAAACATGTGTCCAAGCTTTTTAAGCATTATTTAGATAACAAACAATGGGATGGAGTGTTATCTGCTATCTATCATTAAATGGCCTGCACAAACACTGGACCTAAATCCTATTGAACCTGATCTGGGATAAACTGGTTCACAAGGTCATAAAGAAATTTCCAGCTAGCAAAGATCACATTTTGGCAAATTTTACAAAAGGTATGGCAAATAATTTTAACTAAATGTTTGGAGATGCTAACTGTCAGGATGCCAAGAGTGTGTAAATCCATGCTTAGGAAAGTTTTTTGCAATGAAAATAAAGTGTGGCATCATATATGTTTGCAATTTAACAAAAGGGATATGTATGTGCCTTTTAAAAATGACAAAAGACTAGGTGTTTCCAATCTAATGACAGGCTCTGTATGTTTTATATTTTCAATGAAGTTCAATATCAAAGTGGCAATGCTACAATTGCAAGAGATTAGAGAACCTATGAATCTTGTCGAATTGGGAGTATGACAAAGGTGCAAACGGGAGAGTGGGGTTATGGGGATTCTGACCACCCCAATTAACACAATGACACTACATAAAGAAAGCAAAGATAAAAGGATTGGGGGGTTGGGGTAATGAAATGATATATACTAAATAGTTATTAAATTGACAAAATAGTTGACTGTTCCACACCTGCAGCAGAAGGGAAAGAAAAATTTCTATAAGTGTTTCAACCTGATCTACATTTTAATTACAATAGACCACTGAGCCAAATTAACGCAATGGCCAGTTACATAATTGCATTTTGTGATGACTGCTCCTGCTCTATTACTTAGTAATTCTGTTAATAGTCATCATAACTTTAAAGTGTGTGAGGTCATAATTCACCTGTATACTTGTTCAAGTTCAAGTTTATTTCTATAGCGCTCACAGCGCTCACAATGGACATTCTCAAAGCAGCTTTACAGAACTTAAGAATTAAAGTAAATTATGTGTATTTATACCTGATGAGCAAGCCTGGGGTGAATGTGGCAGGGAAAAACTCCCTAGATGAATGAAGAAAAAACCTTGAGAGGGACCAGACACAAAAGGGGAACCCATCCTCATTTGGGTGATATAAAGAGTGTGATTATAAATCTTGAAACAATACAAAACACTGGAGAGTAAGAACTACCATAAATACCGGAGTGTGTGTGATTATAAGTAATGTCCTGTCTACAGTCTTATACAGTCAGTTGACATTGTGGAACCAGGAGCTACTAAGCAATACATAAATAGCTCAACATGTGAGATCATCGTATATTCAACAACAAATACTCCAAGAAGTCCAATGCCAAACTCTATATGAAGTTGGATCCAAATGGTATGTGTCTAGATAGTTCGGGATGTTTGCGGGGTCGGCATCTACTCTTGGAAGGTCCATAATCTTAATGAGGTGGGACACAACTGAAAGAAAAGCAGTGGAGTGGAATTAGCATAGCTGTTGTTCATAACATTAACAAGCACAAGATAATAATGCATTTGATCAGATGTACTAGAGCACAAGTTTATAATATGGGACATGTGTAGGCCTTGCTAAAAAGATACGTCTTTAATCTACACTTAAACTGGGAGAGTGTGTCTGAGCTCCGAACACTGTCAGGAAGGCTATTCCAAAGTTTAGGAGCCAAATGTGAGAATGCTCTTCCACCTTTAGTAGACATTGCTATTCTAGGAATTACTAGAAGTCCAGAGTTTTGAGATCTCAAAGAGTGTGATGGATTGTCGCTTGACTTGAAGTGGAACATGCTAGGTCAGATTTCGAGGAAGCCAACTGTGCAGATTGCGCTCGCATGACAGTGCGAAGGCTCCGCTCACAGAGAGCACTTTTTGAGGAGGGTGCTCCTGCTCCTCATGGTTCTGACCCTGCTTTTGCCGAGGCAAAGTGACGTTCAAGGACCTGGGGCTCACAAGTGGACCTTGTAAAAACGGGCTCGTCCCTTTTGCCTCCCTCACCTGCCGGGTCCAGCGCCCGATCACAAGGTTTGGAAGCATCTCTTACTGTGTTTTTTTCCCTTAAGTCGGGAATGGAGAGCTGCAAACACCCTGAGACTATCCCTCATGCAGTCTTTTTTTAGGCGCTTCTAGAGGTAGTGACCTATGCTGTTACCAAGCTCGAGATCGATTAGCCGGCCAATCAGCAGAAGGCCCGTCCGCCTAGTAAGCTTTAGGCTCTTCCTGCAACCTGCATCACTGCCTTCTTGCCAGGGCTTGCCTTTCTTCCAAATAGTCCCATGGTGTCACTATATTCAAATATAGTTGGACTAAGACAGTGTGATTATGGGGCGATGCCCTGAATTAAAGAGACAATGGCTAGCTATCTTTCCCTGGGTGATGTGTCGTCTCTCAAAGCCCCAGCGCTACCCACCAAGCCCATGAGAACCACCTCTGTGCTGGTAAACAAGGCCTATGCCTCAGTGGGTCAGGCCACAGGCTGTCTGCACACCGTGGCTGTGCTGCAGGCTTATCAGGCCGATCTGCTGTGGGAGCTAAACGTGGGAGATGTCTCGGGTAGTCAACAAGTCCGTGAGCTCTGCTAGGCTACCAAAGAGACAGTTAAGGCCATTGGCCAGTCCATGGCCACCCTTGTTTCCACTGAGAGACACATTTGGCTCACCCTGTTGGATCTTTCCGATCCCCTACAGTCTTCAACTGTTCTCATGATAACCTCAGATTCTTGGTCTTGGCTGACATTAATGTATTCTGATATTATATTCAGCTGGTAAAGCTTATAACGGGTGCTATTCTTTGTACTAGTGCAGCATTCAACTAAGCTTGTAACTCATAATCTATAATTCAAATAGAAAAAACAATGAAAATGATTTCGCAATTCAAAATTTCTGTTCAGAAGAGTTTCCTCCCTTAAGTTTAGCAACTGACATCAAACAATGATGTCTACTTACAGCATCAACAGTAAACAAAGTCTATTGTTTAACGTTTAAATTAGTTTTAAATCAGCACTAAAGACTAAATGGTGAAATAGCATAATTCCAAGATTTGACTATTTCTGCGATAAGTCATACAAAGTATAACATTACATTAAAATGTATTTGACACACTGCCTGGTCATTGACAGGGCATTCATGAGATAGAGATGAGAGGAAAATCACTAAACTAGAGATCATGATATTTTCTGATTTTCTTTTAACATGTCTGTAATGTCACATCATTATATGTATGAATAATTATATATTTAGCATGCTAGCTTCAGGTTACCATTTACCATTTAGCCTCAGATTAAAGTGCATTCTTCTGTAAGTGTTTTCAGGCTGAAATTACTTACAACAAACTTGTTTTTCATTCTTTTTTTTTTCTTTTTTATTTAACCCAAGGCCAATTCATTGAAACATTTATGTTTGAGATAAAAAGATGAATAAAAGTAGAGTTTTTAAAGATTTCAGCTTTTATTTTATTGTTAGTATTTACTGCATATTTACATGTGTAAAACAACAGAAATCACAGCAAATGTTCTATCAGAAAAGCAAACTTTTTTTTTGTCGAGTAAAAATTTTGGAACATGTGACGGACAGGTGTTTCTCGTTACTTAACTGGGTCCTGCTAAATTTCTTGTTTAAACAATAAATATTTATCTGAACATTTACTATTAGTTTAACATTCACTTTCACCTGAATGTGGTGAAACCGCAATGCTAAACAGACAATATGAAGATAAAAGATCTGTGTATGGGGAAAAATCAATATGAAGCTGAGAAAAGAGGGAAAATCAATCATGGCACAAAGTTAAGGCATAGCCAGTGCAACAATTTGGAATGTCCTGAAAAAGAGAGAAAACCTTGATGTGCTAAGCAACAGACAACGGATATCTCAGCCAAAGAAAACAACACAAGATATTGAAAGAAACATTGTGAGACCTGTGAAGAAAACCCCCAAAACAGGACTGTTGTTATGTATAGGGACTGTATATAATATTGGTTATAGGTTGAATTATATAGGTGATAGCCCTTCTTTTAACTTCTCCTGGACTCTCTTTTATATGTTAGTACAGTGATTTAATTGAATGCTGTAGTGATTTGTCAGACACATATTTGCAAGAATTAAACTGTTCTATGCACTTGCCATACAATTATAAATAAAATTGGATGAATCCAAGGTGAAACTGCAGGACAAAGGCCTTAAGGTCTTCCACAATTCCTTAACAAAAGATGCACTTACAACTGTAGGTGCGCATTCGTATCAGTTGCCTGGCAAATATCAGGGTCCTTATTAAAGCATGGTGAGGAAAAGCACATATGACAGGTTCTGACCCAGGCTGAAAGAGGATCCCCCCTTTAGTGGGGCTTATGCTAGGGGAATAATCAGTTTTACACACTTTTGAATAATTACAGTAATATAAAGATAATTAGAATCGAGGAGAAGCCTTATCATAGCCTGGCTGATTCACTAATGTAATTCAATTTATGTTTCCTGTAAAAATAATTACTCATTTGAAATACATGGAGTAGAGATGACACAGTTGCAATTGTCTTCTGCTGTTTTTTTCTTCTTCTTCAGGAGTTATGTATTTTAAATGCTCAAAAGCCATCTTTTCAGCCATATAGGAATCAATATATTTTTCTTCCAAAACAGGGTGATGTAATTCATAATATTAATAAAATACTAAACGATGGGGAATTTCTGTGAGGACTGTAGCAAAAGCGCAGTAAGATTTCTGCAATAATTTGGAGCAATAAGCGCATATTACACATTGCCCTGCTTCTCCAAAGCACACGCATAAACACTTATTAGTTTAAAAATCTCACATGAACATTGTCCTTTTTTTGTTACATACAAAAGCAAACATTCTCAAAATGAGTTTTTCTACACAGTTCACTTGTTTTAGTATGTACAGGTTTATTTTTACGTGTACGCAATAGACACCAAAATGTTAAAATATTGATGAAGAATTTTTAAGTTTTATTAAATTCTATTCAATATTTTCTATTAAGTAGAAAACAGTAACCAATATCACCTACCAACAAGGTGACTGTCAATTGCACTGATATAATGCTAAAGCTTGTAAAATGTTTAATAGGAAAAAAGTATTTTTTTAAAGCTTCCTGTGATATAATGGAAGGTTAAATGCACTAATCCGACAAAACTCCAGGCTGTATTCAGAGTTGGAAACTTTAGTTGTTAAATTACATCAAAATGTATGTAGAGAAAGTTATTCATATTTAGATAAGATGATTTTCTGAATGATGCATGTTAAGGATTAAAAAAGATGATGATTTGCTCTTCAAAAGTTATCAGTTTTTGGAATCTTGCAGGGGGTTTAAATGCTATCACTTTAAGATCACTTTGACGTTACCCTTAAAACACATGGGGATAGAAAATAAATATAAATGAGCAGATCTAGTTTTTTTTTTTATTTGAACTTTATTGCCAACTGTAGTTTACTAACAAGAAACAAATACAATAAATAATTTAATTATTGTGCTTATCTGATATAAATGTATCTTTTTTCAAGATTTTTTTGTGTAATTTCATCAACAATAGCAACAGAAATGTTAGTGTTGTCTCCTCTAATGTATTCTGGTAGAAAAGAAAGCTCGTCATAGACAGGGAGAACAGGATAAAAATGTACTATGCACTACACATATACTGTATGTGTTTAATATTGGCTTTAAATGACATTCTGTATTTCTGAGTGTGTTTACAAAGCCCAAAAAGCTGATTTTCAGCATGCCCTATTTTTGTTGCATCAAACTGTCAAAAAGTGATGCTGGACTGAATACTGCTCCTCACTCAAGCTGATCTTGCCAGATCCAAGGTCAGAACTGCAAAGCACTGAGACTGGTGAACTTCAGCACAGCCTGCTATGCATAAAGAAAATCACATAAGTCTTTTTAAACTTGCAGAAAATGAAAACCAGAGATAAACTGACAGTATTTTTGTAATATTTTTAGAACAGTAAGCACTGGAAGGCCAAGGTCCTCCACTCTATAGAATACCCATGGATCTCTGTGTTTCTAATTGTATGTTACAGCTAGACATTGCAACTCTCTCTATCCCCCTTTAAATATTCCCACAAAAGAAGAGGCGAGCCACAGCGAGCTGGACTCCACTCACAGCCACTTTGCACATGGAGCTAAAAGAGTACTGCCCTTCTATTACGCTGAGGTCTCCAGGTTAGAAGAAAAAGCCCTCAGGGCCAGCAGCTGTCAATTAGTGATAACCCAGGCTCCCACATGGCTTCCTTAACCCTTTTCTTACTGGTGCTTAATCAGGTCACTTTAGCCTCTAAAAGAAAGAGACAGAGAGAGAGAGAGAGAGAGAGAGAGAGAGAGAGAGAAAGAGAGAGAGAGAGAGAGAGAGAGAGAGAGAGAGAGAGAGAGAGAGAGAGAGAGAGAGAGAGAGTTCCACACCCCATTAACCCACCATCTACAGTAAATTATACAATTCGGTCTTAGTATCCTGACACTAATCAAACATTAATTTCCTTTTTTGTTTTGCTGAATAACATTCAAACAAAAATATATACATCTCTAAACACATATATTCTTTTCTCATTCATTCGTTCATTCATTCATTCATTCATTCATTCATCTCAATTAATTTCTAATTCAGCATCATTCTTAAAAGTTGTCCTCTCCATAACAGTGCAGCTGACATGCCCCTTTTGGACTCCTGATTTCCTATCTGGATTAATAAGCAGAGACTGCAGGGCTCCACTGTATCTCCATACTCTAAAAGAGACTCACAAGGAGGCGAAAAGGGTCATACATTCACAGAGTCTTTTATTGAAAGTGGCCAGTGTAAACAAAACACTCAGGTGTAATCAAGTGTAACTCAAGGAGATCCTGTATGATGTTTTTAACTAAGATATATATATATATATATATATATATATATATATATATATAGAGAGAGAGAGAGAGAGAGAGAGAGAGAGAGAGAGAGAGGGAGAGACAGAGAGGCTAGCCTTGGCTAGCCAGTTTTGACAGAGTAGTTGGACAATATTTAACTTCATTGAAGTTTATATGTTACTTAGTATATCATTTGGAGTTACTTTGAGTAACAGGCTACACTAAATATATACAGCATAGGCAGGAATATAGTGAAGAACCTCAGCCATCCAAACATTGGACTCTTAGCTCTGTTGCAGTCAGAGAGACACTTCTGCTCCATGAAGGCCAACAGGAGGAGATTCTACCCACAGGCAATTTGGACCCTCAACCAGTAAAACACCAAGGGCTAGAACCTGGAATCAAATGCACAACATCCACTACCTCAACCTTTTTTTTTTTGCACAGCTGCACTTTATTTGCTAAACCCATAATAAATCACTGTGTTTCTGGATCCTCATAATGTAAATGTTGCTACATGTGTATATTCTATCGTTTCATTTGTATTATTTATAATAAATTCTATTTTGTTCAATTTTAATGCAATTATATTTTATTATATTGCAAATTCTATATTATTCTTATTCTTTAAATGGTTAAACTATTTTTAAAACAAAAGTTTTATATATAAAGTTAAAACTTCTGTTTTAAAAATGGTTTGTCACATATAGAAAACACACTTTACTGATTATAATGTATACTGTCAGTATATGTTAATATTGTGATATCCTGCTGTATTTAGGGTATATTTCACAAGTATCCATCTTTAAAATTTATTTACATTTACTTGTTCAACAACTTGAAACTGAACTAGACTTTACATTATATGGACAAAAGATTTTTATGTGCTTCTTGAACATCTCATTCCAGATTTAGTCCCATTTGCTGTTATAATAACCTCCACTCTTCTGGGAAAATGTCCCTCTTGATTTTGGAGTGAGCTTGTGGAGATTGTGCTCATTCAGCCACATGGGTGTTAGTAAAATCAGGTACTGATGTAGGGTGAGGAGGTCTGGGGTACAGTCAGCATTCCAATTCATTTTGAAGGTGTTCAATACAGTTAAGGTCTGAGCTCTATAGCAGGTCACTCATCTGGAATGGATCTTTTAATCCAACCCATGTAAACGATATGTTCATGCAGATAGTTCAAGTGAAGGGAATATTTAATGCTGCTGCATCCTGAGACATTTTATACTAATGTATACCTCCAACGCTTGGGGAAGAACCATGGTTCCCAGAGGAAACAAGATGCTGCATCAGAAACGCTTTTAATCACATGTATAATCAGTCCAATGAAAAGCGCGGCGTCACCGGTGGGGTGACATCACGACTAGAAAGCTTAATCACATGGAGTAAAACCAACAGCAGCTTCTGAAAAGGGAAGGAAGCACTGCAGGGATGCAGGCAGTGTGGCATAAAGACGCAGAGTCTCGTTCCCTTGGGGAACCATGGTTACATATGTAACCTGGAGACGTTCCCCGTCGGGAACTCGAGCTGCATCAGAAATGCTTTGGGAACGAGAGTCCGATCAATCCAGACTGACCAATCCCTACCTAGTGTGGACAGGCACAGCTAGGACGAAGGACAGAGGGGCCAGGAGTGGCACTAAATTCGAAGCTATAGAAATTAACAAAGGTCCGCGGGGTGGACCAGCCCGCAGCGTTGCAAATGTCCTGGAGAGAAACTCCAGAGGACAAGGCCTTAAAGGCCACCACGCTTTGAGTGGAGTGCGCTCTGACCCCGAAAGGAGCTGGGAGACCAGAGGACTCATAAGAGGAAGAAATAACATCCACAATCCATCTGCTGAGTGCCTGCTTATTCACAGGGAGACCTCTGTAGCAGACAAACAGTTGCTCTGACTTTCTCCACAGTTCTGTTCTGTGGACATATATGTATGTGTTAGCACTGGACACAGTTGGTTAAGCTTTTCCTGGTCTGGGGCCTAAAAGGGAGGAGAAGAGAATGCCTGGACTATAACAGGTTGTGGGATGACTGAGGGTACTTCAGGAACATACCCTGATCTAGCATAAAAGAAGGCACTGGCCAAGGCTGGAGTGAACTTGAGGAAAGAAGGGGCCACAGAGAGGGCCTGAATATCCCCCATTTCCTTGAGAGAGGTGATGGCCAAGAGGAACACAGTCTTAACTGTGAGGAACCTCACAGGTACCTAGGTCAGAGGCTCAAAGGGAGGCTCCAACAGGGCCTCCAAGACAATGGCCCATGCAGGAACTCTAGGTTATACCAGAGGTCTCAGCCTCTGGGTGCCGCAGAGTTCTGGGCTCAGAGCTCTGGGTATTATTGTATCCCCTGCCTAAGATAGAAGATCTCTTCTGAGAGATAGCTCCCAGGGAGGGTGTTCGAGAAGGGCTACCAGGTCCAAAAACCATGCCTACCTGGTCACCGTGAGGAGACAGACTCGGCTCCAGATAACTCTCTCCAGAACTCCCGGGAGCAGTGAGACAAGGGGCAAGGCATACAGGTGCTGCCTCGAGAGGGCATCTTCTCCCTGGTTTAAGGGGCCCTGGTTTAAGCGGTATATACACTTCCTTCAAGGAGAGCAGCTTCCCTTGGGCCCACAGGAGGATCTGCCATGCCAGCTTGGACAGGAGGTGAGATCGCAGACCCACCTGGTGGTTGATATAGGAAACCACCAGAGTGTTATCCATATGGACCAACACATAGTGGCCTCTAAGGTCTGGGAAAAATGGCTCAGAGCTTAAAGCATGACCAGCATCTCGAGGCAGTTTATTTGGCACTTTTGATAGGACCTCCCACAGAGACCTTGAGCGGAACGGCCACTCATGATTGCTCCTCACCCGTAAGAGTGGTGTCTGTCATAACCTTTTGGAATGCCCAGGAACTCCCAGCATGGGGCCCTGAGTCAAGAACCCAGGATCTCTCCACACATAGATTTCACTGTATATCGTACAAAGTGGATTGCCTTTTCAGGAAAAAAAACCCAGGTTTTCAGCCACCACTAAAGGGGTCTCATGTGCAGGAGGACAAGTGGAACCACATTGGACACAGCTGCCATCAGACCTAGCAATCTCTGAAACTGCTTTACAGTGACTGGACTTCCCTCACTCTCTTGACGGCTGCGTGAATGGACTCGACACAAATAGGGCACAGATGATCTTATCTTATCTTATCTTATCTTATCTTATCTTATCTTATCTTATCTTATCTTATCTTATCTTATCTTATCTTATCTTATCTTGAACCTGAGTCTCAAAAGCGAGCAGTTCAGCTGATTCGGGTCCAGAATAAGACACAAGCCACCGTCATTTTTGCGAACTATTAAGTACTGGATGCTGGAGGGACCACCTTAATGGCGTCCTTGCTCAAGAGAGTGTTCACTTCCTGTTTCATGCCAGAGCCTTCTCAGGCCCCCTCCAGGGTGGGGGACACCCTGTTGAACCAGGACAGGCGAGACCCAAACTGAATTATATGGCCTCTATCTACAGTGCGCATGACCCACCGAGACACGTCTGGCAGAGCTTGCCAGGCCACCAGATAATCTTGTAAGGGAATCAGTCTCTCAAGCCTGACATCTGGCATACCTAGGGCTGGAGAAATGGGAGCCCTGGAGCAGCTCTAGGGGGCTCCTGAGAGGCAGCAAACCCCCCACATCAATGGTGCCAGGTGGAGAGTGAGGAGGGTGTTCGCTGAAACTGGCCTTGCCCTGAAGCCCTGAGAGAGGCAGGGTTAACAAGCTATCTCCCTGAGGGCACTCGGGTGGGGCGGGCACCATATAGTGAGGTGCACAGTGCCCCTTCTTAACCGGTCCCCAGGTGGTCCTAGATCAGTACCTTTTGGCCGAATCGCCTTGATTGATGATTGAAGTCCTCAGATTTGTCATCTCCTGCGTCTTTGGCCTTGAACATTGCACTGGGTCTCTTTTGGGGGGAGTGTGCATTGTGATGCTCTCTGTTTGCAGCCCCATGGGGGTGACATGGGAGGAAACACTGGAATGCCGCCGACTGCTTCTTTGCCTGCTGAAACCTGTCAATGACTGCATTAATAGCGTCGCCCAACAGGCTGGTCAGCACCAGCGGGGTCCAACAGGGTAAGCCAAATGGCCTTATAAGACCCTATGGTAGCCCTCAAGGCACAACGGAGCTCGACACCCGAGATATCTCCCACGTTTAGCTCCCGCAGCAGATCGGCCTGAAAGGCCTGCAGCACAGCCATGGTGTGCAGGCAGCCTGTGGCTTGACACACTAAGGCATAGGCTTTGCCCAACAGTGCTGACGTGATTCTCAGGGGCTTGGTGGGCAGTGCTGGGGCTTTGAGGTATGATGCATCGCCCAGAGGAGAGATAGCTAGGCAGTCTTCTTGATCCAGACATTGCCCCATAGGCACACTTTCTCAGTCCAACTATATAAGAGTATAGTGACACCCTGGGACTGAAGGGGTGGAAAGAAATAAGACCTAGCCCACAACTTGGACACCTCTGTGTTCAGGTCTTGGAAAAAAGGGAAGCCCCAGCGTGGTGGCAGTGACACGGGTTTCAGGATGTGCACATCTAGCTTACTCAGTGGACGAGTCTTCTGTTGATCGACCGGCCAATTGATTTTGAGCCTTTAAGAGCTCCTCAAAGAGGACAGCCTGAGGGGTAGTCTGAGTGGGCTTGAAGATCTCCATTCCCCCCTATCAGAGGAAGAGAGGCGGAGCTCTGCACTCTACTTACAAAGGTAAGTACCTGCCACTGGACCGGGCAGGTGAGGGAGGTGAAAAGGATGAGCCCATCTCCAACCAAGGTCCACTTGTGTACCCCAGGTCCCTGAACGCTGCTTTGACTCGGCTAAAGTAAGGCCAGACCCACAAGAAGTGGGAGCATTCGCATTGTCATGTGAGCACCATCCCTCGAAAACCAACTTAGCATGCTTAGCGTAGGCAAGGAGGAACGCAGGGATGGAAGCAATGCTTCATCTTTTTGGTTGCTTTCATCACAGAAAGAAGGAAAACTCTCCTAGCTTTACCGGACAAACACACACAAAGCACTTCCTGAACAATAGAATTTGGTGCTGGTTTCACTCCATGTGCTTTTAAGCTTCCTGGTTGTGACGTCACCGGTCACCATGATTCAGAGCATGGACAATGCGGAGGTGTTCCCAAAGCGTTTCTGATGCAGCTCGAGTTCCTGAAGGGGAAACTATGCTATCAGATTTTTTTTTAGCTATGACCTGTCCAACCTTAATCACACTCATATTAACTTAAAAAAGAAGTTTGCTTGTTTTAAAGGTCTAGGCTTGGGTGCTCCATTTGATGCACTGTTTGTCTTATAGAATGTTGAATCAGCAAAGACACCCTTCTCCTAACTGTGCTGAGTCTACCTAAACTGATGTTAAGACATTTTTCTGTGTCTAAGGGAGAAAATGATAAAGCTCCAGTCTTTCCTCCAGGCCCTGTGAGACTTTATTGTCCTTGGTCACTATCTTGTTTGACCATGATGACTATGCATTCAGAATGACAATGTAAAACATTTTTTCTTTCTCTCTCTCTCTCCATCCCCCTTTAATTACATTTCAGGTTCTCGATGTTCGATGTTTTGTCCTCCAAACTCTGTGTTGCTATGTGACTCATGTAGGCTAGACCTGCTTCTATCTTCTCTCTTTCTCTCTGGACCCCACACTTTAATGCTGGCAGCAAAAAGCTGTTGCTCCACCTGACAGGAATACCTGAGCCAACATGAGACCAAATGAGGATGGAAAGAGTAGTGTAATACTGTACGGAAATATAAAGAGCTAAGTTATTATAGCCTAATAACTTCTTGGCTAAAGCACATTCATTCATTATAAAAGCAGACAGCACGCTTGACTGGATGGGGCTCAACAAGAGCCATCTATGTATGACACTGAAAGGATATCATATACATATATAATTTCCAACATCAAGATAGATTTTGTTATGAATGGCAGTCAGGAGTTAAGAGGCAAAGTGCCAAAATTGGTGGATATAGAAAATTAAAATGTTCCTTAGCTGAACTTTCCTCTTACCTCATGAATGTAAAACTGGATTCTAGGTCTCTAAATCTTCTTTCGAACAGATTGCTGTGCCAGGCACACATATACACATACTGCTTTCAAATTATTCTTCAATTTTAAAGATTACACAAGTGTAGAGTGTACAAAGTGGGGAGAAATGAGGCCCTTTGTAGAGGAGTTTGTGTAGATAAATTAAAAGGATATCTCTTCAAGGGAGAAGACCAAATAACATGGCTGTTTAGATCCAGCCTTTTCTCTCCTTTACATGCCTTTCTTCCTTTCCTGTCTTTTTCTTTCTCTCTTGCAAATCATAATCATATCCCATGAGACAGGTCTACATGAACTTTCATTTAGTCACTTGTGCACATCATAAAAACATTTATCATCTGTCATCTAAAATTTCCATTAAACTTTTTTTTTTTTTTTGTAAATGTGACTTAAATTGATGAATTGTGCAGGTGAATCTTGAATGACACTAATGTAGGCGAGTGTATGGCATAAGATCAACCAATAATCAACTAGTTCTATAAAACAGGTCAAAGGTGAATCTTGTGAACTTTTAATTGGAGAGTGTATACAGACAGAGCAAAACACAGAATTATAATTTCTGAAAATAGATAAACAACTAAGAACCAAACAAACACTTGTATAGTACAGAAAAAAGTATGAATCCTGTCTGCTCTCTTGCAATCAATATAAATCAAATATGCAATTAAATAAATGAATTTGTGCTATTCATATATACCATACAGAAGAAATTCTAATTTGGTGCATTTTTAATCATTATAATCCAAACCGTAGTTTATATCAGGAAATCCTAAAACTGTGCAGCGTCATACTGACAAAATGCCTAAACATTTTGATGATCTTGTTTGTAAACAATAACAAAGGCACTTTTCATTTTGATGGGAATAAGATGTTCATTGACACAAATACTTACTTTTGAGTGATGAACTAAGGATTTTCAGAAAATTACAGGCTTTTGAAAGAACTCCAATGCATTGTGTGCTTTTTGTACACATTGTTTTGAGAATGCACTTACTGGTTTGCAAATATTAGGAATGATTTGAGAAATGCTCCAAAGCAACTTAAAAAAAACTGCAATAATAAAGAGCATAAATATAAATAGAGACACCTAAATCCAACAAAAAGACTAAAAAAAGGTGAGACTGTGACATTTATGGCCTATTCAAGTCAACTGCAAGAAGACATGCATTATGTGTTTATGTGTGTGTGTGTGTGTGTGTGTGTGTGTGTGTGTTTGTGTGTGTGTGTGTGTGTGTGTGTGTAGGATGAGTGACAGCTCTAAGCAGAGGAATCTGTAAACTGGTATACCCGCTGCATCTTCAAAGAGCCTGTACTCCCTGTAATCACCCGTGATGTCTTTGATGTTGGGGAGGGCGAGTGAAAATAATTACACGTTTCTCTGTTTCTCCCTGCCTTTTTTTCGATGAATATAAGGTGAAACTGCATTGGAATATGACAGTAATAAGTGGTAAGCTTGTGCTCACTTATGGGGAGGTGTTGAGTGCGATACTGAGAGAGCATAAAGGCATGAGGGAAAAGCAAAACATACTCGGCTAAGGGTCTGGGAGCTAATATTATATGTTTAAGCACTGCTACAAAGAAGAGAACTACAGTACACACTCAGAAACAAGTACTCATCTGAATGTTTCCTTGTCACTCAGTTAGTACCATTTAGGGTACATCTTTTGTACTTTTAGTAGGTATCATTAATTTATGGAATTTCATTGAAAATGACATAGCAAATATTAATGATATATCAAATATCCAAAGCTCTTCATATTAAAAAAAATAAAGAATAAATCATAAAGCAGATTTCAACAGATATAGGTATAGATACACATACAATATAAAAACAGATGAAAATATTTTGAAATATTACACATTACATGGAAGGACCCTTTCTGTTTGCTGTAGATCATTAAGAGTTGCACATTATAAGCTTTTATTAGCTAAAATAATGAGTGCTGAATAAAATATGACAGGTAATTCCAAACTTTGAGTGGGAGTATTAAGCACAAAGGCCAAGTAATGAAAGTCCCCATGTGAATCTAAGTGCTTTTTATACCTACATGTATTAAGCACCCTCCTAAAAATCTCCAGCGCCTTTCTCCCAACGGGATGAGAAAAACGATTCTTTGCTGCATGTAAGCAAACTGTAAAAATGCTAAAGCTAATGGAAAAACAAGTGCAAACCTACTTTCCAATTGGGCTGAATTAAATTAAAGCAGCCATTTAAGCGCATGTGTGTCAGTGTAGCTTTCCAATCACCAGCACAGAGAATCAGCTTCACAGTTAAAATTCCACCAACAAATGGCAATCAGATATTGAAATAGAAAACCCTTCAACACCCCCTTAATATGTTAAGAAAGGAATGAACCATTTAATATTCATTGATACTGCATTTTTATCAAAAGAAATTATGCAAAAACTGTCATGTTAAAAGCAAAAACAACTTGTTGCAACTAGCTATCACCTTCACACTCAATTTTATATGCATTGAATCTGTGCAATTGCTATCATTAGAATCTTTAAGCATCTTAGTGCATGCAGTGGTAGCTTAGTGATAAAGCTGTTGGGCGCCTGTTTCGAAGGTTGTGAGTTCAAATATCATAACAGCTGGGCACATAATCAAGACTTCACCCTTTACTGCTCAGTAGCAGTAGTAGTCGTGACGTCATCGGTGGGCGACATCGCGTTAACCAGGAAGCTACAAAATGGCTGAGCGATGGTAGGGATATAAGCTTCTGAAAAAGAGAAGGTAAGTGCCGCAGGGATGCATGGAGTATGGCCTGTTGATGCAGCATCTCGTTCCCCTTTCAGGAACTCGAGCTGCGTCGAAACGCTTTGGGAACGAGTGTCCATAATCACGCCATAATGACCAGTTCCTGCCTAGTGTGTCTGAGCACCACCAGCATGCATGACAAAGGAGCCAGGATTGGCTCTGACGTCGCGGTCGTAAAACCTGACGAAGGTGAAAGGGGTGGACCAGCCCGCAGCGTCACATATGTTCTGTAGGGGAACCCCCGCGGACCGGCCCGTAAAGGCCGCCATACTCTGGGATGAATGAGCCTTGACTCCGAAAGGAGTGGGAAGACCAGAGGACTCATAACATGTGGTTATAGCATCCACTATCCATCTGCTGAGAGTCTGCTTATTGGCAGGATTACCTTTCCTGTGAGGGCCAGACAAACAGCTGCTCCGACTTTCTCCAAGGACTTGTCCTGTGGAGATACATATCCAGTGCTCGCAATGGACACAGTCGTTTTTTGCTTTTCCTGGTCTGGACCTAGAAAAGGAGAAGGGCAGAATACCTGCAAAATGACAGGTCGCGAGGGAGCCATAGGCACCCAATGCACATACCCAGTTTTAGGGTAGAGAAAGGCAATGGCCATGCCAGAGGTAAACTCCAGGAGAGACAGGGCCACAGACAGAGCCTGTAGGTCCCTGATTCTCTTAAGGGAGATTGAGGATTGAAGTTCTCAAAGGGATTAAGGTCTGGGGATTTTCCTAGCCATGGACCCAAAATGTAGATGTTTTGTTTTTTTCCCCAAGCCACTTAGTTATCACTTTTGGCTTATGGCATATTGCTTCATTATGCTGGAAAAGGCATTGTTCATCACCAAACTGTTCTTGGGTGGTTGGGAAAAGTTGCTCACGGAGGATGTTTTTGTACCATTCTTTATTCATATATCTGTGTTCTTAGGCAAAATTGTGAATGAGCCGACTCCTTGGCTAAGTAGCAACCCCGACAGATTAATGTTTTTAGGATGATTTATTATTCATGATGTTGGCATGACACAGGACTGATGGTAGCACTCACCTTTTCTACTCCAGACAAGCTTTTTCCAGATGCTCCAAACAATCGGAAAGAGGATTCATCAGAGAAAATGACTTCTTCCTCAGCAGTCCAATCCCTCTACCTTTGGCAGAATATCTGCCCCTGTCCCTGATGTTTTTCTAGAGAGAAGTGGCTTCTTTGCTGTCCTTCTTGACACCAGGCCATCCTCCAAAATTCTTTACCTCACTGTGTGTGCAGATGCACTCACACCTGCCTGCTGCCATGCTTGAGCAAGCTCTGCACTGGTGGTGCCCCGATCCCACACCTGAATCAACGTTAGGATTTTCCTGGAATTGCTGGACTTTTTTGGGTGCCCTGAAGCCTTCTTCTCAACAATCAAACCTCTCTCCTTAAAATTCTTGATGATCCGATAAATAGTTGATTTATGTTCAGTCTTTCGAGTGGCGATATCATTGAGTTTCTTGCAGCTAATTCTGCAGAAATGCAGTGAAAATGTTTTTTGGGGTATTTTCATAGCAAAGAGGGATGTTCATCTGATCACTCTTCATCACTCTACATTCTGAATAATATACAAATTGGCATCATAAAGACTGAGGCAGCAGACTTTGTAAAAATGTATATTTTCTCTCAGAATTAAAAAAAATTCTGGCCACGGCTGTACAAAGTTATATCTATTTCTGAACCACAGTCCGCCCCCTGTTGTATAGTATCTGTTTTGCTGACATCTAACTTTGAAAAAACAGATGACATTTAATGACAGCGTAGGTTGCCAGTTACTTCAAATTTCCATATACAGCTAATCCTAATGTACTATGTATCCATAACATCACAACTTATTGTAACTTTAAAAGGGCTGTGTGCATGTGTGCCTTTGTGCTTGTCTGTAGTGTTGGAGGCGTGTTGCTTCATTCATGCAGTCTGCTCTACTCTGCCAAAAACTTCCGCCAATGTCAAGAACATGCTGGCCTTGAAAACTACCGAACCAACTTAAATGGGCCGCGAGCTCAGCTCTGAGGCATACCACAGCCTCACAGCAGACTGATGTCCCGGAACATTCCGGACAGCGGGGGCTCGGGTTTTGACACGTTAAAATCAATATGAGATAGAAAAGTGTTTCAACAGCAGTTCAAAATGAAAAGCCTTGGAGATGAGTGTCGGCAGTCAGACTCTGGCAGACAGGAGTATCGATCAGCTCGGAGGAGAGTGAAGTACCTGAGAAGTTTTGCAGCTTTCGTTGTAGCCCCAACAAATCAACTTGATGCTCAGATAAACAGTCGTTAAAGAAGTTGAGCAACAGTGCCAAAAAATCTATAAAAACGTCCGTGTTTTGTAATGCAGTTTCTTTTTTTAAAATGATCGGAGCATTTCAAGCCACCAAAAACTAAACAATGAATTCAAAAGGGGAATTGATCACATTCTCATTGTCAAGAAATGATGTGAAAGAAGCTATGAAAGAGTTGGAATTGTGAAGCATCTGATGGACACATACTGCAGATATTTCCTGAACCCCAGTGCATCTTTCTTTCTGGTCGGGGATGGTCTTGTTATTTGTATTTGTAAAAAAATGCTCATATTGTTGACCACATTTTGAGTTCTTCAGCCTTTTTTGGTATCAATAGCTGGTCTCCACAGTGGACTGGTACATTTGGATTTTTGATACTGCTTACTTTGGAAAAAAAAACCAAAATTTTTGCTGAAAGATTTTAATAGTAGGTTTCAGCTTACTAAAGCTGAGTGCAACATTTATAAGCTTTTCTTTCACAGAACTGTGATAGAATAAAAAAAAAATCTTGAGACATGTTCAATCTTCAATGTTTCTGCTTATATCATTCCTTATTAAAGATAATAGAATATGTCCACTGAATTTTAATCAACATATTTCTACAATAAAGACTGATAGTAAGACATTAAACTGATATAATAGCAATATAATTTCTATTTTTCATTACTCCCAAATTTCAAGAAAGCACAATTTCATTTTTTTTTTTTCTTTCTTTCTTTCTTTCTTTCTTTCTTTCTTTCTTTCTTTCTTTCTTTCTTTCTTTCTTTCTTTCTTTCTTTCTTTCTTTCTTTCTTTCTCAACGTCTCTCTCTCTATCTCTGTCTCTCTTTTTCTCTCTATGTGTTTATCTATCTGTCATGATTACACAGGTGCTAGAGGCTATAATCATTTATTCTTGGCCACTTTCAATAAGCTGATATATTGATAGAAGCCACAGCTGACATAAAGGAGCATAAAATTTATACATGCTCATCTGCAATAAAGCTTTAAAATGCAACTTTAAGAGAATGACATTAAGAGAGAGACAGAAAAGGAATACACACACAAATACACATATACATACATGTACATATTTAAATACATACATGTTAAATTAAACTCTACATGCCATTCATTTTTAAAAGCATTTCTGACTGTTTCATAATCACTGAAACATTTTAAGAGTGTCATATAATTCACAAGAGTGACATTTGTGATAGTTTAATTAGCATCTGCTATGTGGCCATCAGCAATGCTGCTTTTTTATAGTGGGATGATATGACAACACTGCTGCTCTTATTTACTCAGGCTACAAGCTAACATTCCGACAGCTTCATTTTACCCACAACAAATAACCGTACATCATAATGTCTTTATACTGCATTCACAAAGCAAATCAGTGTTTCCCGGTGAAAGAATGTGGATTTATATTGTAGCGCTATAGTTCATTTACTGTGCTCAGAGCAAGCCAGATTCATTTTGTACAGATTTTATTTTGTTTGCTTACATAACTGTTTATCATCTTTCCTATATGGTCCACATTTCTTTCCCCTAAACACAACTTCCAAATAATCAATGGCAATACAATTACCACAAAGTTGAAATCACACATTTGTATTGCATGTCTTTGGATGCAGTAGTATTAAGTTTTCCCTTCACTTGAACTAGAGAACCCAAACCTGTTCCAGCTTGACCATGCTTCTGTGCACAAAGCCACAAGCCAGCTCCATGAAGTTATGGTTTTCATGGGTTAGAACTTTGACTGCACCCTAGGCCTTTACACCCTACATCAGTACCTGACTTTACTAAAACTCTTGTGGCTGAATGGGAACAAATTTCCAAAACTACACTCAAAATCTAACAGAGCGTCTTCCCAGAAGAGTGGAGATTTTAATAACAGCAAATCGGGATTAAATGTGGAATGGGATGCTCAAAAGGCACATACAAATATTATGGTCAAGTGTCCACACAGTGACAAATGTTTAAAATCAACAGTGATGGACAGAAAGTGTTTTCACTTTGTTAATGCACTTGAGTATACATTTCAGGTATTTACATTTTATCTGAGTATCTGTATTTTGAGGAACTATTAATCCATGACATTTTTATTGCTTAATATATAACTTTTTACTCCAACCCAGCCATTATGGATGCACAAGCCAGTGCACTCTAAGTGCTGGTCTCAAGCTCGGTTAAATGTCGAGGGTTGCATTAGGAAGGGCATCCAGCGTAAAACATGTGCCAAATCAAATATGCGGATCACAAATGAGAATTTCATACCGGATCGGTCGAGGCCCGGGTTAACAACGACCGCCACAGGTATCATTAGCCGACAGGGTACCGGTGGAAATTGGGCTACTGTTGGCCGAAGGAGGAGGAGGAGAGAAGGAAGACGTCTACAGAGACGGCAGGGAAAGGAGCAGTGTAGGAGAGTGGAGGTTCAGGTTGGTACTTTAAATGTTGTTACTATGACGGGTAAAGGGAGAGAGGTAGCTGATATGATGGAGAGGAGAAAGGATATGTTGTGAGTTCAGGAGACCAAGTGGAAAGGGAGTAAGGCCAGGAACATTGGAGGTGGGTTTAAACTGTTTTATCATGGTGTGGATGGAAAGAGAAAAGGTGTAGGGGTGATTCTGAAGGAAGAGTATAGTAAGAGTGTAGTGGAGGTGAAGAGAGTTTCTGATAGGGTGATGATCGTGAAGGTGGAAGTTGGAGGGATGATGATGTCATCAGTGCCTATGCTCCACAAGTTGGCTGTGAGATGGAGGAGAAGGAAAGATTCTGGAGTGAATTAGATGAAGTGGAAGAAGGTGTACCTAGGAAAGAACGATTGGTGATTGGGGCAGACTTTAATGGGCATGTAGGTGAAGGGAACAGAGGTGATGAGGAGGTGATGGGTAGGTATGGTTTTAAGGAGAGGAATGTGGAAGGGCAGATGGTGGTAGATCTTGCTAAGAGGATGGAAATGGCAGTGGTGAACACTTATTTTAAGAAGAAGGAGGATCATAGGGTGACTTATAAGAGTGGAGGAAGGTGCACACAGGTGGACTATGTGCTATGCAGGAGATGCAACCTGAAGGAGATTGGAGACTGTAAGGTGTTGGCAGGGGACAGTGTAGCTAGACAGCATCGGATGGTGGTCTGTAGGATGATTTTGGAGGCGAAAAAGAAAAGGAGGAGAGTGAGGACTGAAAGAAGAATAAGATGGTGGAAACTGAAGGTGGAAGAGTGTAGTGTGAGGTTCAGGGAAGAGGTCAGACAGAGGCTCAGTGGTGGTGAAGAGGTGCTGGATGATTGGGCAACTACTGCAGGAGTGATGAGGGAGGCAGCTAGAAAAGTACTTGGTGTAACATCTGGAAATAGAAAGTAAGACAAGGAGACATGGTGGTGGAATGAGGAAGTGTAGGAGAGCATAAGGAGAAAGAGGTTTTCAAAACAGGAGTGGGATGGACAGAGTGATGAGAAAAGTAGGCAGAAGTACAAGGAGATGCAGCAGCAGGTAAAAAGGGATGAGGCGAAAGCCAAGGAAAAGACATATGAGGAGCTGTATGAGAGGTTGGACACTAAGGAAGGAGAAAAGGATTTATACCGATTGGCCAGGCAGAGGGACCGAGCTGGGAAGGATGTACTGCAAGTTAGAGCAATGAAGGATGGAGAGGGAAATGTGTTGACTAGTGAAGAGAGTGTGTTGAGAAGGTGGAGGGAGTATTTTGAGTAGCTGATGAATAAGGAAAATCTGAGAGAGAGAAGGTTGGATGATGTGGAGTTGGTGAAGTAGGATGTAGATAGGATTAGTAAGGAGGAAGTAAGTGCAGCGATTAAGAGGATGAAGAGTGGAAAGTCGGTTGGACCAGATGACATACCTGTAGAAGCGTGGAGATGTTTAGGAGAGATGGCAGTGGAGTTTTTAACCAGATTGTTTAAGGTGAAAAGATGCCTGAGGAATGGAGAAGAAGTGTGCTGGTAACGATCTTTAAGCATAAGGGAGATGTGCAGACCTGCAGTAACTACAAGGGAATTAAGTTGATCAGTCACACCATGAAGTTTTGGGAAAGAGTAGTGGAAGCAAGGCTGAGAGAAGAGGTGACCATCTGTGAGCAACAGTATGGTTTCAAGCCGAGGAAGAGCACCACAGATGCCTTATTTGATTTGAGGATGTTGATGGAGAAGTATAGAGAAGGACAGAAGGAGTTGCATTGTGTGTTTGTGGATTTAGAGAAAGCGTACGACAGAGTGCCAAGAGAGGAGTTGTGGTATTGTATGAGGAAGTCAGGTGTGTCAGAGAAGTATGTGAGGGTGGTGCAGGACATGTATGAGGACAGTGTGACGGCAGTGAAGTGTGCAGTAGGTACGACAGACTGGTTCAGGGTGAAGGTTGGACTGCATCAAGGATCAGCCCTGAGCCCTTTCCTGTTTGCAGTGGTGATGGACAGGTTGACGGACAAGGTCAGACAGGAGTCTCCCTGGACTATGATGTTTGCGGATGATATTGTGATTTGTGGTGAGAGTAGGGAGCAGGTCGAGAAGAGCCTGGAGAGGTGGAGATATGCGCTGGAGAGAAGGGGAATGAAAGTCAGTAGGAGTAAGACAGAGTACATGTGTGTGAATGAGAGGGAGGGCAGTGGAGTGATGCGGTTGCAGGGAGAAGAGGTGGAGAAGGTGGAGGAGTTCAGGTACCTGGGGTCAACAGTGCAAAGTAATGGAGAGTGTGTTAGAGAAGTAAAGAAAAGAGTGCAGGCAGGGTGGAGTGGGTGGAGAAGAGTGGCAGGAGTGATTTGTGATAGTAGGGTATCTGCAAGAATGAAAGGGAAAGTTTATAGGTCTGTGGTGAGACCTGCGATGTTGTATGGATTAGAGACAGTGGCATTGAGTAAAAGACAGGAGGTGGAGCTGGAGGTAGCATAGCTGAAGATGTTAAGGTTTTCGTTGGGAGTGACGACGATGGACAAGATTAGAAATGAGTTTATTAGAGGGACAGCGCATGTAGGATGTTTTGGTGACAAGGTGAGGGAGGCGAGATTGAGATGGTTTGGACATGTGCAGAGGAGGGACATGAATTATATTGGTAGAAGAATGCTGAGGATGGAGCCACCAGGTAGGAGGAAAAGAGGAAGGCCAAGGAGGAGGTTCATGGATCTGGTGAGGGAAGACATGCAGGTAGTTGGTGTGAAAGAGGCAGATGTAGAGGACAGGGTGGTATGGAGAGGGATGATCCACTGTGGCGACCCCTAATGGGAGCAGCCAAAAGAAGAAGAAGAAGAAGATATAACTTTTTACTCCACAACATTTAAAAAAAAAAAGAGCCATTCTTTGCTACATGAAAACAAATGTAAAAACGCAGTTCTTAAGAGAGTTGGAGTGGAGTAAGTCTTCTCTTACTGTATGTCTGTAACAATAGAAAATGTTCTCCTTAAAAATGTATGATGAGCAGGAGAATGGAACATCAAAATACATTATTAGATCAGTAATTTTACTTTTAAAACTAAAGTACATTCAAAATGCCAGTAGCTGTGTACTATTACCCAAATACAAATTAAAAAATATATTTTATTTCAGTGGAGAATTATATTTTACTATTTGCACACTAAAAAATATATTTTTTAATTGCAAATTGCAGTGTTTAAGACCTGGTGTGTAAGTCCACTTTTCTGATCTTTGAAAAGGATTAGTTTCAAAGACAAACTGGTTAATCAGTTTGAATGCATATAGGATAAAAAAGTAGATTTAATAAAAAAAATAATCACATTTATAAATGACTCTGTGTGCAATAGAGTTGTTGTGCTGCAACAGGACTACATAAAATGTCTAATGTGAATGACCAGGGTGTACTGACCTAAAGTCCCTATATAGTGTCCCCTGGTGCTGGGTCATCTGGCAGAAGTCTACTACTCCAGTATATTAGACTATTCCCTCATCCATTAAGTCAGGATTTGGAGCCGGAATGCTGAGGACTGATATCAGTAATGTTTCCTTTTTTCCTTCTGCATGGCTAATAATACTCTCCTTGTATTGCTTGGAGAGGACTTCTCCAGCTTATTGTGTTTTATTAGCGCTTCTTTTTTCATTAGTGGAAAAGGTTACAGGCACATTGGTGAGATCAGACTCTCTCCAGTGTGAGCTTTAAATCCCTCCCTGTGAAATGGCTCTCCGGTAGCCAGATGAGCTTGTCTGTCGCTGTTATTCCCCAATACAGGTGCACAAATATCAGCCCTCAAACATGAGACTAAGCCAGGTTAATTATTTGGCAACGGCAGCCGCTGCGGTTAATAAGTGCAATATGAATCCGGGGCTCCTGAGCAAATGGTGGTGAATGTATGTGTGTGTATGAGAGCGAGTGAGATTGAGAGAGAGAGAGAGAGAGAGAGAGAGAGAGAGAGAGAGAGAGAGAGAGAGAGAGAGAAATGACATATTTGGAACAACAGTGCAAGTGCTAGGTTCAGATTGAGCTAGGAGTGACACTACACAGACAACATATGTGCACTACACTGGATTCAGGCCAAATGTAGTGCTGCATCTGCACCAGACATGTACAACAGAGCTAGTCCTGTATCAATCTGTGCAGATAGTGACATTGATCTGCTTAACAGATCAATTTCAAAACTGATTTAAAACCCACCCCCCTGTTAAGAAAGAATATTGATGACCTGGCCTAAAGCTGACATGCATGCAAATGTTACTTTCAGTATCTGTGGCAGAAAGCTAGTTAGATTTTATATAATTATGGTTTGGGACCAAATGCAGTGCATATGCATTGAGCAGGTGGGTAGTGTTGTTGCACTGATACAGATTTCCTAATTTGATCCTGAGATTTGGCTTCCGGATTCTTTTCTGTTCTCCCTGCCCATGTGGGTTTTATTTGGGTTCTCCAGTTTCCTTTTGTCTTTTCCTTTTTTTGCACGCGCGCGCGCACGCGTGTGTGTGTGTGTGTGTGTGTGTGTGTGTGTGATTATGAGTGTGATAGACTGGTGTCCTATCCAAAAGTGTATTACAGCCTTGTGCTCAGGGTTTCAAGGATAAGCTTCAGATCCACTATGACCCTGACCTGGATAAATTGTTACTGGAGATGGATGAATAAAGGAGCTATGAATTATGGTTGGGAATGGTTAAACAAAAATTTTAAACAAAAATGATGATTGATGTCCACAGCTTTTCAGTGAAGCATTAACAGAAAATCATTACTATCATTGCTGTTCTCAGTAGCTGAATGGTCACGAGCGGGAAGGTAATGATTGATTGGTAAGCTTGGTGATGTTAAATGGTCTGATAACAGTAGCAGCAGCTCATTTTGAAAATTGTCTCCAGGTTTAACCTACAGTGACATATTTTCATCTGAATGGAAATGATCTCTTCCAGGATTAAACCAGGGGTTTAATGAGTATAATTTTTTTTTATTGAAATTTAATATATAATAATTTACTTTATACTTTATACTGTATATATAATCTAATATCTAATCTTAAGTTCTATTGTTCTTGTAGAAAATAAATTATAGTTAATGATCAGCATTTTTTTTCCAGTTTATGAAGTTTTTGGGAAATTTTTAAAAACATTTAAAGATTTTGAATATTCTGGCAAGTCCCAAGTGGATGTTTTTACTTCCAGAAATGAACATGAACTAGAGAACTGAGCTGGGGAATTCAGAATCTGATATCTAAGACATGGCCCGGCTCCACAGACAAACGTTCAACTGAAAGAAAGAAAGCTGAGTGTGTCTCTCTGAGCCGTCTCAACCTGATGAGGGCAGACTGGGATCATCTTCCTTGCTGACAGAACTCTGATTTCCCCGAGGAGAACTCTCTCACGCCTAACCTTCCCTCCTCCCTTGCGTTCTCCTTCTCTGACTCTGTTCGGGTTCAACGGGCTCCTTCTGGGGTCTGTTTGAACTTCGCCTTTTCTTAATGAGCTTCCCTCACAACAACAGTGCAAACATTTAACAGTCTTATTTTGCCTCGTTTCAGGGTGGAGGAGAAAACATTTTTATTTGAACATGACAAAATTCTGCTTTCAATCAAAGCATTAACTCTGTTAAGTTGAAAGAAACAAAGTTGGCAAAAATAAGCTATCGTGATTATTCTTTACTCTTAGTCCAGTTACAGTTTTTAATTGAGATGATGTTGCAATGCCGAATTAAATAAAAACTGACATTATGAATGCTTTTGAAATAGATGCTGAAACATGCATCATTTCATTCCAGGCAAGGCTGTTTATGTGCAGGGCCACAGAGGGCAGATTGATAGAATGCTCACAGCAGCAGGGAGAGAAAAAGAAAAAAAAAAAGAAAGTAAAAGAGTGAGTCCTTGGCCTTGCTCCAGTGCCTTTCTCATCTGTAGAATGTACCGGCTCCATGGGGGACTGGGAGAGCACTGGTCATCTCCATGCAACAGGCCTTTTTGCCATTCCACCCCTTCCCTTTCCCTCCTTCTCTTTCCTTCCTCAGCCCACTCGAGCACCTGCCTCTGCCTCCCATCTGCCGTCTGCTCTGCACCCTTTTCCCATTTACAATTCAATTAAAGCCTGCAGCCCCTTTCCAGCCGCAACTCAGCCCTCAGCAGCGCTGCTATACAGGCAGCAGAACAGCACCGTTATACATACACACAACCAGGGAGCATACAGACAGCTCAGGGGGGGTTGTGTGCAAAGATGAAAAAAACATCCATCCTGTGTATGAGGGAGTGTTGTCTTGCTGTGTTTTTATTTCCGAAGATGCTGTATATTTGAAAAGTCAAATTGCTTGATTTCTCTCTTGTTCCCAAACATACACAGGCGCACACGCACATGCACGCGCGCACACACACACACACACACACACACACACACACACACACACACACACACACACACACACACACTGCAGTAGAAGAAAAAAATAAAAGTATGCATTTTATCTGCCATCCAAAAGGTGTGAAATAGATGCTTGCATTAGGTACAAATGATCATGCAAATTAATATTACTTTGATTTTGTTTTATTAATAATAATTTCATGTTTTTATTAAATACCTACATGATACAGAGTCAATTTACCCTGAAGGGTTTTTTTTTATGTTATTGCATTTTACTGTCTTTTATTAATGATTTTATTTATTTATTTATTTATTTATTTATTTATTTATTTATTTATTTATTTATTTCACAAATTACCCTTCCTTTCTCACCCAGGCAAGTGATATCATCTATGAATGCAAAAAAGAGGATTATGAAAGCTTTGTGTCTAAATTAAGCCTCATGATTTTCCCCCTTCTATGTAATATGAAAACAATATCCACAGGCATCACTTCTCTGGAAAAAAAAAATGAGTATCTTTAATATTTAATTAAAGCGGTGCCAACATACAACTTTTATTACTTTCTTGCATTATTTGCATTTTGGGCTAGACTCAGGAGCGAGGACAGACACAAAGAGAAATACTGAAAGAACGAATGCTCATCTGTGCTGAGGATTCTGGCCATACATGTTTTAATAGAGCTTACAGTATAGGAAGCAGACACCTTTTGAGGTGAGTGAAAACTAGACTTCTGAGGATACACCCAGGTCCCTGTGCATTGCAGGAGTCAAAGAGAGGTACAGGTGACTTAAAAGTGGTAGAGGCCAAGAGTGACACAATGAAAGGGAGAATGTATAACCCTGAGACTGTGCTTGTGTGTGCATGTGTGTGTATGTGTGTGTGTGTGTGTGTGTGTGTGTGTGTGTGTGTGTGTAAGAGAGTGAGCGAATCCCTTAGCATTGTGCCAGGGTGATTCAGCTATGTCCTGATTCATAGAATTGACTGAGCCCTGAGCGCTTCTCAGTCATCCTGCCCCCCCCCCAAGCTACTCCACAGACAAGCGTTAAACTGCAGTAATGAACCATAATGCATGCAATTAACGACCGAACAGCCCTGACTGATTTCATCACACTTTCCCTGCACCTCTTCAAGTCATTTGAATGGACATGTGCACCTCCAGCATGATGACACTAACCATTATGATGATAATAATGATCAGATGAAAAAAATGATATATATTGTATTAGCATAACAATTATATCATGGCAGTTGATGTGCCATTAATTTGAATGTGTAGAAATTACCTTTCTAGATGAGTCTCGAGTTCTTTAGTTAGTCTATATGACAATGACAGTCTCCAATTAATACGATCAGTTGGCTGGATTATATAGAGCATTTTATTTGTAACTATGTTGCCAAATAAAATGCGCTTGTTGTAAATTATTTCAGTAGGTTTCCTCTCCTATATGGTTTAACCACAGGGTTCAAACTAACACCCCACAGGCCAAATACAACTTTCTGCCTGTTTCATTTAGTACTAAATTCACAGTCTATTTAAAACCCCTTAGTGTACATTCTGTTCATACCAGCAGCAAAACTGTGTGTAACTTAAAGGACAACATCCAGTTAGACATGAGAAATGGGGAAAGCCAACAGTTTGCAGCTACAAACTGATCAAACCTGGTATTAAACAAAACCAAGAGGAAGCATAAACTTGTGTATTAAGCCTGGTTTATTCTTCTGTATGTATTTATGAACATGTAAAGATGTTTTGATGTAAATTTTTTCAAAATCTTTTCAATCAAGATGAGTGTGAGTATTTAAAGAAAATATTTAATTAGTCGCTGCTGCATAATGCCGCTGAACCACACATAATTTTTTTTTACTTACAAACACCCATTACTTACCCTTATAGTCATGTTAACCACATATAGGCATAGTTCTACATTATTTGGCTGCACATCTATATGCTTTTGCTTATTATAGAAGTATATATAGGTTAGTGAAATGCCAGGTTTTCATTCAGATTTAAATATTATACAGAATTAAACATAAAATCCATGATGAATAAATATTTTGGTACACTGTCTCTGGTTAGACAACAAGATACAACTCCCGGCCTCAACCTATAAATGGCTATATGATGTACAATACTATAGATACACATGATGCGCTGTTAGAATTTTGGAAGGTCGATGGACACAAACCAATAAACACAAAAATTTCGTAAACATAAATTTGTAAATTTAGTAACATCAGAGTCAAAATGTTCTTCTGCATCTGAAATAAAAATATGTAAAAAAATATGTAAACATGCAGTATTGCATGTAAAGTGTCCATTAAAATACAACTACAAAAATGTACCCAGATCTTATATACAGACATTATAGAATAGGCTGGTTATGATGGTTTATGGCCTTTCAGTTGGAGACATGTGGCACAAGCAAGAACAAGCAGGACACCTCTTAATTATTAATACAGAGCATGAGATACTTTTGTAAAATGTGCATTAATATATTTACACAACACTTTGACCATGTGTATACAAAGCACCCAGGTGGAAAATAAAGCCACAGCTAAAATGCATTACTTGTTTGTGTAATCATGAATTTGTACTGCAGAAAATTGTGGAATTCAATATTGATTTTTTTTTTCTTCCATTGAAATTGTAATTACTGTTAAATACAAACACATTTATGTTTACACTTAATTGGACAGAGTTAACATGTGACTGAATGTGACCTAGACCTATCTTGCATTGTTTGGAGGAGGTCATGCATTGTATAATTTCAAAAGAAATCACGTTTTTGGGACTGGATCAATTTCTGAGCTGTAAACTCTGAGTGGTTTCTCAGTTTGCCAACCACACCCCCCCTCCCCCCACCCAAAAAAAAACAAAAAACAAGCAGGACAAGGAAACAAGGTTCACAAATGAAATACCTGTGCAAGTTCCAGGGCTTCCAGCACTTCACTTCAGAATGCATTTAAAAATAAGGCAGGTATTTCCTAACCAGCATTGAATCGGATTGTGCCACAGAGTGTATGTTACACAGCTAGGCGCAGTCTATTTAGATCAACGCACAACAGACACCAAAATATTCAGTTTTAGCACTATAAGAAAATTAAATCAGTTATATTCATATATTATTAATCTAATCTATTCATTAGATATTTTATTTTGCTGTATCAACTATTACGTTATTGAGCAGGTGACTAACAATTCATATTCAACATGTAAATTTGTTAATTTAATAATTACAGAAATATATTGTACAAAAAAATCAGGTTGAGAAAAGCCTGGAGAGGTGGAGGTACGTGCTAGAGAGAAGGGGAATAAAAGTCAGTAAGAGTAAGACAGAGTACATGTGTATGAATGAGAGGGAGGGCAGTGGAGTGGTGCGGTTGCAGGGAGAAGAGGTGGAGAAGGTGGAGGAGTTCAGGTACCTGGGGTCAACAGTGCAATGTAATGAAGAGTGTGTTAGCGAAGAGAAGAAAAGAGCGAGGGCAGGGTGGAGTGGGTGGAGAAGAGTGGCAGGAGTGATTTGTGATAGAAGGGTATCTGCAAGAGTGAAAGGGAAAGTTTATAGGACTGTGGTGAGACCTGCGATGTTGTATGGTTTAGAGACAGTGCCATTGAGTAAAAGACAGGAGGTGGAGCTGGAGGTAGCAGAGCTGAAGATGCTGCAATTGTCATTGGGAGTGATTAGGATGGACAGGATTAGAAATGAGTTCATTAGAGGGACTATGTAGGTACGACGTTTTGGAGACAAGGTGAGGGAGGCATGATTGAGATGGTTTGGACATGTGCAGAAAAGGGACATGGGGTATATTGGTAGAAGAATGCAGAGGATAGAGCCGCCAGGCAGGAGGAAAAGCGGAAGACCACAGAGTAGGTTTATGGACATGGTAAGGGAAGACATTCAGGTTTGAAAGAGGCAGATGTAGAGGAGAGAGTAATATGGAGAGGGATGATCCACTGTTGCGACCCCTAATGGGAGAAGCCGAAAAAAGAAGAAGATATTGTACAAAAAATAATATTGCACAGCTAAATAAAGTATATCTGTATTAAATGTGCTATGATGTGACAAACACAGTGGTTACAAACAACTCATATTTACTGAGTTTCAGTACTTACACTTGAGTGCATGACCTATGTGCACCCACATGATGAATCCCAATTTAAATTTTCTATGCAGATTTGAGAATATTTTACTCAACTTTAATAAATGAGGTCCCTGGTGTAAACACAAGCAAATTCTTCCAGAAAGAATTTTCCTATAAAAATTTTCTTATAGAAAAGCGCAGTGTAAGGACAAATGCTGATCTCTAGCCATGGCGCCAGTGGCCTTATAGAGGAAGGATTTATGACTGTTAGTACTGTATGTCCATGTTCCATGTCCACAAGCTGACTGGAGTGAAGCCACCAGCCAAAAAATGGCAAATGGGCAAAAGCACAAAAATGCAGTAAATCAGCTGTCCAATGATCTCTTCAACACTTTACTACTGTGTTACTGAATTTAACTGAAGGTAAGATAGTTAATTATGGGTTGGACCATAGATTAAAACTATGACAATGCCAGTAGCAGAGTGTTATGTAATATGCAGGAAGCAGATGGAAGTGCAGAAAGTTTATTTTTAAATGCATACAAAATATGACTCAATAACTAAACACATGGAGAAAGAGCAAAACCTGAATATAAGTGACATTGATACCATGGACATTCGAAAGGCCTAAATACAAGTGCTAATTACCATTTACATGAATCAGGTGTCCAAACTGACATGTGACATAGTCCTGTGAGGTACAGTGGTTGATAGGAAATGTAGTTTGTGAGCACAGAGCCAGGATTTAGTTACTCTGGAGAGGCATAGAAAATGTCATTGATCAAAAATGTATATTTGTTAACTAATGTAATCCTAGAGTATCTAGTTTCCTTACTGTTTATTTTGTATGGCAGAACGGTTTTCATAAGTTCACCTTTAACAAAGTGCTCGAAACACTAATTGAAGCGTGTGCACTAAACAATTCTGCAGCATGTTTACAATCATAGATGTGACTAAAAACCATAAACAAAGTTGGAGGAAAGTTATGTACTGTGACAGTAAAGAGATGGACCTATACCTAAGAAACATTAATTATTCTTGAGAGTTATGCCTGCACCAGCCATGTCACTACTTAAATGTCATTTAGAGCATAATGTGAAGATAAATTTTTAAAACTAGATGCTTCCCAACTGTATTTGTACCAGTTTCCTGTAGCAAGCTACTCAAAGTCATGCAAATCTGAATATTCCCTCTTCCTTTTTAAAGCACTTGTTAGTTCTCATGCACAACATACAGAAGTCTAGATTTTATATCTTCCAGGCATTTACATTTTGATTAAACAAGTCTGGTGAACTCAGGAAAGAAATACCCACTGTTCACTGCACATTGCAGTAAAACATCTCAGCAGCCACAAATCTAAAATTAGTCAGATTTAACTATCTGTTTTAAAGTTATTTATGATATAGCTGCATGCCGTATGGCGTCATTAAACATTTGTGTAAAGTGTCAGCTTTTGCCACACCTCACTCCACTGAAGCTTGTTTTGAGAAGGGTTACAGGCAAGGCTGGCAAATCCAGGGCTCCAGGCGACGTCTGAAACAGTGTCTGCTTTGCAGCTCCGCTGTGAAAAGCTTTAATGCGCTTGGCACTGCAGACTTCATGTTGCTGCACTTTTTGCATAACTTCCTATTGGGATTTGACCCAGGAATGACTCTGGGCATTTTAAAGAGATTTTACAGAGCTATGTGCAGAAATACTTTGCCATAATCCAAAATAGCCCAAGTGTGTGATGGAACTCATTGGGTAAAACAGTATCCAAATGCACAAATGTGAATTTAAGCTTGGCATTTGCACATCTAATACCAATAGGAATGTTTTGCTCAAAGAGCCATTACTGTCTATTTGCATATAGTAATATAACTAAACTGTGGTTTATGCATTAGTCATGTTAAGCCATTAACCAAATGGTAATAGCCATTCAGATGCAGGGGCTTAAAAATAGATGCCCCTGCTTAACTTAAAATTGAGTCAATGACCAGTCTTTTATTTGGCAAGTGAAATATTAAACCTATGTCAAAACAATGGTTTGACATAACCTTTTTTGCAAAACGATTTACGTCAGAAAATTGGCACATCTTGGCACAATGGAGAAATGTTGTATATAAGTAAAAACGTACTTTCGGCTTCTCCCATTAGGGGTCGCCACAGCGGACCATCCGCTGTGGTTCCCTGACCGGGGATCAAACCCGGGCCGCAGCCCCTTATACTTATACTTTTATAAGTAAAAGTAAGAAATTAATTAACATTTACTTAAGTCAACTTATCTATTCAGGTATCTACAGTTTTTCATTAGAAAATGTATGTAATTTTACTTGAGTTATTTAAAAAACTTTTACTATAATGGAACGATTACTACAATAGCAGTATTTTTATTCAAGTTGTGTAACGTTGTGTAAAGTTGTGCGTGTTTTGTGCTCTTTCAAACATCTCTTTAAAGAGCTCCATTCACACAAAAAGTTATTTAAACATGACCACTTCTTTACTACAAGGTCTTAAAACCCCTTTTCAGCTCGGATCCTTGAGTCTTCTAACATGGCATGTTTTTGTGGAAGATTTAATGATTATCAGGTGTTCTTTTTCTAGCATGAAGCAAAAAAAAAAAGAAAGAAAAAAATCAGAGGGGTTACTCAGGGACTTAAGAAAACAGTCTTAAAAGCAATGGTGAAAAAATACCGAGTGGTCTCATCCATCTTCCAATGTCATTATCCACAAGGCACAAAAACTCAACAAAAAGTCTGATGAGTATTGAACTGATGCAAATCACATGCTATAAACTTCAAAATCTCCAGATCTCCACACAGATCAACACAAATGGGGGATTTTTGGAGCAATGTGTGAGATAGCTTATATCCTCCTCCCACCATTATCAAAACATCAACTGTGGGATTGTCTTGCATAAGAATGATGTTCTTTTTTCCAAAGTACATTTCCAGAGACATGTAGAATCTATGCCAAGGCACACTGAAGCTGTTTGAATGGCTTGAGGTTGTCCGACACCTTGCAAATTTACATTGGGTTTTTCCCTTTAATTTGTCATGCATTTGCATGTGTATGAGCACCACGGATAAATGGCAGTGGTCTGCACTTGGAAGTTGCAAAATCAATGCATTTTAATAAAGTAATCAAGGCTATGTCCCAGCCACATACAAAATAGCATGGCAAAATATTCATAACACAGTTGGAGGAACTAATTTGACATAATAATTATGAATGCAATTTTAGATGCAGTGCAAGTATTCAAAATAGGTATAATAGTCTGTAGCTGTTAACCCATAATTGTTATTAAAAAAGTAAAATCTGAATATTTTTGTGATATTTACTAAGCAGGTCTCCTAGAAACAAAAGTCTCTAAAAGCTATGTTAAACAACCTGTAAAAATGATGGCTGAGTGCTATTAAGGCTATGCCCTAATGACCCAACAGGGAATTAATAAAAATTAGCTAGCATTCATTCTCTAATAATAAGCTCTGATAAGCTACCATTAGCTACAGACCAACCACTGCCCAGATAACTAACGACCATCATTTTCTTTTCCTTGCAGACAGGTGTGCACTAGTTAATGTAAATGTGGTGCTAGATTTTCAAGGTATTGATTAGTAAATTTATGCTTGCAAAGATTTTTTTATGCTTGCAAAGATTTGATGACTGTCTGCTTGCAATCAGATTTCATTATTCAAGTTATTAAGAAATAAAACGATCTGGCTTACATAATGCATACAGTACGAGCATGTGGTCCTCAAGCTCCGGTTTTAAAAAGTCCTTTCAATTTATATAATGTGTTAACACACCACTTATACAGTTTGTTAACAACAATTGCAGGGTATATCATTGGCACTAATGCCCAATAAAGGCTTTTCTTTGATTATTCTTTCTGCTGAGTGGTGACATTAACAGAAAATTTGTTATGTTTAGACAATCTGTTTAAGAAACTAAGAGGGTGTTTTTCCCTCAGTATTTAGAGCAAATTTTACCTCAGGTGAAAATAAATATACCGTAACAACAGTCTTACTTCAGGCAGAATTTTTTAAACATTGTCCACTGCTGCTTAGAGGGAACTAAAGCAAGAGGTGCTCAGTTAAATACTCCCATAGGAAATGAAGCATACACACTGGAGTGCTTATTTAATGCTTCATACAGGTCTAGTCTCAAATCAACAGTGGTAATTTCTGTCTCAGCCCTTTCCCTCTGGTGTGTTCAAATTCGTATTAACGCCAATCAATAAATCAATCTATCAATACATAACACATGACGCATTGACGTGGGGGGTATTAGAAAGGCTAATGCATCCCAGAAAAGCAATCAATTGTTTATCATCAATGTGGCACTTGATCAACAAAAGGGAAAAAAGCAAAGCAGACATGAAGAAATCACTACTAAGGTAAACAAACAAAGCTTCACTCCATCTTGAGCCTAGTGTTCATTTTCGAGGCCCACCGATGGATAGGTGGTTTAGAGATGGGGGCCAAGAGGAGGTCACAACAATATAGGAAAGTAAAGGCACCATAATTAACACATTGGTTGTAGCCGTGATCAAGGGTCCCTTGATGCAGTAGTAATAGAGGCAGTGGAGCAGGAAGAGCAGTAAGAAAATCCAATGCTTAGTCTCGACACTTGATGATCGATTCACATAGATTTTCTGCTTTGGAATAAACCTGCACACTGTCAACAGGCCATAAATTTGGTTTCCTTTCTCTTCTGCACGTCTGTCTCCCTTTTCAATTTGACATTGTAACCATCACACAAAGGAAGTGTATGGATCAAGTGCAGAGTTTAATGAACACAACATGAGAACAAATCATAATAATAGAAAAAACAGGCTCAGTTAAAAAAAAAGAAAAAAAAAAAAAGCTAACACGCATTGAACAAATTCAAATCTAGAAAAACAGCAAACATCATTAACAGTCGAAGACAAAATGTGGCTCAGAATATAGTAGAAAGAATTTAGAAACTGACAAACTGATAAAAGAACATGAGTGAGAGTCTCTAATTGAGGATATTTCAGGTAGGTAAGCCAGAAGTGGGTTGGGTTTCTGTTGACGGGGACCTCTAGTGCTGAGGAGTAAAATCATGACATGAGTCTGTCAAAAACACAATATACATTTATTAGTAGTTATATTTACTTGCTTGCCTATTTATCCTGCCAGGAATATCAGTGGTAAAAAAGATACTGGATGCAGGTTAATTTTGTCTGGCTAAAGTCACACTGAAAAAAGAAGCCATGCAGAAAAGCTTTTTCTACAGAGTCATGGACCCTGATCACATCTGTCTAAGTTGCAGTCCAGATTTGAAGTAGGTGTATTACCATGGAGGGCAAAATAAAAAAACAAACAAACAAACAAACAAACAAACAAAAAAGGTCTCCACTACTGTTATTTACATCTGTCTACACTTAATAGGATTACACACTCATTCCTGGGCATTCTCAGCTCACTGAGCCTGAGAGATCCTGAGCAGTTCCCAGAGTTTTGGCTTGGGCTCGTTAGAGAAGTGCGGTGATAACAGAGCAAGTGTGAAATCTATTCACTTCCTCTGGTGTGTTTTATTTGCTCCCTGGTTCCTATCTCATTCAACCTTGTTTACCTGGCAAGCAGAGTGTAACTAAAGGAAATTCCCACAGCCTGAGGTGGTCTCAGAGGGCGAACAGGAGGAGGGGAGCGGGGCATTGCTTAAAGCTGATGTCGCCCACCTGCCTCTGCCCCCATGGTTTAATTAACATGTGCAGCCTAGTGGAGATGAACCAGCAAAGTCTTACACCCTATGGCCATTGCATGGAAACTTTAGGCTTTCTGAACTGTTGATTCACTCATAAATCATATTTAGAAGAAGAAGAAGCTCTTTATTAAATAGTGAATAAGGCATTCAGAATAAACAGGGCTTAAATACATATGGAAAATGTGCTATTGTTATTGACACTTAACTCTGTGATTGCAAGACAAGCAAATTATGGAATTAGGCAACAATAATCAGCTTCACCCTCTCTAGTTGTCAAAATCTATTTGCAAAGTTTAGGCTAAGTTATAGGGTCACTGAAAAAAAGCAGTGAGGAAGAACTGTTACAGTGTCGATTTGTCTGGAGCTGTTCACCTTTTAATCCCATTTACTACACGGGTCACTCCCTCCTTTAGCCACAGTGGCTTCCAGCCATGCATAGATTAGCCATAGAGCCAAAAAGGCCTAAATATCACTTGTGGAAAAAAGCAGCTACGCTGCTCAACCAATTAATACCACATGAGGGACAAACACGAAAACCAAAGTCTGCACAAAATTGTAGAACTCAAAGAAAATTCCCTTCTTCTTCTAACCATCCCTCTGGCTTCCAGTGAATCGCTCAATTTTCATGACCGACACCAGAGAAGACCGGCAGAAAATCAATGATTCTTTGCTTCAGATGTGCCTTAAAAGCTCTAAAGCAGTTGCATCTCCACCTTTTTGCCACACAGAGGAAATAATAAATCATTTTTCTAAGGTTTATGTTCTCATGAAGAGCTTTTTGGGTTTGTGGAAATAAATAGAGTGCATCCTGAATTAACAGCATCCATGCATTGAAATAAGCTATAATACTATTGGTCATGGGTTAAAAACTAAATTTCAGTGAATACACATCATGAGATCCTGTTGGGTTCCTGTTTAGGAAAGTTTTTGCAGTGTGCTATCCTGCTGAAGGAGGCCACTAGCATTATGGAATAGGGTTGCCATGATGGGGTGACCTTGGTCTGCAACAATGTTTACGTAGCTGGTACAGTATGTGTAAAAGAAACATGCCAAAGATTTCCTAGGAGTAACCTTTACATGATATTAAGGAAAGCTGCCATGCATTGTATGTTTTGACTTTTGGCTTTCTGTCTTAGCCAGCATTAGTCAGCAATTTGTGCTACAGTGCATCTTCTGTGGGATTAGATCAAATGGGCTACCCCTTATTTATCCATGTGTAACCATGAGCCTATAAATACTAGAATCCAAGTTTTCTCAGCAGAACATTGCCCAGAGCATTGCACTTGTACACATGCAAGTTAAATCAGACCACCTTTTTCTGATGTTTATTAATCCAATTCTGATGTTCACATTTCAATTGCTGGCACGTTTGACAGTATTTAGCATAGGCATTTTGGAAAATCTGTAGCTAGGCAGCCCTATACACGTCAAGCTGTGATGAACTCTATGTTCTGACAGCTTTCTATCCTATCCAGAAAATTTGTTTACACTTTCTGTGGACCAGATGGGTTAGCCTTCTCCAACATTCTGCAGCCATAAGCCTTGGGCACCTACGACAAGGTACTGGGAATACTGGGAATAACCTACAAAATACCATCGGAATTTTCAAAAGTTGCTCAGATTCTTACATTTCTCCTGCTTGCAACAGTTCAACTTTAAGAACTAAATATTGCCTTGCAAAATGTGTTGCTTAATATATCCTATGCTTTGACAGGTGTCACTGTAACAAGATAAGCAGTTCACCTTCACCTGTCAGAGGTCTTAGCTTTGTGGCTAATTAGAGTATACAGCCATGTTACTCAATCAAATCAACTTGATTTTATGTATCTCATATTTTTTTCCCCTTAGACAGCATATTATACACATAAAAAATATAAAGGGTAAGTCACATGTACATACACCTGAGGCATAGGTACAGAATGTGACACGTGAACATCCATGGGCAAACATTGCCACTGAGATTTGGTAACACTGAGTAACTACTGAGTTAATGAACAGTCTCACTAGGTACACCCAGGCAACGTCAGGCCTCACAAAGCCCCTCATTTCCTCCCATTAACACAATTCTGAGACAGCGGTTCATAAAGCATGGTCTGGGAAAAGCACAAAGGTGAAGGTAACGCTCTGGTGATTCTCAGACCTGATCAAAGGAAATGCCACATAGGCATTTGTGTATGGACATGAATTCCCTGCACTCTCCAGCTTGTATTGAAAAAAGATAGAGAATGGTTAAAAATTGTGATGTTTATAGAATAATAATAATGTCTGGTCATAGAACTGCACTGAAACAGGGAATGCTGTACGTGGTTGACATAATGTAATTTAAGAATTTTTTTTTACGTATTGTTTAAACAAATAATGCATACATTTTCCAGTTTTAATTACATATAGTGAGTGTGCTCGATTCAGATTGAGTATGAACATGATCCAGTACAATATAAAATCTCACAAAGACATTAAAATTAACTTAATAAACTAATTTATGGTAAGACAGTGCAGTGAATAATGCCATCACCTAACATTCGAAGGGTTCTGGGTTTAATCCAGAGATTTGAAAATAAACAAATATTTAAATGCAACTTATTTAAAGTATGTAAACAAATGATTGAGAACAGCTGGCCATAATGTTTGTATGTGCTTTTTGAACACCCCATTAGACATTTACTCCCATAACTGTTGTATAATAACCTCCACTCTTCTGTGAAAAAATATTCACTAGATTGCGGAGTGTGCTTGTGGTGATTTGTAGTCATTCATCCACAAGGGTGTTAGTAAAGTCAGGCACTAATTAAGGTGAAGAGGCCTGGGGTGTAGTCAGAGTTCGAATTCATCTGAAAGGTGTTCCCTAGGGCTGAAGTCAGAGCTCTATAATAGGCCACTTATGATTTTTCACTCAAACCTATGTAAACTAAAAGTTTATGGACTTTGTCATGCTGGTACAGGTTTGGGTCTCAAGCAACTTACATTTATCTCACTTATAGAAGTGAACAGTTGCGGATTAAAGGCCTTGTTTAAGGGCCTGGAAGCAGCAACTGTGCAGTGCTAGGATTTGATCTCAAAACCTTTCACTCCAAAGTCCAATATTAAAAAAACTGAGCTACCAGTCTCCTCAGTTCCCTAAGGGAACTCGAGCTGCTTCTGCATTGTTCATGCTCTAAATCTTGTGTGTAATCCATCCAATGAAAGTTTGGCGTCACTGGCAGAAGGACGTCACAACCAGGAAGCTATAAAAAGTGCATGGAGTGAAGTCGGCGCTAGCTTCTGTTTGTTAATGAAGCGATCTGTGTGTTTTTTATGTCAATTGTTTGTCAGAATGAAGGCTACCAAAAAGACTAAGCACACCTACCAACTGTGTGTTCCTCCCTTGAGGTTGTGGCTCGAGCTGTTGCTAAGTTAGACCCATCTTGGCTGGCTGATAAGCAAAAAGTGCTTTTATCCAGCAAGCTCGTCTAATGCTTTCTGCAGCCTGCTTCACAACCTCCACTTTGGGGTCTGCCGTTCTTTCCCGACCTGCACAACGAGGTCCTGGGCGAAGCTGTATTCGGCCCACCTCCCACCTCTTTAGCCCCAAGGCAGTGTTGTATTCCAACGTCACGGGGCTGAAAGAACACGGTTATGAGTCAATACCCCAGGTGAAGTAGATGCTGGCCAGCTATCTCTCCCCTGGCATGGCATCATCCCTTAAGACTCCGACATTGCCCACAAAGCCCCTGCATAGCACGTTGGCGCTGGCCTCAGCCTGTCAAGCCGCTGCAGGCCTGCACACCATGGTGGCGCTGCAGGCGTATTAGGCTGACCTGCTGCGAGAGTTGGATGTGGGAGACATCTCGGGCAGCCAGGAGGTCCAGGAGCTCCGCCGTATGGCAGATTTAGCTCTTAAGGCCACCAAGGAGAACACTATGGCTACTGGCCAGACTATGGCCACAGAGAGGCATTTGTGTCTTTCTAAAAGGGTATTGATCCGTACTGCTGGATGCCCCTCTAACGCCAACTGGCCTGTTCGGCGACTCCGTTAACACGGTAGTTGATCCCTGTGAGGGATCCTGTGCGACGCGCTGGGCTGAAGTCCTGGGAGATGGCAGATCTGAGGACTGTCATCTTCAATAAGAGCGCTTCAGACAAAAAGCCTTGACATAGGATGTTCTGGGGACCCTGCAGGGACATTATGCAGTGCCCGCCCCACTCCAGCACCCCCAGGTTCTTTAACCCTGCCAAGCTCAGTGCTCCAGGGCACGGCCAGCTCCAGCAAGCGCACACTCCTCAAATTCCGCCCAGGATTGTAGTGGACCTGGAGAACTCCCAGCCTCCTTTGAGGGTCCTAGAGCTGAACCAGAGCAAAGTGCTGGCTCTAGGCATACCAGAGGTCAGTCTTTAGAGACTGATACCCTTAAGGGACTACCTGGCAGCCTGGGACTCTCTGCCAGATATGTCTCAATGTGCACTGTAGACAGAGGCTGCATGAATCAGTTTCAGTCTCATCCACCCCGGTTCTACGGGGTTCATACCACCCTCTAGTTTCTCCCTTCTCACAGGAAGTTCCTGAGGTTCGCACCTTCAGGAAGTGTGTGGTTTCGGCTCTGGTTCCCCTGAGGCTTCAGGGCATCCCCATTCTGTGCTCACGCCTCCTGTACAGGCTAGCATGCAAGATCCTCCTGTAAGCCCAAGGGAAGCTGCTCTTCTTGAGAGCAGCGTACATCCCGGGCCGCCTAAACGAAGAAGCAGATGCCCTGTCAAGACAGGGTTTGAGACCCGGGGAAAGGTGGTTCCACCCTCATCTGGTGGAGCAGATCTGGGATAGATTTGGCAGGGCTTATGTAGACCTGTTCGTGACTCAAGAGTTCTTCTCCTGGTGTCCCAACGCTGGCCGGGCAGACCATGGTTCACAGAACTGGTGACCTTTCTCAAGCACCATTCCAGGGAGATCCTTCTGAGGAGGATCAGGAGGATCTCCTCTCCCAAGCAGGGGGCACAATAGTTCACCCCCGCCCAGAGTTGTATAGTGCTTTTCACAACAGGCATTGTCTCAAAGCAGTTTTACAGAATGTAACAGTTAAGGAGAACGATCTGTATTTACCCCTGATGAGCAAAAAACTCACTAGGCAGGGATTGGTCAGTCTGCCGGTATTGGACTCTCATTCCCAAAGCATTGTTGAAGTAGCTCGAGTTCCTGAAAGGGAAGATCTCCAGGTTATGTATGTAACCCTGGTTACCTGAGGGAACGAGATGGTGCGTCTCGATGCCACACTGCCGGCATCCCTGTTGTGCTACATTCTCTCTTAAAGAAGATAGTGCCGGCTTCACTCCATGCACTTTTTATAGCTGCCTGGTTGTGACATCACCATGCCAGTGACGGCCACACTTTCTATTGGATGGATTGCACATGTGATTCAGGAAGCATTCACAAAGGGTTACTAAAGCATTGTTGATGCAGCGTCTCATTCCCTTAGGGAATCAGGGTTACATATGTAACCTGGAGACGTTCAGTCATATGGAACCTATTTAAGTGGTTAAATGAAATAAATGTCATCATTATTTTTTAGCATATCAGCATATTTTTATAAAACACATCACTGAAAAAAAAGGACTCTATTTACTTACTCAACATTTGTTGTGTACAAAACATATATAAAATAGAAAATTTTAACTCATGATTGTAATTGATTGTAAACTGAGTCCGGTAAAAAAAAAAAAAGTTAAAATCAGTATGCTGTGCTTAACAGTGAAGCACATATAATAGGCATACGGTATAGTTAGACTGGAGAAGACACGTCAGGCTGAGCAGTTTCTCTCTAACCTGTTACAGTCCAACTCACTTCCAACTCACCATGACAGGTTGTGTTTATGTCAGACATTGTATGCAGACTGATTGCAAGAAAATAAATCATGCTGTTGAAGGACACTGCTTTTTGAGACCATATGTGTAGATCTCAAATGTTAGCATGAGGCAACCTTACAATGTTTCAAATGCAGTATACTCTATATATTAAACTAAAGAGATGTGAAAACATACAGAACACAAAAATGTGCATTTAGTGAAGTGTTGGACTTGTTTTAGATTCATGCTGGTGGCGTAAAGGAAAAAAGTGGGAAGAATAAAGATGGAGCTGCTGTATTGTAGCAGGACAAGGCTTTGGGGATAAAAATAAAACAAACACCAAAGAGAGAGAGAGAGAGAGAGAGAGAGAGAGAGAGAGAGAGAGAGAGAGAGAGAGAGAGAGAGAGAAAAAAGAGAGAGAGAGAGAGAGAGAGAGAGAGAGAGAGAGAGAGAGAGAGAGAGAGAGAGAGAGAAATTAAGCAGGTGATCAGTGGGCTGCTGGTGAAAGCAGGTGTAGCAATGCAGCAGAGCAGAGCTTTGTTTCTTCAAATCCCTTTACTGTGATCAATACTGACATAACCATTAGGCTAATCTTCATAATGAGCATTAGGACACTAGTCCAAGGAGATACATAAGTGATTTTTTTTCCAACCTCCCTGTACATGCAAACTAACACACATACACACGTAATTTTTGTCACTTCTTTTTTACTTTTAGTATAGATCTTTACCTTTAAAATTTTATATTATATATCTTTAAAGCTTTACTCTAAAAGGTAATTATAAGTATCACAATAATTAAATACATGTTTCCATGTCAAAGATACTTGTTAAAGGTATAAAAGATACAGTTCCACACCAGCAGCATTGTGTGACAGTACAGAATGTATTATCATTATAAGATTTTGCACTATTGCTTATTTTACTGCTGTATTATTCCATTATTTATTTTTATTGCTATCTGATTTTTATATAAAAGGTCTATTTTTGAAAGTCTGGAAAATGCCACCTTCCAGTTTTCCTAATTTCCCAGGGATTGTGTTCTCTACAATGTAAGCAAAAAAAAAAAAAAGAGTACTGTACAGGTGTACATGCGTACTACACATTCTGGTAAGAGGCCCTATAAAAAGTAATAAAGCATGGACCATAAATGTGTTCTCCCACTTGGTAAATGACGGTGATTCCAGGGATTTTGTTATTTCCATATGAAATGGCTTGCATGGCCCCAGTAGTCTACATTGCTAGAAAATGCTTACACTGTAACTCAAACTCCAATTGTGCCTACTAAAAAAATGCACTAATAAACTGTATATGTTGTATATCTGCTGAGAATGCAAAGGTTGCTTCTGAGGGGGGAAAAAACAGCAAAGCAGACCTTGAGTCTTGCAAGTTCTTGGTCAAAGGGATCATCCATGCGGCATGGTCTGCTTCAATACTACTTTCAGCTCCTGGGACTGAACACCTTTAAGCCACTCAACACTCAAGAGAGTCAAAAGTAATCGAGGTCTAAAATCGCTAGCATGCACAAAACAGAGACGGAGCAAACTAAACACCTATGACTTTGCCCTTACTTGGACACTTCGGCCCATGCTGAAAAAGAAAGTTAATATACAAAAAATTATATAAGTATAAATATTATAAGAAAAATATTAAGATGTACATATTGCATTGAACCTGGATTCGGAGTACACTAGCTTTACGTTTATGACTATATTCAAGAAGAGTTTAAATATCTAAAATATCAATAAATTAATGTGTCTGTTTGTTAAATGGTAATTAGGACACAGTGTTGTTATCAACTCTGATTGGTCAGAAGGTGCTTCATTTTCAAGTAATTTTTATTTATACTTTAACTCCGAAGACTGTGGGTTCAAATCCCAGTCACACCAAGCTACCACTCCTGTGGCTGTTTGCAAGACCTTTAACTCTCATATCAGCTCAGTTATATAAATGAGGTAAATGCAAGTGGCTTGGAATTAAGGCGGCTGCAAAATGCAGCAAATGAAATGTAATTATTGTTATGATGAATGCTGTTTTTAAGTAGCTGTTTATGAAAGGTTTCGGGGGGAGAGTCTTCCATACGTTTGTGTTTCTATGTAACATGACAATTTTTATCTTATTAACGTAGAAGAAAACAAGGCTAGTGACAGCTGCTGTAATGTAAGTGATAACAAATATTACATTAAATTAAAAAAATTGCAATGTGTTTAAAATTTGTCATTGCTTGCAATTTGCAGGGGCAAGAGAGAAATAAACAATTTATGACCTGCTGTTATTGAAAAATATTAAACCTTTGCGTCTATTTTTTTTTTCCCCTTGTCTGCTTAATTTGAATAAATGAAACTTTGCATTGTGCAATCTGATGTCATTAGAGTGCCCCAAGTTATTTTTTTTTTGCCATACTAACTATGATGGTTTAATCTTTCAGTCATGAGGTGAACAAGCGAAACTCCACACAGACACAAACCCTGGAGCTACGAGGCTCAAACATCTGCTTCCACCTGTTTCTTAGGAATAGTGCAATTATTACATTAATTCAATACTAATCAATTAAAAACAAATGTGATGGTATTATAAAGTTTTAGCTTCAATGCATTATTTATAATTCTTTGATTCTTGTTTACATGCACAACAATGTCATCTACTTATGGCATTATCGCACCCATAATCTTTTTTTTTTCTTTCTTTTTAGCAGAACCATCTTTTTATTAGCAGTAAACTCACATTGAGATAGCAGTGGCAGGGGAAAAAGAGATGTATTATTATTCACACTCAGAATAATATGCGTGGCTAACAGCATAATGGGTACCATTTTCCACATGACAAGGTTTGAAGTCTTAGAAAAAATATATACTATTTTTATTTATTACTGGTGCACATTTTTCTCCTCTAAATGAAGTAAAAAAAATAAATAAATAGCTTTGTCTCATTAACACAGACCACTCCATGGTGCTCCTCAGGCACCTGCTGACATCTTTGATATTGCCACTTTTCCTTACATTTGATGTATATTTTAATGAGTGCCTTATTTCCTCTTCGACATATGTTGCGCCCTCAATTGTTGGGAAGATCACTTTGAGACACTGCTGCTAGATTATGGACCAGCTAGAGTGACAGCAGCTGAATTTTATATTAACTCCTTGAATGCGTAATGTTCAGTGCTGTCTGTGTGAACTCTTTCTCATGCTAATACCTGCCTGTTTTTGTGAGGTGTGTCTCTGTGTGTGTATGTCTGGAGCCTCAGTGGGAAGAAATGCATAGAATAATATGATTACCATGTCAAACTTAACTATAATCAGCTTTTTTTTTCTAGATACAAATTGTAGAGTTGTGGAGGCAATGTGGGCTAAACATTGACTGCACTTTCCAGAATGTCTCATTGCTTTAACATTTATTTATGGTCAAAGCTAAATCTGAACTCCTATAGAAAATCATATGTTAGAGTCATCAAAAAAAAGGTGATTAAATTGTCTGAAAATAAAGAGAGGAAAAATATGCTTCGGCTGTGAAATATCAGACCCAGCATTAAGAAAAAAGAAAGCAGGTAATTGCGTGCCTGAGGTGGAGAAATGTAAGGTGAAGCTTTGTGAAAAACAAAAAAGAGAGAAATGGCTGATTATTTCTTCCCTCACTAAATTTTTTGTATTGCTTTCATCTATTGAGCAGCAGCCATGTAGGATTGGAGGCATGATTTACTGTCACACCACAAATCTCTGTGTGAGTTCGTAAATCAATTGAATCTCCAGGGAGTAGAGAGCTATTGTTTACGTGAGAATAACTCCGAATCAGCAACCCTCTGCTCTCTTATCATGGATGCGAGTGCCCCTCTGAACCTTATTTTTCTAGACCCTGCATCTGTGTGATGAGACAGTGTTCTTGGCTGGGATGTCTGCCCCTTAACCCTGCCCCTTGTCTGGCCAGGGACTTTGTCTGCGGTGGGGCAGTCAGAAATCTTCAGCCTCTGGCTTTACCAATGTGTTTTACACTCTCTGGCCTGTTTGTAGAGTCTATAAAATAAAATCATAAGAACTTCTATCCACCTACTCACTGAGACCTCATATCAAGAAAGTGCACAGAGATTTCAAAAATATGAAATTGAAAGAACTGGTCAGTAGTAGATCAGACAAACATTCCAGAAGAATCTTTTTTCTTAAAATATCTGTGTAAAAGCCAGCCACTAAAAGGTAGAAATGTAATAAGGATGTACTTAAAGCCTGAAGACACTGGCAGCTAACTGGAAAAAAAGCCTGCAATATATAACCTACTAGGTGTATTCTATTTTTCTTGAAGAGGGCAGGGGTGAGAGGGCCGAGTGCGAATTATCCATATGGATAATTGCTTCCTCAGCATTATGTTTTGCCAATTCAAGGATTACCTTTTGGCCTTTTGACAAAAGGAACAGATACAGACCGAAATCAATCATGATTCATTTTGTGGAACATTGATCACATCTCCATCTGCCAATAAAACGCTGCCAATATTGTTTTAGAAATATTATTTTATTTAATGATTTATCCCTTTCTGTCCTATTCACAAACTGCAGATGGTAGTCAGTCCTCCCCAGGGACTGGAGTGCTGGACATGGGAAGAGGCTATTACACACATTTCGGTGACCTATTAAGAGCCGTATGGTGCCTTGTTCACACACGTATTATCTAAATGTGGAATTGATCTTTTAGGAGGTTGGGAGGCAGAGGCCCATAATTACCCCCATGTAAATCTCCGCAATCAAGTATGAGATTGGAGGATGACGGTGCCCCCGAGTTCTACTCACCAGTGGATGAAATTCGGCTTCTAATGAGCAATGAGGTAATGACATTTCCGAAAAGCCTCACTTTAGTTCATGTAAATTTGAGGCAGCAAAAAAGTGGACAGGAAATGAGATTATAGGCATTACATGGGGTATGCATTACATGAATCATTAATCGTCTGCTATTTTGATTCCAGATCCTGTAATTAAAGTAAAATGTGAAATTTTACTGCCCCCTCAACATACACACACACACACACACACACACATGCATGCATGCACTGTTTCAGTTGATTTGCAAACAAGAAATGCACATAAACATTTGACTGAAATCTAAGTTTACATACTCTATGGGTCTGTTTTTGGTCATAGAAAGAGCTGCCTGCCTGCATTATATGTTGTGTGTTCCTCAACTGTGGTGTGGGATTAGGATTGGGCATTACTCACTGCTGTAATTTACATGACAGTGGAGCACAGGGCATCTTAACAGCCACCACTGTTTACTGGCTTTTGGATGGCTTGTCAGATTTCTGTCTTCCGACAGATGGCTTCTAGGCCACAAAGTGCTGTGTTTAGACTTAGCTCAGGGGCACAGCGAGCCATGCTGACACAGCAGCGAACAAACAGCTCCCATATGCAGAGCTGGTAGCACTGCCAATCATGTGTTTGTGCATGTGTGTTGCTCTACAGCTGTATAGAGGTCAGAAAAACTTGCTTTTACTTCTTGAGTTAATGCTTGAATTTGAGATGTTGAGTTGAGGTGGAAGGACATGAGAGGATACCAAAAAAAAAATCACTGGAGTTAGCACAGAGAGCTGGTCTGGTTTTTATAAAGGGGCTCTTGTTTAGGAGACTTATTCAAAAAAAAAAAAGAAAAAACTGGAGCAATGTCATGACGGGCAGCAGTAGATTTAGCGCATGAAAGTAAACACAGAGTGAACAGCACCAGCTGCTTACTAGATTTAGCCTCATGTGCTGCGGTTTCCACACAAACCTACAAGTGCTTAGTGGGAAACACAGACACACTGACAGAGGGGAGGGAAACTCTGCCCTGACCCTGCTTGACCTTAGATACAAAGCCTGAGAAGACCTGAAGGCGCAGAATTAATTGCAGGCAGCTAAGCCTGAAATACATCAGGAATCTTTACGCAGGACAAAACAACTCGAACGGGGCCATGGGTGAGGCAAACACATATCCTAGATCAATATTAGCATAAAAATGCCTGTACCTATCCTGTTTATAGCATTCATCCTAACAACACTTTCTCTTTAACACTCTCATAGCTCTGTGGAAGGCATATTTGGCACCAAGGCAGTTTATTTTACTTAGAATATCTAGACCTTTTTTTTTATTTTTTTTTTATAGGCAGCTCATCCTTGATCGGCTTAAAAAAGTACAAGTAACACCAATAAACCATTTTCCTGTTCTGTGGGTCCTTCCCCCTAGGGCTTTTTTCCCCACTTTCAAGTGTTTCTGCTGGCTACTCTTTCTGGTCTTACACTATCCGAGCAGGAGAAATTGGCTTCTCTGTGTGTATAGATTTCCTATCAAAGGCCTGCATCTAAGGAAAAAGGCGATGTCCAGGGTTATTGTTTCCTTTCCACAAAATACTTAGTGAGATTAATAGACTAGATAAACACCAGGCACTCCATTTCAGAAAATGGAAAGCAAGGTGAAGAGAAGGAAAAGAAGAGAAGAAAAAACTTATTGGCCAAATCTCAGCCTCTAAACCCCTTTGTTCAAAACGAGCTAAATTGCATTACAGTATGTGCCATTAGTCTAAATGTTAGAAGTTTGAATCCATCAAGAGAAAATTTCCTTAGACTTTTTCCTCCAGACCGATGGCTATGGTGGATACAAATAACATGTCAGGGTGAGAAGCATTTAGCGCAGTAACATCAATAAAGCTCAAGGAACTCCGGTTGCTTCTCATGAATGAGGGTTCAGGGTGACATCAATAGCACCTTGATGGTCTCTGTAGTACAGGATGTCATGTCAGGTCTGTGGCCAGTAGCACACTGCGATCAATAGGCCCTGGTGTGAAATCTTAAAAGTATCTGTTTGACTGCTGCCAGCAATAAATGCAGGATTAACCTTTCCATCTGTAAAGGCTGCTTAAGACCACTAAAGGGCACGCTTCACTGTGTATTAATTAAAGTTTCCAGATTGTTTGATGGAATGATTACAGACGTGATGTGCATGTGTTTGTTTTTTAAGCTAAAAACAGTACTTTAAAAACTGTGTGAGCAAAACATCTAAACATTTTGTATTCTGGCGGGAACACAGAAATCCTTAGGATAAAAAGAAGCTGTTATCTAGGTGCAGTTAAGAGAGATGCAAACAAATGGCGAGTGAAGCGATCGATTATTTAGGAATGTCCAGCTCTAGCTTTTGTGAACAGGAGAACAAGAGCTCTTTTCTCTCTTTGGCCAGTTACCTTTGAGCTGGGGCCTCTCGCAGTGAAAGGCTGTGACCTGGTGAATCCCAGATCTGGCCTGGCGCATTGCGATCAGTCAGCAGAAAACATCTTAAACCCAAGATATATTTCTCACTCTCTCTTCCTTTGTTGTGTCTCACACACACACACACAAACACATGCACATGATTTATACTTACTTATGAGTAAATTACATTTTATTATTGCTATAATCATTAAAGCAGCTAATGAATGCTTAAACATAACAGTGACCAAACAGGATCATATGTCAACATAACTGCCAATTTTCTATTTTCCCAAAATTTTCTCTACTGTTTCTCTATAAAATCTCTACTGTACATTGCATCCTGTGTGCTTGTGTGTATGTTTGCTTGTGTGAGTTGACTGAGCAGGACTCACAGGACACCTAAAAGGATGATGTCATCCCTACTTGGCTTATTTTGCACAGTCAATGCGACTGGAAGCCCTGCTGAGTTATCTTCCGGAAAGCTCTGCAGTTTACTCACTTCTCATCAGCCCACACCCAACCTCCAAATCTTCACACATGCAATCTATAATTACGCAGCAAATGTTTGAAGACCTCTAAATTCTTGAAACTACAGTGCAAGAGCACTGTTTCTGTGCAAGGAGGAAACTGATAAACTAATTTAGGCTTGAGGTGGTGAGAATGCGGTTGACATTGCCGAGGGCTACGCTCTTGCTTCAGGTACTGAGCTCAGCGGGAAGAGTGTTTGGGGGTTTCTGGGTTCATGGAGAAGTCAAATACTGTTTTTAGTGAACCTTACTTTACATGCAAACCATTTGCAGTCGCACTGATGAGAATGAATGAGAAATCAGTCTTGAAGAATTATTAAGAATTTTTTTTCTCAAATATTTTCTTTGGCATAATTTAGTTGATGTTAGGACAGATACAGTTTATGCCACATTTAACAAATTTGAACCAACAATACTTCTTCTTTTGGCTTCTCCCATTAGGGGTCGCCACAGCGGATCATCCGTCTCCATACCCCCCTGTCCTCTACAATTTCCTCTTTCAAACCAATTACCTGCATGTCTTTCTCACCACATCCATAAACCTCCTCCTTGGCCTTCCTCTTTTCCTCCTTTCTGGCGGCTCCATCCGCATTCTCCTTACGATATACCCCATGACCCTCCTCTGCACATGTCCAAACCATCTCAATCTAGCCTCCCTCACACTGTCTCCAAAATGTCCTACATGCACGGCTACTGTAATAAACTTGTTTCTAAACCTGTCCATCCTCATCAATTCCAATAAAAATCTTAACATATTCCGCTCTGCCACCTCCTGCTCCATCTGCTGTCTTTTAGTCAATGCCACTCTGTTTAAACCATACAACATCACAGGTCTCACCACAGTCCTATAAACTTTCCCTTTCACTCTTGCAGATACCCTTCTATTACAAATCACTCCTGTCACTCTTCTCCACCCACTCCACCCTGCCTGCACTCTTTTCTTTACTTCTCTAACACACTCTCCATTACTTTGCACCCAGGTACCTGAACTCCTCCACCTTCTCCACCTCTTCTCCCTGCAACCGCACCACTTCAATGCCCTCCCTCCTATTCACACACAAGTACTCTGTCTTACTCTTACTGACTTTCATTCCCCTTCTCTCCAGCGTGTACTCCCACCTCTGCGGGCTCTTCTCAACCTGCTCCCTTCTCTTACCACAAATCACAATATCATCCGCAAACATCATAGTCCACAGAGACCACTGGAAAGAGCTCAGAGCTGATCCTTGATGCAAGCCCATCTTCACCTTAAACCAGTCTGTCGTTCATACTGCACACTTCACTGCTGTCACACTGTCCTCATACATGTCCTGCACCACCCTTAAATACGTCTCTGACACACCTGACTTCCTTATGCAATACCACAACTCCTCTCTCGGCACTCTGTCGTATGCGTTCTCCAAATCCACAAACACACAATGCAACTCCTTCTGACCTTCTCTATACATCTCCATCCACATTCTCGAAGCAAATCTTGCGTGCGTAGTGCTCTTCCTTGGCATGAAACCATACTGTTCGCCACAGATGGTCACCGCTTCCCTAAGCCTGGATTCCGCTACTCTTTCCCATAACTTTATGGTGTGACTGATCATTTTTATTCCCCTGTAGTTACTGCAGGTCTGCACATCTCCCTTATTCTTAAAAACCGGTACCAGCACACTCCTTCTCCATTCCTCAGGCATCCTCTCACCTTTCAAAATCTTGTTAACCATTCTTGTTAAAAACTTCACTGCCATTTCACCTAAACATCTCCATGCTTCTACCGGTATGTCATCTGGTCCAACCGACTTTCCACTCTTCATCGTCTTAATCATTTCTCTCACTTCTGACCTAACTCCCATCCACTTCCTGCTTCACTATCTCCACATCATCCAACCTTTTCTCTCTCTCATTTTCCTTGTTCATCAGCTGATCCCACCACGTTCTCAACACACTCTCCTCACCAGTCAACACATTTCTATCTCCATCCTTTATTGCTCTAACTTGCAGCACATCCTTCCCAGCTCTGTTTCTCTGCCTGGCCAAAAGGTATATATTCTTTTCTCCTATCTTGGTGTCCAACTTCTCATACAGCTCATCATATGCCTTTTCATCAGCTTTTGCTACATCCCTCTTCACCTGCTGCCGCATCTTCTTGTACTCCTGTCTACTTTTCTCATCTCTCTGCTGATCCCAATCCTGTTTTGCCAACCTCTTTCTCCATATGCTTTCCTTTACTTCCTCATTCAACCACCACATCTCTTTGTCTTCCTTTCTATTTTTTATTTATATCGTCTTTAACACTTCTTTCAGTCCTCACAATCCTTCTCTTATTCTTCTTCACTTCCAAAGCTATTGTACAGACCAGCATCCGATGCTCTCTAGCTACACTGTCCCCTGCAAACACCTTACAGTCGCAAATCTCCTTCAGGTTGCATCTCCTACATAGAACGTTGTATCTCACAGCCCACAGCAGTAATGACATTTATCATCACCCTTTCAACTTCCAGCTTCACGTTTATAACCCTATCAGAAACTCTCTTCACCTCCACTACACTCATACTGTACTCTTCCTTCAGAATCACCCCTACAACATTTCTCTTTCGATCCACACCATGATAGAACAGTTTAAACCGCCCTCCAATGTTCCTGGCCTTACTCCCTTATCCACTTGGTCTCCTGAACACACAACATATCAATCTTTCCCCTCTCCATCATAGCAGCTACTTTTCTCCTATTGCCACTCATAGTACCAACATTTAAAGTACCAACCCTAACCTCCACTTTCCTACACTTTTCCTTTTCCTGCTGTCTCTGGAGACGTCTTCGGTAACCCGGGCCTCTACCGATCCTGTATGAAATTCTGGTTTGTGCTCCGCATATTTGATTTGGCACGTTTCACGCTGGATGCCCTTCCCAACGCAACCCTCCCCATTCATCCAGGCTTGGGATCGGCTCTAAGAGTGCACTGGCTTGTGCAACCCTAGGGGCTGTGTTAAATTTGACTCCTCAAAACACGTTCCTACCTGTGTTGGTAATTTCAAATTTATTTACTTTTTTTTTCCTCTTCGCCAAAATAAAATTGCCATTGTTTCAGCCTGTAGCATTTACCGATGCTTCCCTATAATGCTTTTAAAATTCATTTACAGAATTCAATAACCATGAAGATTGTTTCACCTGATTATGCTTTGGTCATGACAAAGTGTACCAGGAACTAGTTTTGACTAGTTTTGATCTTTTATACAGTGCACACAACTAGCCAAATTAATCCCAAATATGACTAAACAATGTCATTTTAAATCATTTATATCATGCACGCTCTTTGTATTCCCCCTTCTCTAGATTTACACAACCTGGTTGCCAAAAAATTAGCTTAAGCCAACTGACCACTAGATGAAAGTTATGTGAAGAAAACTTGAGCTCATTTTTACTACTTAAGTATTTTTTTTGTGTATCTGTACTGTACTGAGGCATTTTCAATTGGGAAGACTTTAACTTCACTACATTTTAAATTCAAATATTTATTTACATTGAAATGTAAAATCAATCGTTTCTTTTTACTTATTAATGGATAAAAACATAACTAGTCAAGCACGCAGCAATCCACCAATCAGGGTAGAGCATGTGCTCTGTTTTGAACCTGTTTTGATTGGCGCTCGGTATCTACTTTGCACAAACGTACAGTTCAGCTTCAGTTCAACAGCAAGCAGAACATTTTGAGAATAATAAATAATGGGAGAAAATCCTGATTCTAACTCGCCACAACACCAGTGGCCTTATTTGTGCAATTGTTTTTTTTAAATAGTTGAAAAGAATGTTTTGGGCTCATGATCATTTTAATAGATATTAATCAGTTTTTGACTCATTAATATAATTTTATTAATAGCTTGTGTGCTAAGAGTAATAAGCAAACAGTCTTGTGGCAAAAATAATAATAGGACATTATTGCCATAATAAATCATAGTACTTTGGATATACATATACATGTTTTGTGTACTTCATCCTCCATTGAAAGAAAGTGAATATAAATGTATTTATGGTGAGTATATATATCATCATCCTTCAAACACCATGTTCCCACTGCAGAAACACACCTAAACAATGTTCTCCCGAATTCTTTCTTGTTCAGCAAAACCTAATTCTTTTGGGGAAACACTTCTTTGTTAAAAACAGAATTGGTTAGCAGTAGCCAAGACTTCTCTTGGAAACACTGCTATTCTAATGAGCTTTAATAGGTGATTGAGGTGTTAAATGATTAACATGGCTTGCTAAGCTCAGTAAGATAATATAATAAGCTTACCTTATTTGTGGTTGGACCTGAATTTAAATAACAGCAGGACTGAAAAACATTGTATTGTAATCAATTGTTAATTCCAACTGACTAACCTTTACTGCATGGGAGCATCATCAGTAGGCACAGCCTAAAATATGGCATAAATATGGCAAACACTTAAACATAGTTCCTGTTACTAAAATATATTGCAATAAAAACAAGAAAACCCTATGAGACTAATGGTATAGATACTGTGTGAGTACTGTAAATTTCTTCATGATGCAATGTTACAATTTTTAGATTGTAAGCATGTGTGAGAGCACCGAGCACAGAGAGAATAGGGTGTGAAGAGACAGATATTCAGCTGCGGTAGTAAATGAGGTGGTGGGTGTGGGCGTAGATGGGGGTGGGGTTTAAAGGGTGTGTGCAGTGTTAGGATGCTTCCTGGGCTGCTCATTCCAGGCCTTTCTAGACAGATGGATGATAGACCTGGCAGTCACCCATGACACACACACACACAAACACATGCACAGACACACACATATACACACACTGCAACTGGGGAGTTGATTATCACAGGATTTGATGCTCTAACTATTGCAGGTGGGAACAGAAAAACACAAAATATGTGCAGCAAAGTGAAATCTTTTTCCCCAGTGCAGTTTTCAGTTTTCAGATTTCATTACAGTTCTTATAAAATGAAAACACATGTTATCAGATGGTAAATCCATTAATACTGGCCTAATTTCTGCATGAGAACAGTTATGTTTCTAAAAGAGCTAAAAGATAATGAAGAAGGTACCATTAGTGGGCTACTGCACCGACAGGCAGAGAAAGAAAAAAAAAAACACTGAGTCTGTCAAATTAAGAGAATAATTAGTCAATTAACAGAGGGAAGCCTATGGGCATTACTAAGCAGTGTAGCAGACATGTCCTGTAAGCCAACCTGCCTTGAAGCATGAACTGTCACATTCTCAAGGACTAACTTAAACATACACATACACACACACACACACACACACACACACCCATGAAGACCATATGCGTGGCCTTGAGTGCATGTAGTGAGTTCAAGCCTCAGGGCTTGTTCCTGGCATTATATTTGTGCTCCAGGCCATTTAACGCTGAGCATGAGCTTAGGGATCCCACTGCACCACACACTCCGGCTTCACTGAGCCCACTGTCTCTGTGAAGGACACACACACACAGACACACACACACACACACACACATACACACACACACACACACACACACACACACACACACACACACACACACACACACACACACACACACACACAGAGCCATCGAGTGAACAAGCACAGGGGAAAGAGAATTGCAAGACCACCAATTGTGACAGACATGTACAGAATATCACACAACACTGGTCCATTAGATTAGAATCTTTTTTGAATAAATGGATCTTTTGCCTTTTTTTTTCATTGCACCAAAGTTGTTCAACACAGCTGATTTCTAAGCCTAAGCTGTTCTAGTTTTTGCCATGTTCCAAGAAAAGGGCCAGGTGTGCCTCTGACCTTCTATCCACCTTTAATGACTTTACTAAATCATCACACACTATTTATGTCATATTATTAACATGGTTATATTTACAAATGCGTCCATTTGGCTGCTTCTTCTGCTTTCATGGCTGAAAGATCAAAAGAGAGAAAGACTGACAACTGCCTGGAAATTTCTGCTTTATAAGTGCCTTCATCATCATTTAAGAGGGACACTTCCTGCAGAGGGCAGCGTTAATGCTACAAACTCAAAAGCAAAAGGGAAAAAGAAGCAGTGTGGTAGAGTGAGAGGGAGAAAAAGTGCAGCATTCCAACTCCTCCCACACAACTCTTAGTTCTGGCATACTTGGCAGCCTTCCAGGGGTCACTACAGAAAAAATAAGGGCACTGCAAGAATAAAATCTCCCGATTCAACACTCCCCCCCATTCCACCCCCTAGTCTAACCAGGGGGGTACTAATTTATCATTAAGTCATGGCTGCTTATGGGTGCAATGATTCTATTGCTGCAAATTGCCATCAGTTATTCCCTAGAGCAAAGGCTCTAACTTTGGCCAAGGTGTTTTACTCTGCTGGCAGCCCTTGACATCTGATTTTATTGGGGAGCTTCCACTGAAGCTTTTTATTTATTTGTTGTTAATTTATTTTAAAAGTATTCTGCAGAGTGAAATTATTGAATTATCTTGCGATTATTTTTAAATGTTCCTTACACGGATAGATGCTTCAATATCTTGTCTGAGATTTTCATGCTTTTTTTCCACTATAAGCCGACATGCTCAGTCACATCCTGGACAGGATTCTTATTCATCCCTCCCTTCACTCCTGATTCTTCCCCTGGCATAGCTGGCATATCACAGCTTCTTCTTGTTTCAGTGTATCAATATCATCTCATACTCTCTAACATTTCTAAGGGAATCAGAGCAGATAGTATCACCCGGGTTGACACGCAGGAATACGGGCAAATACCAGAGAGTGCCCACTCCTACCACCTTGTTTTCTGCTTCTGTAGTTGTTTGCTAGGCTGAGAAACAGTTAAGGCATTTGTGTTTTAACCCTGCTATATCCCACTGTACTATGAGGGACAGTAAAGGATGCTGGTTCAACAACCCTGTGTTCATTCTAGCAAGTGCTAGTAGTGTTGTGGAACATGCACTATATGGACAAAATGTATTGCGACCCCAGACTTTTCCAGACAAAATATTTATTTGCCAAATTGTTACCACAAAGTTTTAGGCACACAATTAGTATAGTATTTCTTTGGATGCAGTATAATTAAAAAAATTCCTTTACTTGAACTAGACCAAAACCTGTTTGATCATGAGCAAGAAGATATGGTTTGGGTTGGAGTGGATCATGAGTGCCCTGCTTTAGAGCCCTGACCTTAACCCTACAGAACACATTTTGGTTAGATTGGAATGCTGACTGCACCCCAGGCCACCTCACCCTACATCAGTACCTAAATGTACTAATGCCCTTGTACCACAATTTTCCACAACCACACTACAATATCTAGTGTAACCTCTTCCTAGAAGTGTGGAGGTTATTGTAACAGCAAATGAGGACTAAATGTGTAATGAGATGTAAAAAAAAAAAGCACATATGAACCGTAAGGTCAGGTGCCCATTTTAGTATATGCAAGGGACAATACAATAGATATTAAACTTGGATATATTTTAGAGTAGCCAGTGTGAAGCTAGTATAGAAGTACAGATTTACTGTCCTCTGAAAATAACTCAACATACAGCCATTATTATATCACCCTAAGTGAGAACAGCTTCATGTAACTGTGCAAAGCCTCGTGTCCTATTCATCATGTTCATGTTTTTGTCTGTTTGACAGGACCATACAAATTTGTGTATCTTGTATTAGCAGTTACAATTTGGTGCTTCAAGTATATTTCTCTCATACTGACCACTGGATGTTCAACATGGCACCTCATGGCAGAGAACTTTCTGAGGATATTATAATTAGAATTGTTGCTCTCCACAAAGATGGCGTAGGCTATAACAAGATCAGTAACACCCTGAAACTGAGTTACAGTACAGTGGCCAGGATCATAAAAAGGTTTTCCAAGATGAGTTCCAATCGGAACAGGCCTCACACGGGTTGATCAAAGATGTTGAGTTCTCGTGCCGTGCATTAGGTGCAGAAGCTGGCTTAAAAAAAAAAGAAGTTGGTTTGCATGCCCATCATCCCAGAAGGAAGCCTTTTCTTAAGCTGGCTCACAAGAAAGCGCAAAAACAGTTTGCTGAAGACAACCTGTCCAAGAGCATGAATTACTGGAACCATGTCCTGTAATCTGATGAGACTAAGATAAACTTGTTTAGCTCAGATGGTGTCCAGCATGTGTGGTAATGCACTGTGAGGAGAACCAAGAAAATTGTGTCTTGCCTACAGTTAAGCATGGTGGTGGTGGTAGCATCATGGTCTGGGCTGCATGAGTGCTGCTGGTACTGGGGAGCTGCAGTTCATTGAGGGAAACATGGATTCTAACATTTACTGTGACATTCTGAAGCAGAACATGACGTGTCCCTTCAGAAACTGAGCCAGACTGCAATTTTCCAACATAAAAACAATCCCAAAAACACCGCCAAGATGACAACTTCTACTGATGGTGAAGGTAAAGGTGATGGACTAGCCAAGTATGTCTTCAGACCTGAACCCTATTAAGCATCTTTGGGGCATCCTCAAGCGGAGGAGTGTGCAAGTGTGGTGAATTCCATGCCCAGGAGGATTAAGGCAGTTCTAGATAACAATGGTGCTCACACAAAATATTGACACAGTTTTGACATGTTCACTTAGGGTGTATTCACTTTTGTTGCCAGCTATTGGGACAACAATGGCTGCATGTTGAGTTATTTTTAGAGGACAGTAAATCTGCACTGCCATACAAGCTGCACACCGACTACTCTAAAATATATCCAAGTTTATTTTCTATAGTATTGTTCCCTGTAAAGATATAGTAAAATCATTGCTGAAATTTGAGGGGTGTACTCACTTTTATGAGATACTGTATATGATGTGACCATGGTTAAATATTTTTATCAACTCTTAAATGGACAGTACATAAGTGCAGGCAGGGACTAAAGTTAGGAATGCCAGATCACATTTGCCATTGTATTTGTCTGAGCAATAATTGAGGCCAAATATCTGCATTTGTTGCTATAATATATTTCTCATAGCTTAACAAATGTGCATAGAATTGAGCAAGGTTTGTCATACATGTAATCTGAAAATAAATGATTATCTTATCACTGTATATATCATTTATATCATTATCCAACACTAACAGGGCCCAAACTCCAGCCATGCTTACATCATTTAAGATTGTAAATTAAGAGTACGTGTGTGTGTGTGTGTGTGCGTGTGTGTGTGTGTGTGTGTGTGTGTGTGTGTGTGTGTGTGTGCGTGCGTGTGTGTGCAGTGTCTCCTACACCTTTTTTTTTGGCAAGGCATTGGACATTTGCTAGACATCAAAGCTCATTGTTCATGTAGGCTAATAAGTGTGAAAGCAATATTCAAAGTAACTTTGATGACAGATTTGGATTCTCAATCAGCTTCATGTATTCTATCTATTTTCCAGCAGTCAGAGAAATGAGAAATCTAATGTTCAAAAAGCACATATGAATCTTATGGTCAGGTGTCCACAAACTTTGTCAATATAGTGTATAATACTGTAGCTACATAATTTATGGTGCAGAAAATATATAGTTAATTATATACAGCTAAGGGTGACCACAAAATAAATAAATAAATAAATAAATGTTTTAAAAAATATATTATTTATTTACACATTACAAGCTATTGTACTAGTTACACTGACAAATTAGAATCATATACACTTTTCCTTCATTCTGAATGAAAACTAGTTATTCTATTGCTGCATAATAAAATACAAATATTTTGAATGTAATCAAATAGCCATATAGTTGAACAACAAACAAAAATAAGATTATTGTATTACGGTAAATGTAATTTATTTACCTATTCAAACTTTGAAGTTGTCTTGATCTATGACATATATAGTTGTTTATTTAAAGCATTTTTTCCAACTACACAAGAAATTTGACATTTGAAACAAGACATTTACACTTACCAAAGCAATGAAATTTCATCATGAGTTTGAATTCTTTTTCATCATCACATAACAAGAAGTCTGAAAAATATAACAAACTTGTTTCTTTGGATATTTTTCCACATTTTATTTAGATATTTTGGGTTTCAAAAATATGCTTGGACCTTATTATTTATATTATTTTATAAAAAAAAACAAAAAAGACCATCAAGGATGCCTATAGGATTGTAAATTAAACCAAGTGCGTCCACATTTTTTACTCGTGTGTGTATATGTTTATATGTACGCCTGTGTATGTCTGTGTGTGTGTGGGATGGGTGAGAATGGCATGTTTGGCGTGGAGGCAGAGTGAGTATGTAACCAATGTAACCAACACCCTTGGCTGGCAACACTCTTGTCAGCTGTCTCTTAAACAGGTTTGTTGGTGAAAGCCCCTCACTCACTGCCTCTTTATTTATCTAAACGCAGCTGAGAATGCAGGGTGGGGAATTCCTTTGCTGCTACTGGAGCATGCAATAGTTTTCAGGCTCACAGCATCAGCTTCAGAAAGTGTTTACTATTTTAAAAAAGGGAGTTGGAGGTAAAGAAATGGCAGAAAAGAGAGAGAAAAAGAACAGGACGGACGGAGAAAGACAGGGCTAACCTCTTTAATCAGCCATTTCCGACCACAGGAAGCACCTGTAATCCATCTCCCCTGGCCTGGCCTGAAACTGCTACAGGGTAGGGATAGATGGTCTGCTTTCAGTAAGGAAGACCTAGTTACCTGATGCACTGATGAGTGATCGCAGCAGGTCATATTTGTCACAGGTGAAGCTGCATTTGCATTCCCATAATGCCGCAGTGCCGGTGCTAATGTCAAAGTTGCCACTTATGAATTATAACTTGGTGAGTGCTCTGGTCGAACTCTATTCAAAAACTCAAGTAATGTGAGGGCCCCATTCAGACAAAGACAGACAAGGATTTGCTGGCGTTGCTTTTTTCTGTCTGTGAAAGACTGCAGCGTCTATATAAGAAGCATCTATTTTGGAAAGGAATAATACTGGGCTCAATCAGCAAGGCGATGGACTAATGTAGTCTGGCTCGAGTGTCTAAAAAAAGTCCTAATGTACACAAGGGATTAAGGAATAATAACGTTCTACTAAGATAAGCTGGTATGTATCATTATACACAACTGCCAAGGCTTTCTGCCTGTCCAGTTCAGCCTTTTTCATATATCCCATTTTGAGCAAGAAGGAAAATATCTTGCCAAAATCCCCTCTGACATGGGTATTTACATATATCCCACAGCAGACAAAAACAGAGGCCTCCTATTTGTCAGTAGATGAAAGGCTTGGCAGACACAGAGGGATCCTTGACACTGCAACCTCTAACAGCCACTGGTATCCATAACCTCCCAGCTATGAACCCATTCACTTATCAAGAAGGAGTTTTACTCAGTAAGGAGCAAGGCTGTAGAGGGCAGCACACTGGGGGAAGGGAACAGAGCTCCATGACTCAACACCAAGGAGATGTCAGACCGAGCTCAAAGTATATCTCAGCCTTGTGTGGCTGAACCATAGCTTGCATTGCTATTACTTCAAGTAGACCAGTTAATATAAAGCGCAAGCTCTTTCAAGTATAGCTTGTGAAAGACCAATAGTGGAATTTCTTGCAGAGAATTAAGTCCCATAGTTCAAACTTGAAAAGGAAAGTGGGATTGGTGTCGCCACGTGTTTTTATCATCAAAGCCATTAAAATCCTATCATCCCATATAATAGCACCTGTGAGACATTTTCTGAGACATTGGGTAACCATCTATCTTCTAAATTCACCGTGCATGCTGTATCAAAAAAAAGAAACTCAGGCAGAGTGGAACCAGTTTGCTCCCAGTTTGTTCCGGAATGGTCCATTACACAGCTGGACTGAAAAAGAAAGACTAATGCTGTTGCTCTATGACTGTATAATGATATCTAGGAATTCTAAAGAAAATGAAGGGATTTTCTGAGCTGGAAGGAAAGGTTGATTAAAGGAATTGGTTGAATTAACAATTACCTGCCTCGTTGCAGTTGCATGGGTTAATGGATTCATGCCTAGCAGAGTAGGAATGCGAACACCATCCCCAGCTGTGCAGCCAGAGGTCAGAGGTCACCTAACATGTGACTTGATCCTCCCTCTGTGCCCTGACAGAAAGGAGAGCTGGAGAAAAGTCGAGTATAGAGGTTCATAAAAATGTTCTTGCTTTTTCAGTTCTGATTTTAAGGCTGAATTGTACCACAGGCAGCTGAAAGATTTTTATAAAGAAAGTATTAAAATTAGATGTCAGCACATTAATCAGAATTTTGTCAGGCCAAATGTTCAGGGTATTTTTCTCTTTTTTTATGTTGGCTACTGGCAGAATCTGATAAATGCAAAGTCTTTTGCTTTACAGGACAATTGAGACTTGAACTCACAACCTTTATTGTCTTAAACAGCTAAGAGTTAAATTATGCATCTATTCTAAAGCCACACATATGACCGATAGTGTTAACTGTGTCTTGTTTGAACAAAAGCAAGTCTGATTTATCTGCTTACTGAAATGCGCTCTTAAAAGGAAACTACCATTACAATACCAGTAAACACAGCTGATGATATAATTAAAAAGATACAAATATCTGTGGTAAAACAACTGTGTATATCCAAAACAAATGATCTCACAAACCGATTGCTAAAAACAGCCAATGTTTACTGGCATAATTCAAACTTCTTTCCCCCCTAAAACAGCTCTAATTCTATATCAGAAAGCCCTTTGCTTATTATGCAAATTAGCCAGTGGGCTCTCTTTTTCTGTTGTTTAAGCTTATATGCAAACAAACGTGTCTCTCTTTCTCTATAGCCCTCTGGAGGTTAATATGTAATCCTCTTTTAAATAAGACACACTGGGAGTTGCTCTCCTGGGCTGATTCTCTCCAAACCACAGTGTCCCATGGAAAAGCAATTGGTGAAAACACGTTTGAAGGGGGAAGGGAAGTCCCACAAAGCCATGATACACCCAAATGGAGGAGAGGAGCACATAGGGACTCCAACTGCCTTTAAGAGCAGCCACTGTAGGTTTGCAAGTTTGGCCCTTGAACATTCAACCTCAGCTGATCAAAAGCATCACACACTTACATCTCTCATTGTCTGCCCCTACTCAGTCTTCCTTTTTTTTACTTTAGAGGGAGGGAGCTTTATTTTCAAGTGATGTTCCTGGGCCCCATACTGTTTTACGGTGCTATTGTGCTTATCTAGAAAAGGCCAATAAAACCAGTGATGCTATCTTCCTCTAAACTCATAGCCTCTCTTCTGTGCATTTTTTATGAACCTCCCGGGCCCTGTCTCGATAGGGGCTCTGCAGCAGAGCTTTCTTCTTTTTTTTTTATATAAGAATACATCAATATAGGAGTGAAGGAAGGAAACCCAAGGAAACTTACTCCATGTTAATGCATGTTCATTCATTTTGAAAATCATCAGCGGTACTATTTATTCTGTGTACAGTTGTAAGCAAAATTCATAAAAATAGAATATGCTTTTTCTGTGCACCTCGAGAGAACCTCAGAGATCACTTCTGGAGAACTGTCTCTTGTTTTGCCATTTATCTTAACTTGCCTGTGCTTTGTTTTTCTAACCCCTGTGAATAAAGGCTTTAATGCAACAGTTATTGTAACCAGAGAGCACGAGCTTTCAGTCCAAATCCCTCCAGCACGCCACGCATTTACCAGCAAACTGGCACACAAAGCTTATAATCTCCTTCTCATTATGCCTGATTCTCGAACACACACTAATGCGATGACAGTTTGCAGCTTAATTACACAGGTAGGAGAGTGGGTGTGCGTGTGTGTGTGTGTGTGTGTGTGTGTGTGTGTGTGTGTGTGTGTGTATATGTGTGACATCGGTTCAAGCTCTATTAAATGTGACCATTTTTAAAAGTTTGCTTTAAAAATAGCAGAAATAACAGCTGTTTTTTTATGCTGCTACATGGGAAAACATCTCACCTAAACAAGAGAAGGCAATTATTCTACTCTTTGTTGCAGATAGAAATGACTGAGAGAAAATATATCTAATTAAATTCTAGACTCTTGTGCAAGTCGCCTACTGCACATGTAAATGACATTCTCTTCTGCACTTGTCAAGACTCATATATTTATCATGTTCATGTCTATCAGCATGGCTTTATCTTTTGCTTTATGACGACTTGCGCTACAAAGAGGGCAGTTAAGCTAGCAGAAGGGAAAAATATGTTACATTCTTCTCACAAAGACTAGCTGCTCATCAGCTTGCAAGCTATAATGATTAGTCATGGGCAAAACAAAATAAATAAGAAAAAGGCGCGATTAGATGAAACTTTTGATGAGGATGTCTCTTAACTGGCCAATCAGTTGTTTGTATGGAGAAAAGGCAAAGAGTGAGGGTCATACTTTAATTTGAGAAAGGAGAACAGTAAATGTGTGTTGATTATTAGGTCCTCTCTCCTGCTTTAATCATAGTGCAGACAGATTCACAAACAGACACACTTGTTCGCGCGCACACACACACACACACACACACACACACACACACACACACACACACACACACACACACACATTGACTCTTCACTCTGAGGGAGATACAATTTGCTCTGTTCTTTTTGAAGAGGTCTCGTTTTACGTGTTTGCTTTTGGTCTGTCAGCCTCCATGCTGTTTGGGAAAGCATGCATTACCTTTCACTATTTGGTTTATTTTCTTCACCTCGACCCTGGAAATGAGCTTCTTCTGCCTGTGTCAATGCCCTCACGATCCATAAACAGTGGACCTGTGCAAACAAACCAGGCAGTGTCTCAGGTAGTCTCCAGACATCACACGTTAATGTTTATGGTACAGGTGTATTTTTCCCAATGGGCTAACTCTCTCAATCAGTTCCTGTGGTTTAATGATGCTAGCTTGAACAACGGTGCATTAACCATGTCTTGATTTCAGTGAGTTAAAATCTGGGTTAACACGTTTTGAACGCCCATTCCAGTGGTCCAATTTGTGTATTTCCAGCTCAGTGTTTGGTATAGATGGCCTACAGCAGCAAACCATCCATCATTAATCAAGTAGGCCATTTCATGGTGTCTTAAAGAAATAGAAGCAAGAGAGCAGAGGGACGAGAAAACAATATGGAGAGAGAGAGAGAGAGAGAGAGAGAGAGAGAAGAAGAAAAAGAGACACAGCAGAGAACTGAGGGGTGTGAAAAGCCTGCGGGGCATACAATCAATATCACATTTTCCATTGCCACCTTCACAGCTATTGTAAATGACTGATGTCAAAAATAATAACAGGACGAATCAGAAACCTTAGGTTTGCAATTTCGCTCCTCGCCCTGAAGCCACGCCCTTCTCCCTTTCACTTTCCCCTCCCGAGCAAACCGATGTTTACAATGATACCCGACAGTGCAGTCCTTCGAATCCATCAGAAATGGCTCCCTGTTCTGCAGCAGTAGCATGTAACGGTAAAATAAAAATGGAACCACAGTAACTATGTGCTACCTCCTATTATCGCCCATTTATGCATGTTTTTGTTAGAGTGCGAGGAGGGAAATTGGATGTGCTTTATAAAAGATGTTCCCATAGCATTCTGCAGAGCGAAGATGATAATGATGAGATGCAAAGCTATCGACACAATAGCTCCACCGAGACACTAGAGCACATAGTCTATATATTTCAATCACATACTACAGAATGAGAGAGAAAGGTACTGGAGTAGTAGATATTCAAACGCAAAAGACCACCGTAGCCATTAGAGTTCTCGTTGTGTGACAGAAAGAGCTTAAGGGAGAAATAATAGGGAAAATAAAAGAAATTTAGTTAAACAGGATGATGATGCTTTGCTCTCTTGTATGAAACCATAATTGTAATCATAACATTTAAACCAGAAGGACAGTCTCAGAGGAGACCTGAAAGCCAACATAGCAAAAAATTAAAAGTCAATCATAGTATGACCTCTTCGGGTATGTATAACAGGATGCAGAAAACAGAGAAAAACAACAATACCATTGCAAATGCTGCAACATATGTGTGATTTCATTTTAGAATTTGTGTTTAGTCAAATAGACTCTGTTGTATTACTTCAATACTATATGTGCAATTATGCTATGTTACAAGCATTTAGAAAACTTCAAATGTAAAAGAAGCTTTGTAGCACTGAGTAGATGCTTGTATGCTCGGAGTTACTGAGAAACTTCGCAATATTGGCAGGGGAATCAGCAGGAAGCAGCTGAAGCCTGGCTTAGCTACCTCAGCAGGGAGTGTGTGGTTGTCTTAGCAGATAGGTGAAGAAGACTGAGGGAGGTGCGGCAGAAATCGAGAAAAAGGTGCCAAAACCCACAGGACTCCAGCCGAGTCTGGCAATGAACCATAACACTATGACATAAGACTAGTGGGAAACGCAGGATGAGGAGCAGAGAGGCGAACAACCTGAACTATTTCCACCACACAAGACTGAACTGACTAATGTCAGTGAAATGACTTCCTTAATGACATAGCTAGCATGACAGATTTCACTTCTACATACATGCTGGATGAATGGATGGACAGATCTGGCAATGCTTTCTCTCCTGAGGAACCGGGTTCAAACAGATCTTTATTTTCTCTTGCATGGAGGGCATTTCCAACATCCCACAAAAACATTGTGTTGCTTCCTGATAGGCAGAGATTCTGGTGCCTTGTAATGCATAACCAGAAGGAGAGACCACTAAGGGCTTCCTGAGACTTTTTAATGTCCCTGACCTCTGTATGAAAGCCTCTCCTATTCGTGGGCCAGGGAATGGACAGGAGGAGGACTCTGAGTGGGTGGTCCACCATCAGCCTGCAGCCTCTTCCCATTCGCAAGAAAATTTACATGGCTTTAACGGTCAGTTTCCCCTGTCCACCATAAATCAACAGTTCAGCACTGGGTGGAAAGGTTGAAAAGCTGTCGATTTTAGTCCAAAGAAAATGGATTTGTGTGAAAACTAGGTTTCTCTAGGTGATAGTCAGCTTAAACGCTGTGTAAAACTCGCTTGGCTTGGCTGGGACACAGTGGAAATATGGTTGAAAGGTGCATTGAATCCTCTCCTGCAGAACCTGCACCCACCAACATGCATGCTGGTGGAAAACGAGAGTAAGATGTGAAATAACTGCTGTTTCAAAAAGGTTTATCTTCCTACAGGCGCACTAAATCCACCTTGCTATTCCGGAGCTTAGTTAACCTGCTCCCTTTCTCTCCCCCACGGGTTCTCAGTGCCATGCCATGAAAATTACCTCCACTGTAATTGAGATCCAGCCTGATTAATCCGGTCTGATTGTCTGATGACCGGCCGAATGGGATTCTTGTTGTAATAAGAGAGCCACTGCAGAGCCACAGTGGCAGTCACTACATTCTCATGTGATTAGCATTCTGTGTGGGACCCAGGTTTTTTTTTCTTCTTCTTCTATGGAGAGCCTCTGTACAGTGAAATGACTGTCCTCCTTGTATACCTGAATTCTTTTCCTGACTGCTATACTTTAAATGAGAAGTAGGGTCATTAGGTCTTAACTGCTTATTGAAATAACCTGTACTGTCTAGATTGGTAATGTAAATTAATATATTGGGAAAGAGATTTACATCACCATGCGTTTCCTCCTTATTACTCTCAAAATGGCTTTGCCTAACATAAATATAGAAAACAATTAAGCCAAAAACATATTGTGTGTCAGGTCAAAAGAGATCAGGAAGGGGTGGGATGAGGATCAGTGCATTTATGTTCAGTAAATCTGAGAAAGGATGAAAGTGACAGTGTTAGTGAGGGCGAAGGCCTTCGAGCACTCATGCATTTGTTCAGTGTTTAATCAATGGATTCATCAAACCATTCATTTCTTCATGGATGGTTCATATAAAGGCTATTTGTCTCAGCAATAAAAGGAGTCACTCTAGAGCTATTTCAATCATCATCCCACTTTAGCATAAATCATCTGTCATAGAATAAATTTTTCAAAAAAAGAGCTTTAAGTGAAAACTCAACCCTAAGCTCGTTGTTATTGACCAGTAATTTTATGGATTTTATGGTCACTCCAAAATATATGGGCTTGTATCACACAGCACTGCCCATTAACTGTAAGAATGAGTTGCATGGTTTACAATGTAAGTAACTCAGAATTGGGGGAATGCTGTAATCCAGTAAGATTTTACTATAGCCATAAATAATCAAGACACACAACACAAATGCAAAAAAAACCCACACACATTTACACACACACACACACACACACACACACACACACACACACACACACACACACACACACACACACGCACGCACACACACACACACACATGAGCAATGTAGCATGTAAGTGTTCATCAATTTACTATTTATAAACACATAATAGGCAGGATAATTCTTGGCAAAAACATTATCTACTGTATACTGAAAGAATATATGCACGTTAAATTTGTCAATATGAGTTATATTAGATCGGGCCCCAGTTAATACTTTATTAATGCTGTACAATATGAAGTTTATTAAAAAATAATGTTTGACATAGTATTAATTCTTGGGATTAAGTAATTTTTTTTGTTTTTATCAGGAAATGAAACTAATCTTTGTTTCTATATTTGGTAAACTATTTAGGCAATCAATGAGTTTTTAGAATTTTTAGTGGAAATTTTTTTTAAGCTTAAACTAATAAAAAAATATATCTTTATTTAATGAACTTTATTAATTAATTATTATCAATTAGCTTTGATTTTGAATTGCTGTGTAAAAAATAACACCATTCTCTTTTTTTTTTTGTTTTATAAAGGAATAACTTTAAAAAAAAACAGTGTGAATATTTACCATAAAACAAAAGTATTAAATGAGTAAAATAGAGACTAGATGTATAATCCAGCATTGGGGGCTTTTTTTTTTTTTGTACCATGCTGAAAAGTTATCAATTACTTTTTTACATTTTCAGTCTTTTATACTAATGACGTTTTCAGGTTTGACAAAAAAACTGCCATTCAGCAATGTTTTGTGACCCATTTTAAATATTGGAATCTCCATTGCCATCAGGTAGATTACTATGGTCAGAAGGATCCTGAACTAAAGCTTGGATCATTTCATTACCCAAACATACTTTGATAAATAAATCAGATCCAGAGTTCTGTGTATATGAAGTGGAGTTGTGTTTAGTGCACAGAAGCTGTCAGTGTAGCAATGCAGCAGAATCATTAACTGCCACTAAAATTAAGTCTGTCCAGATTGCTGTAAAAGCAAAGCAATAACATGGTTGAGGTCAGTGCTTAAAGGATGAGGAAAGTATAGCCCCTATACTGAAAGCAAGAATAATTGGATTATTAGCACAAGAATCCAAGGCATGTTTTCATTTCCTGTAAAAGAGTGGCTCTCTGACTGAAACTGAACCCTACATGTACCTTAAAAAGAGATACCACAAATAAGGACATTTTTTTTCAATTCATAGCAGTGTTAAGGGGCAGAAGCTACCCATAGAAGCCTTTTTTTTCCCAGTATGTCCAGTTTGTTGCTTTGTCTAAATTATTATTCAAATAGGATACGATTTCCTGACATATGCCTGTGATGTCTGTATAAATCGGATTGCCTTCACATTGTTTACATGCATACCACCTGAAAAACGACATGGGTATTATATACAGCTCATTTTAAAGCTGATCATTTTGACTTTTATAATACAGTAAGCATTGGTAGGGCCTGTGGCTGTGCATTTGATCATTAGAAGGTCACATAATTCTAAAAGGAATATAGGCTGCATTTTGAAGAACTTAACTTACTTAAAGCCCCTGGAGCAGCACTTCTCTGGGTCTTTTTATACATTGTCTATATTTTAAAATCTATACACTGTTTATTTATTTTATTGAGGCTTTGGTTTTTGGTTTCAGTAGAAGATCATAGTAAAGAGAAATCTTTTTTATTATAGAAGTGAATAAAACATAAATACATATCTATCTATCTATCTATCTATCTATCTATCTATCTATCTATCTATCTATCTATCTATCTATCTATCTATCTATCTATCTATCTATCTATCTATCTATCTATCTATCTATCTATCTATCTATCTATCTATCTATCGCTCTCTCCCTCTCTCCCCAAAACATACTGCTAGTATCTTTAAGAACTATCATCAGTGTGGAGAAGAACAAGGAGTCCCAGAGGTAATGATTTAGCCCCCATAGAGCCCTGATCTGAACATCATTGTGGGATTAAATGAAGAGACAGAAGGATTTGGTCAGATGTGTGGAAAGACCTTCCTGTCGAGTTCCTTCAAAAACTGTGTACAAGTATACTTTTGATTACAAGTATAATTGATGCTGAATTGTAGGCAATGGCTGGACAAACAAAATATTGATTTGATTTGCATTCTCTTCTGTTCATTTACTTTCCATTTTGTTAATTGAAAAATAAGCTATTAACACTATTTGTAAAGCATTCTTATATATGAGTATAAATGCTTAGTTTGCTATAGATTCTATTTTGATAATATTGAGTGGGCATGAAATAAACAAGTAACATCCTCTTTTTCACAGATCTGTTCTTCCACTCAGCACACAGTATAACTATAACTGGCATCAGATGGTCCCTGCTGCCACAAATTAGAGGTGTAAAAGCTTATAATGCCATAACAACGAGTTAGAGAAGAATCTGGAATCAATCAATTACTAGAGAAAACTCTAAATCATTGTCACTTTGCAGTGGTCTAAAGCTTGACATGGAAAATGGCAACTTTCTACTGATGTAACCAGTCTATTTACTGTGTCCCATATAGAAACAGTCCACTTTACTGTCTTAAGAGCCACAGCTTTTAGCTTACTGCAGCTGGTCCCAGCTCTTTTCACATACAATATAGGTAAATCTTTTTTTTTTAAGCAAATCGTCCTGATTTTCCCCTCCCTAGCGGACCACAGCACAAGACCCTGCCGCATTCTATACTGTATGGAATGTAAAGTTTGACCCTTGGGAGAACATTCACACCTGTGCAGGCCATGGTATCAGCATATTTGTGTTGGAATTGATTGTACAGCAGTAGAGGTTTAGCCTTGTGGCTTTGATCTCAATTCCATTAAAGGAAGGAGCCTAGTTTCAAACTGGATCTGGGTTTTAGTCCTGTGACTTTAGAAAATAAGAGAGTTTTCAGATTTCTTGTTTTTTATGGGTCCATTTAAGTGGTTAGTGCTACTGGTGCAGATGGTTAATTTTTATAAAAAAAACTATTTCGTTTGTGCATTTATTTATTCTAACAAAGTAAAAACGAAAGCTTCAATGACTGTTACAAAGGCCTCAATGTTGTTGAGATGCATTGTTTTTTTTGCATGTGAGATTTTAATTACAACTACATTTATTTCTACTGAATACAAATTTTGCCATGTGGGCATAAACTGTATTAATATATAAGCAATCACTTTCAAAGTGACTGATTTTTTTATTTGATTTACTTGCTGAAAAATTGGGGTTCAGCAAGCCAAAATTATGCAGAATACAATTATGAGCGTTCTCAATATCATGGCTTTCTTTCATAACATTAGACCTGGCGGTACACACAGTTAATGGCATTTTTGGCAACCGCTGTTCTTGTTGAGGCACATCTGTGTAAGTATAGCGAAATCATTACCATGTTTGAGGAGCTACTTAACAAATTATACGTTCACTCAGCAAGCTTTAAAGCGACCCAGAAAGCAGGCCAATAACGAAAGGCCATGATATCATAACAGTCAGACTTTTTAGCATTTATAAAATGCTGTTAGGTTAAATATAGTTTTTAGTCAGTGATCGGGGTAACAGCATAGCTGTTTAGTCACCTAGAACTAATCTCTATGATTCGGATGAATAGATTGTACAGGGTGTGAAAGAAGCTACAGCTTTTCCTTTTATACTGAAACAAACAATGGACTTTTCTATTAAAGGATAATTTATTGGTTATTGGAACATATATGCCGGTTCATTATCACAAAGCAGTTATTGTGAAATTTATAGCATCACTTGTTTATCAAATAACAGCAAATCTCACTCACTTTGTCTGAAATGCTATACTGTTTATGCAAGACCCATCAAGAAAAAGAAAAAACACTGCATATGTATGTGTGTGTGCATAAGTGTGTGTGTTCTACATTAACCCTGAAAAAGATGCAGTTATGGCAGAAGGTGCACTAACCCAATTCGTGGCACCACTGAATTCATTATGAAAAAAAAAAAAAAAAAATCCCAGTCACCCACGCTTATCCAAAAAGGCTTGAAGGGGTGGAGGATTGGGGAGTTGGTGTGCTAATTATTTACTCAAGCTGCAGAGACTTTCAAATTAGACCCCGTGCTGATGCAAACGGTGAAGGGTTGTCCTAATGGTGTAACCCGGGTAACATATGAATTGAGGGAGAAAGCAGGGGACATTGAGGATTACAATGGTCACCGGGCAGAGTGCATTGGAGAGGGCCCCTATAGAGCACAAGAAAAGGAGAAGCCAGGCCAGGGCCCCGGAGCAGTATTAGATTACAGCCACATTTGAATGGCCAAGTGTCCGCTGCTGGTCTGCTGAAAATGCATACCCTTAAGCTATTGTCCTTAACTGCTTGCGCAGAGCTTGGGAGAAACTATCTTTTCATCTCGGACTCTCCAAAAGGTTTGCTACCTTCATTGCTTGTCTGATAATTGGCAGATTATAAAAGTGGGGGTAGAGCAATGGGGGAGTTTTTCATCCATTTCTGCTTGACTGTAAATGCATAGAAACAGAAATAGCCAAGACGGAATAAGATGAGATGAAATTGGGAGTGAGGGGTTGTGAGTGGCAATCACTCTACTTTTGGAGTTAACATGGCTCTCTCTCTCTCTCTCTCTCTCTCTCTCTCTCTCTCTCTCTCTCTCTCTCTCTCTCTCTCTCTCTCTCTCAAGGGAACCAAATCAAAACATGGAAAAGAAGGATTGCAGGAAGAATTACATACCTAAATCCATGCATCTGGGCAGCAGTCCAAACAGACTGCACCTAGTAGATAAAGAAAACAAGGCGAGCAGTGAGCACTAATACTGCTCTCGGTAAGACATTCAATGTTTATTTCCACCTCTAGACCAATAAACCCCAATAATTTAGGCACTGTGTGAATTTTATAGAGGCCATGCATCAAAAACCCACTAAATAGAAGCCCTTGATGTTAAATTTTGCTTTACACATTAAATTAAAATTCTGTGTAACTATTCCTGCAATTGTGCAGTAAGATTCATTACAAACAGTTCTGTTTTGCAATTTTGCAAAAACAAATAAAAATACCCAGATTTCACCAGACTCATGCAAGCAGCCATAAATACAGGAAACACTCATTGTTTTTCTTCGAAATTGTATTACATTACCTTAAATTGTATCAAGATTGTCGGAGTGAAGTATCCAAGAGAAACAGAGAATCTTTTCTACAATATTTCTGCTGTGTTTTGCTTTTGACAATGTGTTACACATATTGGCCACTCGTGAAGAAAGAAAAAAAAAAAAACCTCCTGCCCTGTGGAGCAAATGAAACATCTGCTCAGAATGTTTGCAGTTCTCTTTATTTTTTCAATGTCAATATTTAAAATGATTTACTAAAAGAATTCTGAGAATCCTCCAAGCATAGATAGTCAGAGGTTTTGATTATCGTAAATCGACAGCTTTTCTTTCGGATCTCTGAGTCTCTCAGTTTCAAATGTATCCTGCACGTGGTTGATATCGAATGCACATCCCTTCATTTGGTGAGGTGTTGGGGCAGGGAAAAGGCCCCGCAAGGGCATGGGGGAATATCAGCAGGCCAGATGGAGCAGACAATGTCTTAAGCGTCTGTCGAAAGGCCAACACATTAACACAGAGCACAGCCTGGGGCTCAGGCAACGACACTAAGGGGAAGTTAGCAGGGAAATGTTTTACTAGGAAAACTGCCATCAGTATGGGCAAACATCAAAATATGCAGATTACCACACACTCACACACACATATGTATTACTATCCTTGTAAAGAGCTTCAATTAACTAACTCCATCCCTAATTTCTAATATTTCTAACATCTAATAATGTTTTTAGACAAAATCTGCCATTTTAATTTCCATTCAGAGCAATTAATGAATCAAATGTATATTCCTTGTTACTTCTCATTACATTTAGTCCCACCAAGATGTAAAAATGTGAACCATCACACATACACAAACAAATATGCACTAGATGCTGCCTGGTTACACAGCAAGAAGTTTGAAGCCCATGCTGAGACACTAGGCACAACATATACAATATAATGTGTACATACTGTATGTATTATCTTTAAAAATAAAGACGTCTGCTAAGAATGGAAATCTTTGAATAATTCATTTGGTGTTTTGGTACACATGGCATGTATCAAAACATTTCACAAGCATGGCAAATCCAGAAAATAGCAAGAAAATAGCAGAAAATGTCAATGAAGAGTAATAAGTAAATACTAAATATGCGATTTACACTCCCTCTGATAGGTAAATTGCTAGAAGATTTTAGTATCTGAGTAATTCTGTGACAGTCTGTAAAAAAAAGAAAAAAAAAAAAGAAATTAGCCTGCTGGACCTTTTGCATTTTAAGGCATATAATATAATAAATATAATTCTCAATGATCTGTTGATTAGCATGAAATAGCAAGAATAGTCCACAAATGACAGAAACACACTAAGTCCACGCAGGAGGTGTGTAATCATTGTTCATTGAATTCATCTGAAAGTGTACGGAGGCCCACTGCTGTCAATTATTCAGTATCTAACTGTTTCGTTTACCATCAGTTGGTTACGATTTGCAGGGAGGTCTCGAGGCAGGGGAGTGTCATCAGCCTTTTGATACAGTAGTGTAGATACTGTTGAACCCCCCCCCCCCCCCCCCCCGACAGAAGCAGTGCCTCCGAAACGGTCTGGGTTAGTTAGAGCATTTTGATAGCATTCAGACTGCAACAGGATCTGCAAAACGATTCAAATTAAAATGACTGACTTTTGCTAGAGGAGGCTAAAGAATGGAAAAGAGATCGAAAGTTGGATGATGAATTTCATGCTTTCCCTTAAGCTAAGGTTTGTTCTCCGTTCATCGCAGATCTGAAAATGCTTCTGCACTGTCAGCTCACTGACAGAGTGCTTTATGTAGATGTCACATATGACATTTGGCCGAGACATCCAGCTTTTTTTCTTCATGAACGATGAGAAATTACATTTCCTTTGTCACTCCTGTTTTCCCCAACTGTGTTTGGTATAGATACTATCTAGCTCCAAGTCACCCGAGCATTTTTTTGAATTTCGATTTATTTAAAAGAGGAAACGGAGAGGAACTGCAACGGGTCACTAATTTCATTTTGCCACGTTGCTGCAGCATTAGCCCTGAGCAGATTTTTCAGAGGAGCACAAAATCAATGCGCACGTTCAGTAGGGAATAGCCTCCCGAATCCATTAGTAATTTTGACCAGCAGGTCAAGTAAAGTAATAGCTAGATAAATGTTTTATTACAGATTCTCATACTGACTAAACGACAAAGGCAAACATATATTGCACATCCATGCATGTGAAATATATTGCGTGTTAATGCAGACAGATGATGTCATGCTTGTGTGTTCTCTCAGTGACCGCTGTCTGACACACGAAAAAGGGATTGTCTTTCTCGTTCACTCTCAGCGAACAGACATATGCATAGCTAATTTTACCCATATGACATATCTAAATAGAGATAGATAGATAGATAGATAGATAGATAGATAGATAGATAGATAGATAGATAGATAGATAGATAGATAGATAGATAGATAGATAGATAGATAGATAGATAGATAGATAGATAGATAGATAGATAGATAGGTGTGTTTTTTAAGCAAGAACTCCAGTCAAAGTAGGCCTACTGAGTGTGTGAGATGTGTGTGTGTTAGGGGGGGTGGACTTTGTGGGGCACCCATGCTGTGTCTCAACTCTTCACTCTAACAGACCACCAGAGTCCACCAATCACAGAGCACAGCTTTCAAACGGCGCAATATTTGATTTCTTAAAGGAGCCACTCTTGCCTTGAGACAAGTGGCAATGTGAGCTTAATTCAAAACATGACAGATGAGATAACGTTCTTTTAGAAAAGTGCTTAAAAACTAATCATAAATTACATACACCCAACATTGCTTCAAATATTATATTACTGGTTAACTGGCATGTCAGTTATTACGTATTTTTGTGTTGTGTATTCATCTGTCAAAGAGTACTTTAGTAATATGTCTTTCACACACACTCCTCCACCACTTCTTCTAGCTGATATCCTTATTGAGAAACTAGAAGCATGGTTTATGATGTAGATATTTATTTATTAAAACATGAGTCAAAGAGATTCACACTTGGAATGTGAGGCATCTGCTGCTCAATGCGTCACCACTTCTCTGGGTATTTCACATCCCCCCCCCCCCCAACACATATTCAAAACACAGACTTCATGTAAGACCCACATCAAATAAACAAAATCTGCTTAAGTGCAAGAAACCAAAAAAATACAGGTCTGTGGTTGCATTTAAAAAAGAAGGCAGTCTTACGTTGAACATAAAACGTTCCATCATATGAAACAAGGATATGGAATGTACTGTTTTGCTGTTTGTTTGTATTTTTTGCTTGCTTGCCATTTTTTCAGCCAGCTCACCTACAATCAATACCTGCCAATTTTTTATTTTTTTATTTTATTTTTTATTTTTTTAACAACAGGGTCAATTTCTATAGATTTTTTTTGTAGTAAATCAGATGCTTTAGAGGGGTACTGATTTTATTTTTATTATTATTCTTTTCTCCACAATAATGCATCATGTCATGTGGTCATTTTCAATTTCTTTTCCCATCAGTTCCAGCTGATTACTTTCCTTATCACTGTAAAGACAGACTTCAGCTTGGTGACAGATCATATCGTTCACAGCCCACATGTCTGCCTGGCCACCATTTGCTACAACATAAATGTAGATGGTCTGCATTTACATGTAAATATATTGCACAAACAAAAAAACTAAACAAAATATGAAGGGGAAACAGTATGTGCCATAAGAAATAATAATAATTATTATTATCATTTAAAAACAAAATCCAGTTTCACACCTGCGATTTGGGACCCATCCACATATCACGAGTATGATATACATAAACTCCTAACTTTTACTATTTTACAGTACATATACAATCTGGAAACTAGTACCAGCATGGAGGTACATCTTTTTCACTCTCTCTCCCTTTCTCTCCCTCACAAATGCCATTATGTTCTACAAATACTGGACGAATCTGATCTACAACTGTACAAAAAACAAAAACAACAAAAAAAAAGCAAAAAAAAAAAAAAAAAAGCTTCAAATCACAAGGCATTGCTGCGTCGAGCCTAACTTGATCTAGGACTCGCTTTCTGCATGCTCAGACAAACTGATGTGGGAAAGAAGTGCCTGAAACTCACTGAGCGCGCATTGAACATTCCCTTTGTTTTTTTTTTTTTGTTTTTTTCATTTCTTTTAGTTTTTTTGCACTGTACAAAAATACGCCTGAAAATAGTTTGCTTTCTTTTAAAAACATGAGGTCTGTTTATGTATCAAAACTGGTCCTCTGCCACCTGCGACTCCAGAGAGGATTCAAATAGGCTGCTTTTAAGGTTCACACCGGTAAGTAAACGAGAATCGGGTATAAAAACGGAATAAAACAAGACCTTTAGAAAGAACAGAAAAAGGACCGTGTGTTTTGTTTGTTTGCTTGCGTCCTGAATGAACGGTGACACAAAAAAAGTTCACAGATTCGCTTCGAGTCAGTCCACAGTCTCAATGAGTTCATCTCCCTGCAGTTATAAAGAGGGTTAAAGATGCATAGAAGTTCTCAGATATTATTTTTTTTGTGTGTTCCGCATATGCGGCCCGACTGTAGTCGATCGATATAGTGTAGACCTACAGAAAGAAAATCCTTAAAACCCTGTCATGCTGCCAGAAATAAAGTCTGAAAAGTACTTCTTCTCCTCTTTCTCTCTCTTCTACAGTACCGTTCTTCATACGCATCTACTCCTCCAACCCCTCTCTCTCTCTCTCTCTCTCTCTCTCCTCCAATACTGCTAAGCAGACTAACACCACAAGGGTGATGGAGGATCACAACAAACAAGCGTGTGCAGGACACGTGAAATTTCATCATTTATCATCATCTTTCCTTTCGATCCCGTCGGTCGTACGTTTATTACGGTTCTAGTACGTGAACACCAGGTCGGAAAAGTTTTTCTCCAGCCAGTCGCCGGCGATCATTTCACTCAGCTCGGGTGTGCAGTAGTCAGGAAACTCAAAGTGCGAGCCGAGGCTGCCTTCACTGAACGAGTCCAAGTCTTTATCCACTAGGGAGAGGGAGAGGTTCGAAGCGAGGCCGCCCGATTCGGAGCACTGCGACGTTGCGGCTAAATTGAGGCTGAAGTCGAACAGGAGGTCGTCCGAGTCCTCGCTCGAGCTGGACGACGTGGAAACGGAGCGCGCCGACGCTGGAGAGGAGGATAAGGAAGAGGAGGAGGAGAAGGAGGAAGCGCACGGCGCGCTCTGCTTGGTGATGTTTTTGAAGTTGTAGTAGAGGCGCGCGCCGTGCGGCACCGCGCTCCGCGTCGCGTCTTCGTACATGCTGGCGGTCTCCGGATCCGCGCTCGCGCTCAGCGTGGGACTGGCGGGTACCTTGGCCGCGCCGTACGCGCGCGCCCGCTCCTCGTCGTCCAGGTCCTTTAAGCGCGCTCGCGGCCTCTCGTCCTCGTCGTCGTCCTCATCGTCGTCGTCGTCGTCATCCGTGAACTCATGCTTGACTATTTTGGCCACTTTGGCACTCTTGTACGCGTAGTCGTCCGCGTACTTGCTTCCAGACTTGCTCGCTTTCAATTTGGGACACTTCTTGGTGGCGCTCTTCGGCATCTTTGCGCAAGACTTCTCGGGAGACAGTGCCGACTTGGACGAGTTCGTGTCCAGCTTTGGTTTTTTCTTCGGCCGGTACTTGTAGTCGGGGTAGTCTGCCATGTGCTTCAGGCGCAAGCGCTCTGCTTCGCGGATGAACGGGATCTTCTCGCTGTCCTTTAACATTTTCCAGCGTTTGCCCAGGCGCTTGGAGATCTCGGCGTTGTGCATGTCCGGCGACTGCTCCATGATCTTTCGCCGCTCGATTTTCGACCACACCATAAACGCGTTCATGGGCCGCTTGATGTGGCCGGTGGCCGTCCGGCACCAGTCCGGGTTCATCTCGGAGCCGGGCACCGGGCTGCACGCCATAAACTCGCTCTCGTCGGAGTCGGTCGCCTCTCTAGACAAGCTCTCCGTCTCGCAGTTCTCCGTCTGCTGTACCATGCTTCTGTTCTCCCCCTCGCAGCACCGCGTCTCTCCCACGGCCAGAGACTTTTGTACTCAAGATTTCACCTGTGCGCGTCTGATCGCTGCCTTTCCACACGCTCATCCACTCTTCTCAGAGTTACAAACCGCCTTCTTAACTAGTTTTTTGCGTTTCTCCTGACTATGATGTCACCACGAGCGCTCCAATCGCAATCTCTCAGCTCCGCCCAGCGCACCCACTGCGTCTCCTTAACCCTTTTGGCGCATCCCGCAGACGCCTGGACGCTGCCAAGCACAGGGTTACCAGATTGTACTCCCACCTTACTCGATGTGCAATCTCTATTCAAACCAGTCTAGAGGAAAACCTGCCCAGACCTGTAATGGATATAGCACATAACCATTTATTTTTTTTATTTTTCATTTTTTTGTTATAAATAAAGCATGAAATTGGATTTTGTTTTTTATAAATAGATCGAAATTGATTAGTATTTGATCCAAAAAAGAGTTCAATCTGGCAACCCTAAATTCAGAGTCATGATATAAGATATCAGGACATACTGTAAAGACATTAAGCAAAAACAAGTAAATAATAATAATCCCAGTTCTATATCTTCAACAGAACTGAAATCTGTCAATGTGGATGGAAGCAATTTTTGGCCCCTCCCCCAACCTCATCAGGTTTTATTCCATACACTCTCTCAATAGGATACTGAAGGTGGCGCTTGGACACTGCTCCTGTGTGCACAAGCATGCGTGTTGCTTTGCATGAACTCACTCACTATTAGAGAACACACACTAGCAGTGCTTGACTTTGTAATGGTTTTTCTTTTTTTTCTTTTTGCCCCATGATTATTTATATGTCAGTAAATCTGACATGCTTACTTCTATTTCATATATTATTGCCATGCAGATTTTCTTAATTTGTTATCAAAAATATCCACCCTGATCCACACCAATCCTCTCTAGTACGGTTGAGTGTGTCGTGTAAACTGTAAGGAAAGGAACACTCAAAACGAGTGTAACAGTCAAAGAATAAAGAATGTCTCCAAATATATAATCTATGCTAACTGACTAACTGCCTGGATAACTGTTCTCAGTAATACATTTTTTGGATGTGCATAGTTTGTTTTTTAATCAGCCCTGTTTATAGTTTTTAATTGTGGTTTTTAGAGCCAGCACTTAGATTGTGTCTGTTTCCACTTTGTTGTTCAGAGATGCTACTGGAAATGACGCCATATGAGCTTTGATTTTGTCCCCTAGAGGGCAATCACTAGCCCCTTTGCCACTGACACCTTCAACCCCCCAAAACCTGGTGCTTGCTGCTATTAGCTGTCCCTGTGTGAGACCTGTATATTTTCTCTTTTCTCTGTAGCTTGGGATGAGGTATGCTGATTCTTGCTATGCTTTCAAACCAATTTATACCACAAGCCTGATTTGCTATTGACTTTGTAAGTATTTAACAGGCATGTCATAGCTGTGTACAGGGTTTATACAGCTCTTAAACCCCATATGTGTGTTCACTTGTTTTTATATTAGACTGTCATACCTTTTACAATCACCCCGCTCGTTTCTTCAGAGCAATAAAAATAACAACCTTTTATCCAGAACCTACCTATTACAGAGGAGAGAGCAAGAAGCCTGTCTCTGTCCCTTGCGGGAAGAAAGAGAGGACAAATGTGTGTGTTTTGGGGGGGTGGGTGCTTGGGGAGATTGGGGTTCTGGTTGTATGTACAGTCTTGCTGCAATTTAGTCTGGGTTGCATCATCATGCATGTGCGCGCACACACACACACACACACACACACACACACACACACACACAGAGGGCTGAATAGAGCGGGTTAATGATGTGCTGCTCATTAGCATGGCTCGTTAAGGGTTGTGAATGAGGTGTGAGTGTCAGCTGCTGCAGAGGTGGGAGTCAAACAGAAAATGGAGGGTCCCTCTGTGCAGAGAAACCTGAGACGCCCTCTGCCCCATGCCTGATACACAGACCCACATACACACGAACACACTAGCAAGGAATGTGTGAGTCTGTAAACAGATAAGGCATTAATGCGGCTGGCCTTTTGTCTTTACATTCGATCATAAGTTTTGGAGTAGTTTCTCACTTACCCTGCCTCATGACCAGGAAAAATAATTAGGGATGATGTAACAGCACAACAACCTTCACTGAAAACATTTACTAAACCAGATACATGTTAAATATGTATTTAGATCCATTCATTCTTGCTTAATGTTTGCACCTGTACTCAAAAGACGGACCCTTAAAACCATGCTGAGCTATGCGTATCATTAAAATGCGATTCACATGTGGAATAAAATCTTTGTTTGCTTATCTAAATCTCCCCAAAGCAACTGCTTTTCCTTCACAGGAGCAGTGAAGCAAAGATCAATACAAAAGGCAAACGGGGGGCTATCTGATCTTGCAAACACAATTCATCTCCTCCACATAGCTTCGAGACAGGTGGGTCTATTCTGCATGCTATCTGATGGGTCAACAAAAAGTGGGAAAGGGAGTTGTTTTGGGTGTACTTACAGACACAAATGAAGTTCTCACTCCTGTTAAACACTCCTGAATGCTTTATCCTTATAGGACAAAGCTTTTCCAGATTTTAAAGGATGTTTTTAATGCTACAACTCAACAATAATTTATTCAAATACTCTGGTACTATGCTATAGGTGAAATATTCATCTCTGGAATCTATATGGTGTCTGAACAGTGTGGCTAATATTCTCTAAGACACCCTAAGAAGATAACGTGATATGCTATTTAATGCTAGCTTTTTTTAATGTGGGTAAACATCATATAGAGCCTGTAATCTCTCTCTCAAACACCACCTGTCAGACTAAAAATAACACTACTTCTAATCTCTTAGAAGACACTACAAGATGGTAATGAGTCAACGACATCATTCTGAGTAGTTTTATCTACGATTTGAAATATATAGATAAATATAGCAAGAATTCCTTTCAGTTAGGCCAAAATCAAGATTCAGTTTAAATCTCCATAATTAAGTTCCTCTGAATATTAATGTTTTTTTGTTTTTTGCTAAGATGACAATGACACTGTTTTCCTTCAACATAATATTGTCCTTAATCCCAAGTCATACACCAGGGCATAAACAGTTTGAGTGAGAGTAAGGATGATGGGAAGAGATCATTGTTGTTCCATATTTTCCAGCCAGTGCAAATGCAGCTCTACTTAGCAGTTTCTTGAAACAGGCATCTTGCCAGGCATGAACCAGCTGACTGTTGACACTTCTCTAAAATGCCATTAAGCAGCCCTCAATCTGGACAAGAGCTGGGCAGATCCTCTGTTCCCAGCTTTTTTTTTTCAGCCCCCAGGGCAGAGCACTATTTACCAAGCCTCTTTCGTGGCTGGAACCTTAAATGACCAATTTATTGAGAAAGCCAAAGCTAAAGCCACCACAGCAAAGTGGTAGAAAAAATGAAAGCAAAAAGAATCACAGGAACTGAAGCAGCAACAGCTGTGAAACTGCCTTCCAGCTCCTGGAATTTGTTGAGAAAACACATGCTGGGACTTCTGTTCAGGGTTCTGGTCACTAGTTCGCCCACAAAGGTACATAGGCTGTGGTCACACTGCTTTTTCGAGCTTAAAAAACTCTTACAGTGACATGCGTCCCATTATCATTTTGCTACATCTCTCGGTTCACCTCGATTTCGCTGTGGCATTTAGGAACATTTTCATTCATTGTACACACAACCTTTTAAGTATTTGTGTCTACCGTGTGTCTTGGGCCAATAAACATGCATTGAGATTGCCCTCGGGGCCCAAGGACCTGGGTAATGAGAGCGTGTTTAGTCTAGAGAGACTGGGACAAATGTTGATGGATTGCATGGCTACGGGTTAACTTCCTCTAAGACACACTAAAGCATTGAGTACGACCGAGCGTTCTGCTGATTTCAATGTGCCTACAAGGTATGGGAGGAAGAAAAACTAAAACCTCTGAGTGACTTTCACAGCTACTTTGCACAGTAGAGTGCATGGACATACACTTCAGAATTCATGGTTAATCAAATTCATCTAGAAAAAAACAGTCTGTGGTAAGGGTGAAAGAAAGCAGCTTATCACTTCCAAGTCAAAAGAGGACAGTTTCATGCCACAGCCATGGATGTGTTTAGTTACACTTTCAGGCATGCCCTGCATTTTAAAGCTTTCTAGATTATGAGCACTGTCCTACTGTGCAACACTACATGCATGATTTAAACCCTCAAGCTAACATCTGATTCCATTTATCTTTTGTAACATTAAAGGCCATGTTATTGGAATTATGTTATCATCTATCATTGTTCATTGCAGTTCAGTGTTAAATTTAAGACCATTTAGACTGAGCCATTTAAAAATAGGGTAATATGTAATTTATTGAAATTTTTGTACAAGGTTTCTTTGCTGATTATGTTTTTTTTTTTTTCAAAAACATGCACTTAAGTTTATGTTTTAAAATATATTTGACCTTTATCTTACATACAAACTTGGGTTGAAGTTAGAGTAGAGTTAGGTTAATAATAATCTTTTGGACACAAAATTACAGAATCACAGTTTTTCTATTCTCAATATCCTTCTGATGTAATTTCTTTGAATTCTCTTGATAGAATTATTACTTGCAAAACCAAGCTTCTTGATAAAGTAGATATAGTTTTTTTTTTTTTTTTTTTAGATGGACTGTATTGCCTATACTGCTGATGCACCTTCTGTGACCCTTAAAATTAGGTCATGGACTTTAGTTCCCACATTGTTAAGCTTGATTTACAAATAGGCTTTTGCTTAATTTAATCATTTTACAAATTAGTTAAAAAGTTTTTTTTCAAATATTACTTGAAGCAATAACCAGGCAAGCCATGTATCAGGACTATGGTCATGACCTGCATTTCCCATCAGCCATTGCACCTCATGGGGCCATGTCACAAGTTTGCACTCTTGAATATCATTGTCTGTTAATTAACACTTGTATATACTGTAGCTCACAATTGGCTGCTCCTCATGTCGCTTGCTTGTGTCTCCATGGTTTTTGGTAATGCTTTTTTTTGTAATCTTGTTCCGAGTGTCAGGTATGGCTCTTTGTTCCTTTGATTATTTTATCTTTAGTATGATTGTGTTGTTCATGATAAAGACATATTATTGATCTACCTTGCGGACGAACTAGTGCTCTGTTTTAAATGGCATACTTATGCACTATTCTATATTATTATTATGTACTAACATGGGCACAATATTTCCTATTTCTCACTAACCACTGACCAATCTATGGAAAGGTCTTTTGTGTATGCCAGCCTTCTGGATTTTCTAGATTACGAAAGACAAATGCAAATTGAGAGATTTCAATTTGTGACACAGCCCAATGACTACAATGATTACTATAATGACCGCAGAGCTTGGCAATGTTTTTAAACAAAAACTCATAAACTTTGGAAAGCTTTGACTGGGATGCTTTAGCTCTAATGAACCATCTAGGTGATCATTTTTGTACAATATAGATAAAATTTCAAACATACACATTCATACAGAGTATGACATATAGTGAAATGCTTTTTATAACTGTCCAAACATGTAAACTTGAAAGAAATACAATATAAGATAAAAAAAAGAGTAAAGTAACGTAAAAATTAAGAAAATAAGTATAAAAGTATATTAAAATATAATCTGACTCTAAATATAAGTATGAATAAAAATTATATATATATATATATATATATATATATATATATATATATATATATATATATATATATATACACACACACACACACACACACACACACACACACACACACACACACACACTAGCAAAAAAGTATATAGATGTATGAATTAACATGAATTAACAAAAGCATAAATTGAAATAATAGAATATCCTAGGATTTTATTTATTAATTAAATACATAATCTCGATTAGGTCAAGTACATTTGTAATAACATCAAAATAAATGCTGTCGCACTTAAAAGCCCATCTCAAAAATAGTCTAAGTAAAAAAATGACACGCAAGACAAAATGTAGTTCTCAATACTCTTACATCTCAATTAAAAAAAAGCCTGTTGAGCAGATAAAATGGTTCATTTTAACAAGACAGATCTTCAATAGCGTCTTCTTCCACAAATGGAAACACATGAGACTTTTTGTAGAGCAGCCACCTTTTTGATGAGAGGCAAAAAGAGGATCTGCTTTACCATGTTTGATCATTCCGAGTCTGGATAGAGGAAATTGTTTAAAAGTGAGCGTGTTTTCACAGGAAATTTGTTCAATGTGGCCACAGCTCTGCTTAATATAGTAATGACTTTTCACTGGCTTTGAGAAAGCTGTTTAAAAGGGGGGCAAAACATACCAATAAACATCTGGGCAGAATAAATATGCACATTTTCATTCAGTTCACCTCTAGACTTCTCACATATTGGAACATGAGATGTTGCAGAGAGAGGCGTTTAAGAGAAACAAGTTCCCGGCAGTCACATGGACATTCCATATTCTTACTCTTAAGATTTAAACTCCATTTCTGACAAATAATCACTGTGTTCTGTGGTAATAAGCATTTAACAATGTCTTCTAATAATTAGTTTCAGCACTGCTTATTGTGTCGTTAGTTGTTGTGTCACTTTGGGAAATTTGATCCAATCTGATGACTTTAATGTGCAAGTTTAATTATGCCATGTGTAATTACATTGTCCCTCTCAGGTACGCTGAAAAACAAATTTATATAATGAAGTGACTGACCTGAAAATATTGCTTCCTTTTATGTGTACATCTGAGACATATTAAAGAATATTAAGAGCAACATAATCACATAATGCTTCATATGTGTATTAGCCACTATGGTTATTTAAAAAATACAAATGGGTCAACAAAATAAAATGTGCTTCCTAATGGCAGGTTGTTGTTTTTACAGAAAAATGGTTAATAATGTAATATGAATAATAATTGTATTTTCAAGTGTTGCTGAAAACACAAAAGAAATTCTATATGACATGTTTGTCTAAGTTGACTAAGTTAAAGAAACTTATCTTAAACCTACAAACTGTCATCTTCACTAATCAAACATTTAATCGGCTTCAAAGCATAACATTTTTGTATCACACATGGGACTGAGCATGTAATCATTTGACTTGTAACATGTTCAGATTCAAGGTAAAGTGAGATAAATGCAGCCCTATCATCACTTTGCAGTATTATAAGGTGTATAATACAAAGTATGTCATAATATAAAGAATGAATAACAGACGATTTCAGCTCTAGAAAATGACAGTCAGTCTGAGATGTCAGTTATTTCATGTAAAATTTACCATTCATATCATCAGAAAGCCTTATCGAACCGTCTCTAAACATACCCAGAATATTTTTACAAAGCAATTATATTAAAATGCTAATTTCCATTCTTCTATAATATGGAAGTCTTTTGTTGTCAGAGTATTAAGTGTGCCCTGGCTACCTTTCTGATCAGCAAAGAGTGTTATCTTTGAGCAGCTATAAATTCTGTCATTCGAAATGCACTGGGTCAAGGATAAATTTGACAGATAACATTCCTTGCCCATTATTCTCAGAGAGCAGGTAAATGGAGTCCTGTACTTGTGCTGAAAAACAGAATAATCAGTCAGGTCATCAGGCACTGGCCATATTCATTCTTCAGCCAAGTAATAAAGTGAAGAGGTCACACTGAGAGGGACAATGACCACTGCTGCCAAGATTGATGGTCTAGAAAGGCCAAAGAAATCCATGTTAAATCAAAGACATTTAGCGCTAATGAAAAAACCCACTGTAAATTATCTTATGAACTAATCTATTAGCGATAATGAATTCACACTGGCAGTTTAACCTTAGTTTTTGCGATTCATTATAGCTGAGATTAACAAGGGATGGAACTTAAGCAAAGCGTCTGCGGGGAATTACGTCTGGGGGCCTGTTGTCAATCACGCCTTGCGTTCTGGTGTCTTCCATTAGATGAGACGAATTAAATAAGGCTTTCTTTGACGCGGAGAGACGCTTTCCCCAAGATAGTTAACTCTTCATTACCCAAATTAATAACATCCATCTTGTTCACTCTTGCCACACTGAGCTGACCTCTGGCTGTCAAAACTTCTCTGGAAGATTTGATGGATGAGGACCCCCAAACTCATTTCCCAAAAATCAACTGATGGTCCACTCCAAGCCCATCCATCCATCTCCTGAGGCTGTGCCACTGGCCACAACTTAATGTTGAGCAGCCAAAAGAAAGATCGTCTAGAATAGAAATTAAGATTTGCATTATAATTATATCTCCTGCAGCTGTGAACAAAATAACAGTGGTAGCTAGATAATGATTATCACTTAATCCTTAAACAGAAATGACTGATCAGCAAAATTGTACTTGTTTATGCACTGTAGATAGACTTGTGTCTTTTACATAGCTGTTACAACCTGTGCGTTTATAGTATAATTCGTACTTAAATGAACCCATTGCCCTTATTTCCTTCATGAGCTGAGTCTGGGCGCAAACCCACTCACACTTACTTCCTGAGATGACATTTACTCCTTCCTGGGAGAGATTTATCTTCCTCCCAGGGTGTGTGTGTGTGTGTGTGTGTGTGTGTGTGTGTGTGTGTGTGTGTGTGTGTGTGTGTGTGTGCGTGCATGTGAGAGGGAGAAGACAGGTAGCAACTCAGAGGGCACATCAGTGAGATGTAGTGCAGCTCTGGGTGCTTCCTTTTTCCTCACCAAACTCCCACTTGTACCTGTCACTGGGTCAAAGGGTGTGCGCTCGGCTCACAGGATGAACACCAGGGTGACCCCAATGACAGGAGGAGAATAAAGGAATATGCCGCTGTAGTTAAAAGAAAAAACCCCTTCTGTGTCAGTCTGAGTCTCTGAGGCAGAAACAATGAGCTCATCAAGCCTGGGAGGCTGATGCTGACCACAGCTCCATCTCACTCTGGATTACGACTCAATCACAGAGGCTTATACTGCGCTTAGGTGATTATTTAATCAAGCGCTGGACATGTCAATAGACTATGCCTGAAGATTAATTAGGAGGAGAGGTGATGTCTCGGCTCTTCTTCCTATCCCAAGTGAGTCACTGCGATTGCTCAGGATGAGTGCAATAGCTGCTTGTAGATGGGAAGATAAATATTAAGAGTGTCACAATGTCTTTGGCCATGTCCTCAATTATAAGCATTAATACGAATCATGAACTCCAAAACAGCAACAATATTAAGCATATTGTTAACGTATGGAGTTTAGCTGAGATTGATGGATTGAGGTGAACTACATCGGCATGCTAATTGTGGTCAGGCCAGCCTGAGCATGGCAAACGCTCATGACTCAGTTGGCTCATCCTGAATAACCCCCCATTACTCATGTACTGCCTGTTTGCTGATGAAAGCAAAGGAAGGGCCTTTGGATCAGTGCTGATCCTTATCATATAATAGCACATTAGCAACTCCTGACAGGTTTTACACCATTACTCTCCACACAAACCCAAATGCAGACATGAGCATGATGAATGTAACACTTGGATTTACTTTCAGGTTTTCAGATTCTGGACCTGTCAGCCTCTCGTCATTAATAGTTCAAACTTGAAAGCATGAATTCAAAACTCGAGCAAACTATAAAATATCTCGAGACACGTGGAAAATAGGTAATCAGGAAAGAGGGCAAAGGTGTTTACCTGAATGTGACAGCTGGAGGAAGTCTCCAATTATGTGTAAATACAAACCTGTAGTTCTCATGACTAGTAGTCACCTTTGAGCAGGAAATGGTTTAGCCACTAAGAGAAACATATGGTGTCTGGGATCACAGCAAAAGTCAGAAATCTCTCATTATGTTAAGAAGTGACATACACGAACCGAGTGTAGAAAAGTGTAATTAGGCTGTAGAATGACCCAGGCTTGTGGTAAACTAGAGTTGGTGGCAGGATCTTGGTTTGCATGAGGAGTTTGGAGCCTCATGGCAGATGGGAGAGGCTGTGGGGCCACGGCTTCTTGCGTCTTTATGATGTGGAGCATGTAAGACATGTGCTGGCTAAGATCCATGTCCTTCAGAGCACGGCTTTCCTCGCTACGATTACACATTACACTTGTGCGCGCACACACACATAGCTGCGTTAGCCCTCAGAGGGTGGTTCGTCGGAAAGGGATCAAAACAACATGTGAACATTTAAACAGTGTGTGAATGACTTTGGAAAAGGAACATTGTTTTTCTAAGCACTGTGACCGATACCAGGAAAGCAATTTCATGTGCTTTATTATATTAGATAGTGATAATGTAATTGTAATTTATATTGAGGCACAAATTAATACAATTTCTAAAACAAGAAATATCAGCCTGATAACAACTTGCACTGTATATAAAATATCAATAGCACATTTATAAACGTATATTTATATATCTGCTGATACACTGTTAAAGAATCACAAAATAACTGAATTCAAAGTTTACATTTAGGAATTAGATGTGAATTATTTTCTTGGAACATAAGATAGGAAGTTGAGGATAAAAGTAAGTATGTACAAAGTGTTCACACAGGTGTTTCCAATGAAACTGCTCTCTGAGGAAAAATATCTGACAGATGAGAATAAATGGAGGTGATAGTGAAACAGGACGATGAGAAAAAACATCAAAGGATTTGGTTGCAGTCCAGAGAAAAAATACTTTAGGACAGGACAATGTTCAGCCTTTGTAATAGCAGACAACTGGTAATATATTTGCTACATGTGGAACATTTGCAAAAAATAAATATATCTATCTAATAGCTGTCCTATTCCCAAGCTGAGAATTCCTCTTAAAAGTAACCGTTCCTGTATTACACAGGAGTACAGGAGCACAGGAGTAGATCTAAGGAATCTTTTTTTTTTTTCTTTCAAATGCTTTGAATTTATTTTAGAAAGAAGTGATGGAGGCGAACTACTGTCTGGTTGGTAAATTGCCTGTTAGTTGTCATTAGGGAAGAGAGAGACAGAATGATCCTGTTATTATTCAAACCAAGGGACAGCAGTTGGCACAAAAGCATTGAATCCAATGTACTATTTATTTATTTATTTATTTATTTATTTATTTATTTATTTATTTATTTATTTATTTATTTATTTATTTATTCAATTTCAATTGTTAAAGCAATACCCATAGGGACTTGAGTAGTCTTTAGATGTGGGAATCTTGACGTCCATAAAATACTAATGACCACACACTCCATGTAAACAGCCTAATGGACTCCATAAAAAAATGTTTTCTTTTTCATCTATAGTTGTGTTTAGCATTGCATGTTAAATGTTTTTCATCCATGCTAGAAATGCAGGGATAACAGAAAAATGGTTAAACTGAGCAAAATCTAAATGTTATAAATGTTACCTATAGAAATGCTAGGTTTTCATGTAATGCATGAAAGCAGATATAAATAAGTAAGGTGACAAAAGACTCAAAAGATAACAGCGCAGAGCGTGCAGAGTTTGATTATGCAGCATTACATGCAGAACTGGCACTAGGACAAATTGTAAACATGTTCATTTTTTCTAAATGTCCATTCATCCATACAGAGTAGAAAATGGTAAACTGTATCTGAAGCTGGAGAATGTTTTTAAAACGACACGTTTTACTTGATCAAAAATGGCGTTTTTTTGTGGACTAAAGCCAAGAGTCAGAAAGAGTCAAAATGATAATATGTAGGTAATCTAATGGTAATTTATGGTAAATATTAAACATATTAGTGCTCATGGCATAATTGTATGTTTTGTATAGAAGATAGTGGACTATTTGGTCTCCAGAATTAAATACAACAGCATATATTAATTCAAGAAATAATTAGAATTCTGGTCAAGACTGAGGTGGATCCAAAGTCTATAGCACAATAGGTATAAGTGGGAATCCACCCTGAAAGTCAATCCCAGAGCACCACAACAATCTACTACATGCTTTTGGGCGGTGTGAAGAAACTAGTAAATCCAAAGTAAACCTATGTGGTCTTAGGAGGAATATTTTCAGAAATATTTTGTATACTTCAGAAAGACTGAGATTAAGGGACCCTGGCGCTTTGAGGCAACAACGTTACCCATTGTGCCACTATGCATTGTGCAAAATCATTTCATTTCTACATAACACTTTTTTTTTTTATCACAATCAAACTGGAGATATCAACAATACATACATCCTATACAAGTAGATTAAACTTCACTCAACTTTTCTGTCTTGTTTAGTGTTGTAGATTTTTGTGTTGGTTAGTGTTGTAGATTATGTGAACACTTTATCAAGGGTTTTTACAATAGGTTGTCTTAAATATAAACATGTTTAAACATGATACGTGTAAATATGGCTGACAGTAGGGTGAGACTATGTCTGGTTCTCTGCACTATGAAAAGAGCCATTGAACGGGCTCAGAATGCAGGAATTTGTTATGTAACATTCTCTATTACACTGCAATGATTAGATCACTCTCTTGTGCCCTGCTTTAAACTCAGTGCTCTCATAGCAGTAGCATTTTAGAACATCATGGTAATATCAAGCTGATTATTATACTTTTAAGATTATCCCTTTTATACAAATAATTACATTCAAATCTGAATATATATGTGTAAAATCTCTATTTCATTTTAAACATACATTTACCCCTCATCTACACTTTAATTTACCTGATATTCAGAAAACGTGTATGTATTATGTAAAAAAAAAAAAAAAAGTCTTAGTTACTTAGTTATGTAAAAAAACATTTTAGAAAGTTTAAAATCTTTCCCAAATATTTCACTCATTTAAAGCAACTGCATTGTTATATTCAGATTGACTGATAAATTAGAAAATTGTTATTTTAGATAAAACAAAAAAATAATAAAGTTATACTATGTTTCAAATGAGTACTCTTAAATACACATGATACAATGGTGTCTCACAGGAAGCCTTAGATTTATTTGCTTTCTTTAACACTATACACAACCCTCCCCCTCTCAAAAAAAATGAAAATAGAGGTTAATATATATTTATATCCTGGCATTCTAATTTTTCCTCTCATAAAATAAAATTTTTAGAAAGAAAAGTTGCATTAATAACTAATAAACACTTACTAGTTGAAAGGTTTGAAGACAGCTATTTGTACAATTAAAGCCATTCGAACACTCCTTTATTTTAGAAGTAAGTTAAGCATAGTGACAGCTACTGATGGATGAAGCACATACAGGATGAATTTACTGTAGTGTTTCATTCCATATGGTTTGGGTCAAATAACATATAATAATGCAATGCTCCATTTCTATCTTTTAAATATGCAAAGTGTATGCTAGATGAGTTCCTCATTTGAGTATCTTGGTGCTGTATTCAGGATGGGAGTAGTAAATCTGTGACACTTCTTTGTCTGGGTGCCATTTTGCCACAGGCCAATGAAACTGATGTGTACAATTTCTATTCCAATTTGAAGAGCATAAACTTCCTCACATCATCCCTACACTGCATTACAGTTAAACATGTTCATATTGCCTATGAGAATTCTTCAAATCTTTTTGTTGGACTTATTAATGTTTACGCAGGTCCCCTGGTGGTCTAGTGGTTAAGATGCAGCGCTCCCACCGCTGTGACCCGGGTTCGATTCCCGGTCAGGGAACCAGCCACTCTTAGTGCTGGTCCCAAGCCCGGATAAATTAGGGAGGGTTGCGTTAGGAAGGGCATCCAGCATAAAGACATGTGCCAAATCAAACATGCGGAGGATCCGCTGTGGCGACCCCTAACGGGAGAAGCCAAAAAGAAAGTTTATTAATGTTTACGCAGTTAATTACCTGATATCCTTAAAGTTTGCATGTAAAGTCCCAGTCACTAATATATCAGAATAGTGTTAGCAATTATACATCTTTACCAAATTTTTCACTCATTTAAATTAAATGCATTCTGCAGTCAGAAGGATCGTTAAATTCCAAATTTGTTGATATTTTTAGAAAGAAAAAAAAAGTTACAGAAGGTACAAAAAAGTTAACTATGTATAAAAGTGGATAAAATTGGAATGTGGAATTGAGGGTGGGAATGTGACAAGAGAATCTTGTTACACAATTGACATATATCTAAGAACATTGACAGGTATATGCAAACTTTGTAACATCTGCTTCAGAATCAGGAATCTTGACAGCAGCTACTGAACAAGGACAATACAGTGATTGGTTAATTTTAGTGTTTTGCTCTAAAAAACAAAATAATTTATGAATGAAAGGTTTTTAAGTTTGAAATGTTCTACTTCTACTAATGTTTTTATCTTACAAAATATCTCAATAGTTTAATTCATTACTGATTTTTGGACAAAAGTACACAAGTCAAAAGAACATTTTGTGGACATCTGCTGGTACTCATTTGAGAGACTAAGTTTGTCAGGTCATGTTGTGCCCCTCTTTTGAATTCCTTTTAGAAACATCTGTAATTTATTCAGTAGTACATTTTGAATTGTAAATTAATTATGAATCCCAATGCATTAGAGCATTAGGTTCTAAATCACTCATATGTCCTGATTTAATCTCATTTTGATCAGATTTTTCACAGACATTTGATCAAATAGTCAATCAGCATGTAAACTCATGATATTGATAAAGTATACTCAGGGCTGAAGCTATGCTGTCAGAGGTCAGATGGAAATGCAAAGCTGCTGTAATTGGTAACAGATTTATGTGGATGATATCACTCGCTGTCCGTCTGTCTCTCTTTCTTTCTTTCCGATTGTCCTTTCTTTGCCCTCAAGCTAGAGGCCCTGTTTGTTCAATGAAAACAAAATCCACTCAAATGACCTGCTGAAAAATGGTACCTTGATTTGCTGATTTTATTTAGTTGAGAAAGAGAGGAGCCCAATGGATTACTTTTTTCCACTATAAGACAAGGTGTCCATGACCATCACCAGAGACAGTTAAACTGAAAGGCAGTGGGCCAAAAAGAAAAGTCTTAAAGTTACAACTAAAAGAAGTATTCAATAACTCTGAGCGTCCAGGCTGGGTTCCAGCACCTGTTCTTTCTTGTCCTAGGTTGACGTTTGAAACATATGGTTTTTCAGCAGGATGTTTTATTTTTTTTTTGCCAGTTGCTTGAATACCCCTTCAACCAAACCCAGCTGTGCATAGTAACATTTTAAATATTGCTTTAAAAAAATGCTGCCCCTCCCTATTCCAACATGTTTTTATTTGGTTCATATTCAAGTAGCATTTGTATCTTTATGCTTTGGAGTTTACTTGGGTAAAACATCTCAACTTAAAAAGGAAACAGGTTTCTGGTCGAAATAGGATTGGGAAATATAGAGCATGTGTTGCCTGGTAATTGATATGTAAATCCTCTTTCATCTCAAAATCCCAAAATATGGCTGAGTTAAAAGCATATCACATCAGGGAGAATATTGTATGTCTGAACTAACAGTGGCCTGCTCCGGTTTTATTCTTAGTACGGCAGCGTACAGTCAAAACAAGCACTATTTCTTGAGAGGGGCTGCTGTGTGCTCCTGCTGGCCTTTGTGTTGTTCTAGTTTAGAGGCTACGCCACTGGTGAGACGCAGGCTTCTCTCTCTATAGGGGCTTTGACTGAGGCAGCACTCAGTGAGGGGAAAGTAGAGTCTGGACTGGTACTGTTCTTGCTCTGTGCAGCAGCGCTGAGTACTTCCAGCTGCCTGCAATGAATAGCGCTCTTTACACACACACATACACGCACACACACATAAACCAGCCGCATACACTCATTCAGAACCAAGCACACACATAACCAGCCACACACGCGCTAACGCTCACACACACACACACACAAACACACACACCCCCCATCTCTATGCAATCTCTATATATTCTCCGTTGTTTTCTTGTGCACACAATCCCATAACCAGACCAAACTCTCCGTCACCTACATCATCCTAATTAATCTCGTTTTCTGTCATAAGCAGCACCTCTGTCCTTAATTCTTTCTCTCCATCCTTCTCCACTCATACTGTACCTCTGCACGTTGGAAGTTGGACTCTTTTTCCAGATGCACAATCACACTTCATCTACCCAATCTCCTACTATTACACACATACACACACACGCACAGGTTCCGCCCTTACCCCCTCATCTCATTTTCCCTGCAGTCTAGAAGGATGTGGGTGATGATTTATAGAGCATGTCCAATCGCTCGCATTTGTCAGAGTCAACTTGGTTTTTTCTACCTCCCCAATCTGCGCCAAGACGAGGGGTCGCCGGCCAGTGCATTTTCTCGGTAGCAGGCCAAGGAAAACATCTCTTAGTATGCTTGCTCCGAATGGCCATCTAAGCAAAACAGGCTGGAGGAACGCAGACGCTCGAATTGCTCTCTCTAATTACAGACACGCTGCATTAGATACACAGTACAGCACATGGAGTAATGAAACACTATACAACTCCACAACCACAGCCAAAGCTGCCTTAAGACAACTATTAAGAACGGTACAGTAAAGTACAAAATAAAATAACGTTTACTATTACTATATACTAATTATTAACTATAACATAATTGGCTTCATATTTCAAAACTCCTCACTAATATACTATTTTTAAATACTGTAGATCACAAAATTGTTATAGAGCAACTATTATGGTTTATGATAGATTCAGGAACATTAAACCAAAAGATCTGAAGGTATTTGAGTTCGACGCCAACATGCCCCATAACTCTTTGTATGCACTTGTGTGGGCTGCAGCTGTCCCGAAACAGGAGACGTCCGTGTTAAGACACTGCAGTTCGTGTTTTTGTTAGGCCTTCTGCAGGTGGAGATTTTTAAAGACCATACATCACTTTCAGACCATGCATGGTTCACTTTAAGACTCTCTGAAGTAGACTGGATTAATACCGGCCTCCTGTAATCATGTCCATAACCAGATAAACCATTCAAAACCACAGGGCCATGACCCTGCTTCATTTGCACCTCAAAAATATTATTCCATTCAAATGTACACCATTAAATAATTATGTGGATAACACTGAGACACCATTCATTTTAAGAGAATAGTATATACATGGCACAAAAGTATTACAGTCCGGTCATCCAATATTAGGTCAATAGTCTGTGCCTTAAAATAATGATGGCATTTTATTATCCTGCAAATCCCTGCATTTATTAAGCGGATTAAGGCAAAATAAAACTGCTCATGTTTTAAGCTCTTTAAAAGCAGTTGTGATGACAGCTTTGCACATTTTTGGCACCTTGGACAGGCTATGGTTTTCCAACAAAACAAGTTGTACTTGTAAGAAAATTCTATATGGAGTGTATGGAAAACTTCAGTATGGAATGGGAAGAAGTCTTTAGAAATACTTATAAAAGTTATAAATCATAACTTTATATCTAGCTCTTCATTGCAATTAATATAAAAAAATACTGATATGTCAATATTTTGCTCTTTTAAGTGGCATGTCGGTACAGTAGGTAGCGTTGCTACTTCACGGCTCTAGGTTGACCTGAATAAATCATGAATATGGGGTTGCAATCTATGCAGACCCACAGTGTGTATACACAGGTTCTATGCATGTTCAATGGTTTACTAGGTCCCTTTTTAACTCCTAAAAAATCAGACAGACAGATAGATAGATTGTTGATTGATTGATTGATTGATTGATTGACACAAAATATCCAAGTGATTTTGTGTGGGTGGTGTCTTGTGATTGACTGGCATCATGGTATAGTCTGGCCACTTGGCCAGTGTTCCCCCAGGATTGACTTCAGGTCCATGACGATACTAAAGAGGAGAGTGGGTGGGTGAGTGAGCGAGCATACAGAAAGTGTGAATTTAAATGTAAAAGTTTTTGACTCTCTCCTTTTGATGGTTCCTTTTGAATGGGGAACTGTACATGTACTGTACTGTAACAATACTCAACAATAATTGTGAATTACTTGTCATAAATGTGTTATTTAATACTTTAAATGTATAATAAAATAATAAAACAGTTTCTCAAACATTTTCAAGTAATTTATTAGTACAAACTCTGCTTTGAAATGTTACTCCGAACCTTAGAGCCACTCGCGGCTTCTCGCAAACTATCAGATTTTTCGCGAGTTACTTTTAGTCCGGTTCCAAATGAAAAGTCACAAGTATTGAGTATATAAATATGTGTGTGTATGTATATATATATATATATATATATATATATATACACACAGAGAGAGAGAGAGAGAGAGAGAGAGAGAGAGAGAGAGAGAGAGAGAGAGAGAGAGAGAGAGAGAAAAGAAAAGAGGGAGCACCTATTAAAGCATGGGGCAAAGACCTCCAACTGTCAGTTTGTGCTGAAACAGCAGAGAAACAAAGATGGGGAGAAAAAAAGATAAAAAAAAAAAAAAAAAACAGCCCCCAAACTCAAACATGTCATGGGTGTCAGAACCATGTCAAGATAGCCTGAGACAAATGAGAAGGAAAGAGGTGATGTGCACAAAGAGCTGCTAATGATGTGCTGCTTCACCAGGAGAAGAGACAGGGAGAGACACATTCAGGAGAAAGAGCTGTGGCCTCATGCTGTTCATGCTTTTTATTCCATCACTGAGTTTCACTCTAAATGCTTGGGCCATATTTCAGATGTTACTGCTTAGAAGACAGCCATGATACAAAAGCATCATTAGTGTGTGCAATTAGTAATTGTCCAATTGTTCTATACATATGTTTATGTACAGTTACAGTATGTCATTTTCTAAGATGGAAATCTTGAAACAAAAAAGGATGCATTAGTATGTGAAGAATTTCATCCAGACAAAGGTAATGATTAACATGCTTTCAGACAGAATGTGCATGGACAACAGGAGAGGTCAGTGTCCAGCACAGCAAGAGAAACCTTCATCCACTTGCTTTACAGGAGATAATGGAAAAACAAAAGCAGGAATTCCCCCAGTTGGAATCTGCATCATGGTCTTCATTCACCATCTGTTCTGCCTGTCAATCATATGTGACCTCCAACACATAGGCACACATGAATGCGGAGGCACACATGAAAATGTAGAAACACACACGGAGTCACTTGTTAATAAATAAGCTGTACTGAGATGAACAAAATATAAGCACACTGTGCACTCACACTAAAAAGCCCCCTTTTGAATCCCTATTTTAAGTTGTGCTAAATTGGTGATCTTGTTGAAAGCCAATCATCCTGTCATGTTTTAAGAATAATACACTTTTTTCATGGTCTGCTCTCTGTTCTCTAGGTTTCAATCTTCAGAAAGACTTCCAGAAGAGGAAGCAGTGCAGGCCTGCTCTGCGATGTCTACATTAATTTGGGCTGATCTTTTAATCTGGCTGGGTGATTTGCTAGCACGGCTTGGTGGCAGAGTTAATTGGACAGCAATGGGAAGGATCCTGGCTGTTTGCAGCAGGTTCATTCGGGAGGCACGGTGGGGAATGAGCTGTGAATGAAGAATGCCACTTTTGTTTTAAGCCATTCACCCTGAATAACTTAAATCCCAATCTGCCGACTTCAAAGGTGCGTCCATGGAGACAGTGGGTGCTTTAAGGCTGAGAGATGGAGGGCAGAGGGAACGTCAAATAATGTAGGCAAGCCGTGGCAAGGTTAACTCCGGCAGGGTCGGTCACAGATGAAGTTCTCAGCTGCAGATTTTGCGTTTGAAGTCAGGGTGCAAGCACAGTCATCTCATCTCAAGGCTGCATATGGTTATGGTATGTGGGAGGCAAGGGTTCACCTAGATCTCTCTCCCTCTCTCTCTCTGCAAAAGCTCAGAGCTCACAGTGAACATTAAGTGAATAAATCACACCTGCATATTTATAAGCATAGGCATGTGGTGCACACAAAAACAATAAAGTTAATAAGTCTGTTTATAATGCAATGTAGCTGGGGCACACTTTGAATATATGTATTCAGTGTATAAACGCACAGGAAACAGTACATTTCTAAGCTATTACAATTTCCTATGACTTTCCCCAGGGCTAGAAGTCGGGATACATGTCAGTATTAGTTTAGGTAACTAATGTACAAATGTCTTACTAAAAATTGTTAATTTATTTAAATTGTTTTTTTTCTGACTTAATTCCTCTTAGACCATGGAGTTAAAAAAAAAAGCAAATTTTTCAGATGCTACACATAAAATAGGGGGTATAATGCAAAGCACCTACATGCTTCGTGTTTTAAATATACATATTTGGATGTTAGACGTGGAGCGGATGTGATTTTTATTAGCATTTATTTTTTTTTTATCCTATCTCTCTGCACCTTGAAAATATTGATGGAAAATGGAAATGAGTACTTTCTGAACTTTCTAAATCTCAGCTACATCATTTTAATTCATAATTGGTCTCAACTATTAATGCTAAACTGGACTGTTTTCATTAAACTTCATATCTGATAGCTCACTTATATTGCCACCAAAAGGAAAAACCTCATGCTTGTCCAATTTTGTTGGATTCTTTTATTGTTTCCTTTGGGATCCTTCACCTTATACCATCTCTACCCTAACCTAGATGAAAAAAAATAATGTTATTCCCTTGCAATTTTTTTTTACCCCTTAACACACATAATGTGTTCTTTAAAATAATGTATTTATAAAATATTTTGTATAAAAATAAAGCAAGAATAACGTATTCTTTCTGTCCCTGGTGCTAACATTGATTATGCATTCAAACAGTTAACTAGAAATTAGTGCAGAGTCAGATGCAAACCAGCTCAACCTGCAAGCTGAACTCTGAACTTTTAAAACCAGTCTGGTCTACAGCATGAAATCTGATACAAAGTCCATGTGAAGGGCATCAAGGAGCTGCTATTGTGTGACGGCAACCCAAACAAACAAGTTTCATCCATTTCCTGGTGAAATAGAAGTACGCCTGTGATTTGTGCTGAGTGCTTACAGACGGATTTTGGGGATAAGGTCAAGTGTGGCCTCACAGTGTCATGGTCCATATATGAAGGTTTAGATTGGAATAAATTGGTCAGCAAAGAAGGTTAAAAAACAGATGGCATGGAATGGTGTGCTGTATTAAGAGGTGTAATTATTATTTCAGACTCCATCCTGGTCTGGATGCTGTTGTCCTTAGATCCTAGAGGTGTTGAATTTGACCTCTGCTAATTCCAAATCTCATGGAGATCTGTTGTCTCTTCACAGGCACAGAGTATTAGAGGCAGCAACGTGATATTACATCTAAAAGACTTCTGTTTGGGTGTGTAGGATTAACACAGCTGCACAGTCTGACCGATGTGGCACAGAGATGTCACTTGAAAGCTCTCTTAGTGCTTGAGCTAGGCAGAACCATATTTCACTCTGCTCAACTCCGATCTGACTTTGAATAATCTGCGGATGTCACTGTCGAATTCATTAATGGGAACTAAGACTAACGACATTTAGTCCAATGATGGTGGCCTAGCCATGTGTCTTTTTTCTTTGAAATGTGCACTGCTACATAAAGATAAATGTCTGTTAGGTAACATTTTTTAATGTAAAATAGGGCTAACTATCTCTCAAAATTATTTTGCTGTTCTTACAACAAATTGAATTACATGTGATGGATTAGCATCCAATGCAAAATGTATTCCTGCCTTAAGCCCAGTGTCCCTTGAATAAGATCCATTGCACCCCAGACAAGGATAAAGCAGTTAGTGACGATAAATGAATGATACATACATAAAGGCTTTATAACAATAACCATCCTTTAAACATAATTCATTCATATACATATTGTATATACTATTTAAATGCCAAATATGATTGCTTGCTTTTGCTTGGCACTGTTAGTACATAGAGAATAAATAGTGACAGATTCTATATATTATATTGATATTTTTCTTCGTTGGTATTTATATGTCAAGCAGTTTATCAAAGGTCATTTGCATGCATTGTATGTATTAGACTATCATTTGTTCAATCATAAAAAAAGCAGCTACAGGATTTTCTTTCTATGCATGTGAGCATGTCATTAAATTTGAATGGCAAAATGAAAACATTTCATATATTACACTTGGCTGTAAAAATGATGCCATCAGTGGCCATCTGGCACTGCGCATATCCAAAACTTGGCTTTGAAACTTACCAATAATTGCTAAATATGTGCTACCAAATGGTTATTTGTTCCAGTGATGTGATTCTTCTGCAGGAAATGGAGACATGGGCTATGGCATAAATGTGCCACTTTATGAATGAATCAAGGCAAAATGAATGCATTTATCACATACAGCAGTAAGCAACTGTAAAAATGAATGACCTCACTTTCTCCTTAAAATATGCATCTTAAAGACAAGTGAATTTAAAGTACTAGATCTCCAACATCAATATGACATTTTGGAGGCAGGAGAGATAAACAGAAGGGCCAGTACATCATTAACCGATTCCTGCATGTGGCAAATAAACAATGGAGTGCCATCTGATTCTTTTTCTAAAAAGACACGCCCAAATCATAAAAAATCCACAATAAATAACAACACAAAATGCTGTCATGGCCCCTTTGAGGCCTTTTAATAGAGCATTCTTTCCATCATCTATAAATTGGATCTGAACTTGTACTTCTCCATTGTCCCTCTTCCTCATTGGCTCTCCTGCCTCTGGCACTTTACCCAGATTGCCTGTGACATCCAGACAGCCCGGCTAACTGGAGGTAAGCATCAGCAATGACAGGCAAGTAGCTTTTATCAGTACCGACAGGCTACCATCTAAAGACTGAGCCCCTGTACCACACTGGCCCCAATCTAACCTGCTGCTTGACACCATGCATTTATTTATTTATTTATTTACTCACTTACTTTTAATGAAAACCTTCAATCACTCTCACTTTGCTAATTGGTCCATTCTCTGACTACAAAGTGTCTGGATTCATTTACTTGTTTTTAGCCTGTTTGTTGGATGGGGTAAATAAGAACTAAATGCAAAGGTTGACAGAGGAAGCAAGAGATGTTGATTTATGCTTAAATGGCAAAATAATACATTTTGAGTCATGTCTCTAATCACTTTGTAGTGAAGTGTATGAAGCATGATCTTTATTTGATCTCCTCTGAATGCAAATTTACTTTGAAAAACATAACAATCTTTGACAAATATGCAGGTTTTCAAACTATTTCAAAGTATCAGCATATTTAGGCCTGAAATGTCGCTTTATAAATTTCCTTGTCATGTATGGCCTTCCCCAGATGGCATAGTAATAAGATCAGGTCTTATAAATCTGCTTGGAGGACAGTCTGTCAATGCAAACGGACAAGAGCCACAACAAGCCCTCATGACTTGAACATGTGGATTATGATTAATGCATCTTAGACCCACAAAGACAAACCCAAACCTGTGCTTAAAGTCATCTTCAATAAGCTTTTTATATGTAACCCTACACACCAGAGCTGATCTAATGAAACATGGTCTGCATGCTGTTGATGACAGCTTTTGGAGACACATTCAAAAAGTTTAGAGTTAAATGTTCACCTGGGATTGGGTTTATTATAGAAGGCTATCATCCAAAAATCCATTTTATGTTGCACACGAACACATACGGTCTCTCCCTAAAACAATCTTCATCAATATGGTATAAAACAATGTTTGCATATGCTGCCAGCTTGTGCTAGCAGTTTCATTTACATGTAAAAGTGGGAAGAGGTGTCCCTCAGCTTTCTTTCAATTTGTGGCAGGCAGTAGGAGCTCTGTGGGATTCAGGCGCTAACGAGCTCTAAAACTTCTTGCCCTGCCTTTTTGTGCCAGATGGCCAAAAAAAAACTCACTCTGGCCATCACAGCAGGGTGCTACCATAACTCTGACCACACAGTGTAATAGTCTGGGATCAAATGCAGCTCATCAAATATAGCTCACCATTAGCAGAAGGGCTGTGTTTGTCCAAGGGTTTTGAATGAATAAATGATGAACATTGTAATCCACCATAGTTGTGAAATGCTTATTCTTACTCAGAGCTCTATTTAATTACTTGTAAGTCACTTTGTCCAAGCACATTCACAAAATTTGGAGAATGGCTGTCATTAAGTTGGAGCAGTTGGGTATTGGGCATCCTTTACTAACAACTGCAACTTGGCAGGCAATTAGCAAACAAGCTTAGGTCAATTGAACAGGCAAACAAAGTCGAGAAAAAGAGCACAACATTTTACACATTGTGCCATGGGGAATAATAGGCAAATCTTTGCAAATAAGTAAAATAAGAGAGCCATATGAATACACAAATGCAATGTGATAGAAACAGGGAACAGGTACTCAGCAAGTGAATAAGAATGATCATTGTGATGTCCAGACTGGAGTGTGAAGAAACCGAGATCAGCAGTGGATATGTCAATGAGATTAAAGTTCCAGATGGTTTGTAATAGTTTTCGGGACAGTAATATTGAGGAATATGGAACTTGTGTGAAGCACCAACGATGGCTTATGTCTCTTGCGAATTTGTCTGCTCTGTTCACAGCACACAGCTGTCGAATCTATGAACCCTCTCCACAGCACCTTGCTCACTCAGCTGTCCCACTTACTTGCTGCCAAACCCTCTGCTTTCTCATCTACTGCACCTGCTGCGTTTTGATACAACCCACTTCTACACGGCACCCTGCTGACTCACATACCTGCTGCCTCGCTCACCGTCTGGACCTGGAAGATGCCATTGTACACACTTCAAAGGTTTCCAGCCACTCAACCCATGATCATCAGCTCTCAAACACAGGTGGCATTCCATCGGTCCAGTGCTTGAGCACAATTAATCTAGGCATTCCATTCTGGGCAGTCTCAGAACTCTGCCTACCGCAGCAGCATGAAAATGAAACTTGGGTCAAAGTGAGACTTAAGCTATTAATTTAAAGCACCTGCTCCACAGTGTTCCTATAACCACTTGGTTGGTCTTGCTGGAGGCAAGAATGTTTTCCTACTCATACATCAGGCTCTAATGATACCTGAATCATAAGCCAAGAGGCCATACATCAAGAATAGAAAGTAAGTGATACAAAACTAGCTGCTTGAAAAAGGCACCTGTCAATCATATGTGAGACAGCATGACTGGCCAATCAGGAGATGCCCCAACACAGCAGGCATGGGACAGTAAGTGCCATAAAACCAGCTGTTTGGAAAAGGCACCTGTCAATCATATGTGAGACAGCATGACTGGCCAATCAGGAGCTGTCCCAGCACAGCAGGTCAGAGACTAGGAAGTGAGAAGCCATCTGGATGGAAGCTAGAGTTTGAAAAGGCCATTCGGTGAACCAGTGACACTCAAGGGGGACTCACTGTGATCCAGCAATGTCTGTCACACAAACAAAAGCATATTTTGACGTCAGGTTCCGCTCTGATTATGTTAATACCCTAAACGCTAATCCTCGACCTGCATTTTGTCATTTTCACAATAAGGACAGTTTGTTCTGCTCTGTCAAATGACTTCGAGAAATTATGAATCAGCAAAACAATATTTTAATAATATGATTATTAATATTGTACAGCAGACTTTGTTAAACATTTGACACCAATATTAAGTAAAAATTTTTTTTTATTTATGGACGTAAAAAAACTAAAGAATACAGAGACCTAATTAATGATGACACTGCAGTCATTAGGGAAATGTACCGTGATTGTTCTGTTTATGTTTTGAACATTATGTTTTGTTAGCACATTTCCTAGTAAAAATTTGCAAGATCATGCCACATTTGTCTATGTAGGGTAAATCAGTCCTGAGACTGTTATTTGATGTGTAACATGACAAGCCCAAGGTTCATAGATTTGTCAATGGAAATGGAAGAAATTTACTCAAACATCAATTTGATTAATAGCAGATTACTATAAATATAGACACCCAATTACTGTCTGTAAATTACAGTCCTGCAATGCCACCATGCTAATAAGCACACCATATAATATAATATAATATAATATAATATAATATAATATAATATAATATAATATAATATAATATAATATAATATATTCTGATTATATATCATATGTACTATGAAAAGAGAGAACACAGCTATCCCCACTATCTCCAGAAGAGGATGGGTATTTTTATTTATTTTTTTACCACTTGCTCCTGGTGGAGAGGATATAGCAGATAATTACCAACTCGAAGAAATGTCTCTTTTGTGCACCGGACTGAAAAGAGAAACTCTCCAAGCATTGAGAAGCTAAATCCCAAAACAAAACCAGGTCTGAATAGTAGCAAGATTAGCTTTAATAGCAGTAATTACCAGCAGGGAGAAGCAGCCAGGGCTCTCACTCTGTGTCCATCATTGGCTGGAGTTGGGTGAAGTTGGGGGTGGGGGTGTCCCTAATGTGTGAATCACAACCTCTCCTGGCCAGCCAGCCGCCTGCCTTCTTCACTCCCTCCCTCACTCCCATTCTACACATTCATTTGTAAAACACTTGGACAAGCCCCATCCAGACAGACCCTATTTGGCACTAAAAGCTATCTCCCCTCGGTTCTAATAATGGGGAATGCATAAAAAAGAGGGCCCTCTAACACTGCTGCTCCTTGAATTACAATCCAGGGTGATGGCACAGATAAGCACAGGCCTTAAATTACAAACGGCACAGGCAGGGCTGCACTCCGAGCCAGCCCCCACCATGACAACACATTCAAGGCACACAAAAAGCCCAGATAAAATGCAATTATCCTCCTTTAGAAAAGAGGAAAGGTGTGTTACTTAAAAACAAGTGTGATTGAAATTTTTTTTTCTGCTTAATCCCTGGCACAATGTAACCATACTGTCCTCTGTTGTAGAGAAGCCAAAATAATTGGTTATTTTGGATGGTCAGCAGATCCCTGTGTTGAGGACTGTTATTATTTCAGCTTTCACTTAACAAAGGTGTTTTAAGTAGAGACAGCCTGGAGTGCTGAACTAAGATCAAGCATCACCCTTTCTGTGTTTCTTATCTAAACCACTTTATGTAGGGATCCAGAAACATAATTTTTAGCCTGGGATATGACTTATTTCTTGAACACTCAATATGATAAGATTCACCCTGAGTTGTGTTAATTCGAAGGGCTGAGAGTAGAGTAAGTGTGTAGAAGTCAAACAACTGCTACAGCATTAATGATGTAATTAATGACTTCTTTTTGTAAACGTTCCCATTGCTATATACAAATTATTCCATAACTTCCTTTTAATTATGAATAGTGCAAAAGGTTTTTTTTTTGTTTTTTGTTTTTTTTGGCAGGGGAGGTTGCAAAAAGGCAAACCAAACAACCAAACAATGAAGACAACAACAACAACAAATAATAATAATAATAATATTTTTTCCATTATAATTTACTTTATTGCATGTTATTTTCTGTCAAAATGACTTTGAATATCATTTATTTTTATATAATTTTATATCAAATATCATGTTTATTTTTTAATTATCTTGGATGAATTAAGACAAGATTGCTTTAAACAACCAGAGGACAGAAATTCAACTAGTGTTCAGGTTTCACTCACTTCACATACTGATGGTGCAGAAATCCAATTAGCATCATGTAACTGAAATGTCAAGCTTAAAAAAGTTAAAGAAAGCTGACCTAGAGATGAAAACTGATATTGATTGAGGTCAGAAGTGCTGTCTCAGTAGCACACTGAACTGCTTAAAACTCTGCTGACCCAGTTATGCTTGCAAAAAGACCCATTTAAGGATACAAATACAGCACAAAACCATTTGAGTGTGGACTATCATTTTCTCTTCTTCTTCTTCTTCTTCTTCTTCTTCTTCTTCTTCTTCTTCTTCTTTCTTTCGTCTGCTCCCATTAGGGGTCGCCACAGCGGATCATCCATCTCCATACTACTCTGTCCTCTACATCTGCCTCTTTCAAACCAACTACTTGCATGTCTTCCCTCACCACATCCATAAACCAACTCCTTTGCCTTCCTCTTTTCCTCCTTCCTGGCGGCTCCATCCTCAGCATACCCCGTATACCTCCTCTGCACATGTTTAAACCATCTCAATCTAGCCCTTTCTCGCTTTGTCTCCAAAACATCCTACATGCACGGTCCCTCTAATAAACTAATTTCTTACCTGTCCTATCCGTCCTCGTCACTCTCAATGAAAATCTCAACATCTTCAGCTCTGCTACCTTCAGCCCCACCTCCTGTCTTTTACTCAATGCCACTGTCACTAAACCATACAACATGTCTCACCACAGTCCTATAAACTTTCCCTATCACTCTCGCAGATACTCTTCTATCACAAATCAGTCCTGCCACTCTTTTCCACCCACTCCATCCTGCCTGCACTTTTTCTTCACTTCTCTAACACACTCTCCATTACTTTGCACCGTTGACCCCAGGTACCTGAACTCCTCCACCTTCACCACCTTTTCTCCATGTAACCACACCACTCCACTGTCCTCCCTCTCATTTACACACATGTACTCTGTCTCATGTAACCTGCTCCCTACTCTCACCACAAATCACAATATTATCTGCAAACATAATAGTCAATGGAGACTCCTGTCTGACCTTGTCCATCAACCTGTCCATCCCCACTGCAAACAGATAAGGGCTCAGAGCTGGTCCTTGATGCAGTCCCACCAACACCAGTCTGTCATTCCTACTGCACACTTCACTGCTGTCACACTGTCCTCATATATGTCCTGCACCACCCTCACATACTGTACTTCTCTGCAACACCTGACTTCCTCATACAATACCACAACTCCTCTCTTGGCACCCTGTCGTATGCTTTCTCTAAATTCATATACACACAATGCAACTCCTTTTGACCTTCTCTATACTTCATCAACTTTCTCAAAGCAAGATTGCGTTTTTAGTGTTCTTACTTGCATGAAACCATGCTGTTGCTCACAGATGGTCACCTCTTATCTCAGCCTGGCTTCCACTACTCTTTCCCATAACGTCATAGTGTGACTGATCAACTTTATTCCCCTATAGTTACTGCAGGTCTGTACATTTTCCTTAATCTTAAAAACCGTTACCAGCACACTGCTTCCCCATTCCTCAGGCATCCTCTCACCTTCCAGAATCTTGTTAAACAATCTTATTAAAAACTTCACTGCCATCTCTTCTAAACATCTCCACGCTTCAGTCCCAACCACTCTCCGCTCCTAATCCTCCTAATAGCTGCTTTCACTTTCTCCTTACTAATCCTAACCACTTCCTGCTTCACCATCTCCACATCATCCACCCTTCTTTCTCTCTCATTTTTCTCATTCATCAGCTGCTCAAAATACTCCCTCCATCTTCTCAACACACTCTCCTCACTAGTCAACACGTTCCCATCTCCATCCTTGCTCTAACTTGCAGCACATCTTTCCCTCTGCCTGGCCAATCAGTACAAATCCTTTTCTCCTTCCTTAGTGTCCAACTTCTCTCAAAGGGCAATAAAAAAATAGTGTAAGAAAACAAAACACAGATTAAGGCCCAGCTTGTATAAGCAGACTTTGGCAACATTGGTAGCATCTGCTTGTTTTCCCAAAAGTTTGCAGTCTACAAGAAAATAAGGAAATGTTAGAGAACACATGCTGAGCATTTGCCCTGCTTGTCTGACTATTGACCTTTCTATAATTTTTTGCCATTTTGTTTATTTTTATGCTGCAGCTGTGTGGACTGTAAATAGCTGCTGCAGTGGCATGAAAGAAACCAGACAATGAAACTGCAACAAAGAATAGAAGTTTACTTATGTAACCATAGTTCTACAGTATGATTGCCAGTGTGGTTTCCTATTTTGCTGAGGGCTTGTTTTCTTGCTGAATAGCCATCGCAAAATCATGACTCCATGACTGAGACAGCATTATAATAGTCTGTAAAAGGTCACTGCTATATATTCACCAATCCTCTGGACAGTTTTGTCAACCTGCGTGACCAAGGTGATTGGCAGTCATTAATGAAGTTGTAAAACAATGGTCATATATGTAAACTTCTGTTGTACTTCATTGCATTACAGACTGTCAGAGTAGTGGAGTCGTCATGAGGGTTCTTGTATCCTGATACAACCCACATTCACCCTCGAAAGCCAATGTGTACCTTTTATCTAGTGTCTGTGTTCCAGACGGTATTCCAGCCATCACTGTTTTTTCAGTCATCTTCTGGAGGCATTGAGTTCAACTATAGTGCGTTTATACATGCCATTGAAGTCTGTAGGCTTGTTCTTTTATTGGGTCACAGCTTTGATGCACTCTTGAGAATGCATAATAGCTTAAAAAAAAGGTACACCACGATATAACCCAGTCACCGTCTTAAGCAATTATAGCACCAAATAAAGCATTTCATCAGCTGCGTTAAACGGAAGAGCCAGTTTTATCTTCAGTGAGATCTTCATATCAGCCTGCAGCACATTGATGCTGCTGAACTACATCTTCAAAATGCTGCAGTTGTGAGCATTCAGCACCTTGGTGGGCTTGTCAGGGTTTGTCTCTGTGTAAGAGTGGACTTTACAAAGTGCCTTCTTTGAGGAAAGTTCCTTGGCAGTCTGTAACATGAAGTACAACATAAAACATGCTTTTACATTATTGGAAATGATGACAATCTTTCATCAGAATAATTTTTTTTTGAAAGAATACAAAATGGGCTTTTCAGATTTGGTATTTCAGTGGTCAAAAGGGTTTTATTGTTGACAAAAAGACAAAATTGATAAGCAAAGATGCATGGACCAGACCTTTAACCTTAGAACATTCGCTGAACATTTGAATAACATTTTCTGTTTGTTTGGGAGTGTGTACGTGCTGTCATGCTGCTTTCATCTGCCTTCAAGTTTGGACACATCCACATGAACACATGAACATACTGTTTTTGTGTGTCAACACATGCAGTGGTTTCAAAAGCTCTTATCATTGTATTTACAGTATACCCAAAAGAAAAGAGAGCATTGTTGCAGAGCATGACCAGCATGTACACTGACTGGCTCAAAAAGAAAGGCCTTGGGGAAGATGAAACTCATGCAGCTTCATTGGCTGGAGGTGCTACCCAGTCCTTGCTGCTCTATTTCCTTATTACTTATAATTAAATTACTCCCAAATTGATGGAGTGTAGTTTTATTTAGATTTGATTTAAAGGTATTGCTATTCCTGCTAACTAACTGAGCATAGACTTACATTCAGAATGAGAACTCGAACAAAAAAGCCGATCTTATTTGTAGTTTGATTTTAGTGTCTCTCTCTGTAAGCTCATTTTGCCCATCATAAATCACCTCTCTTGCACATTAAGACCTCTCTATGAAGCACACAGGGGCCTCTCTGTGTCTCTAGCCGCAATTAAGCCTTGAATAGGAAGTATCATACTCTGTGACCTGCTTCGACCCGTTCTTTGTCGCCTCTTGAAAGGCTATTCTCTTTCCAGTGAGCCGGTTTTTGGCATTCAGTTTAATGGTCACTGATTTGGGCAGTATTATCTTTAGTTGTAAACAAGGTCAAATGGAAAATTTCCCAAATGCCACCTTTGTAATTACCTTCTGGTAAAGAATGAGCCTATGGAGGCATGTTAAAAGAAACATTTAAAAATGGGAAATTAATGTCTAAGTTTACTTGAGTTGGCCAAACTTTTGAAATTATTATTACGTATATTACGTATTACGGCAAAATGTATGTATGATGATAACTCTTTTTTCACTATTTTGTATAAGACACCTTTTCTCATTATTTTGTCAGGAGAAAAAAAACTAAGTATTTATTTCCAAGCATGCATTTTTTCAATAAAGCACAGTAAATAAACATGTAAGAAACTTCATTCAGGCAAAAAAAAAAAAAAAAAGATATAGCAACATCCCAGATGTTTAGCACAACCTAACACTTGATTTCCTTAGAAATCTATATATTTCAAATAGCCAAATCAATGCAGTTTTAAATAAGAGAGAAGGTTACAACAAAGATTTATGTAATCTATTTTATTATTTTATTTACTGCTTTATATACTATCCTATTACTTAAGAAACCACTTTATATAATGTCATTACAAAAGTCTTAGACTAAACTCAAGTTTGTTTATATTTGTAACTAAGGATATGATTCAGAGTTATTTTGGAATGTTAAAGGACCCATTATTTATTGCTAATCTATTCAAAGTCAACCGAATTTTTTATACTGCATTCTTAAGACTCCTGGGACTGTTTCAAATCAAATAGTGTAAGTCTACACTCAGTGGATGACCTTGAGCTCATTTTCACAGTCAGGAAGTCCACAGCGATGGCCACAGACAGTATTGAGTCTTCATGCAGACAGTAACAAAACACTCCGCTGTACATTACTAATGATTTTTACAGTAGCCCTCCATGCTCCTACGATCATTAGAGGTAAATATATTTAATCACTGTTTACCCAGTCGATAGAGGAGTTAATTACTAAAGCATGGTCCAGGGTTTTCTTCAAGGACAACAGGTGGAAGAAGCAACCAACAAATACATCTGCCTGTTGTTGTCTTTTAACCTGCAGGTTCACCTTCAAGCACGTTCAGAAAATGCCTCTATCCAAACGTGCATCATGAGCAGCTGTAAGACCAGCAAATGGAATCTGTAAATGCTCCCACATCAGCCCCCAGCTCATCTTTAATTGTTGTGCTGCTTTTATATGATGTGTTTCAAGACTAAACATTACCCATCAAAAAAAAAAAAAAAAAGACTTTTATTATTATTTTTACATACAGGAATTCTCCCACTCCACTGCATCAAAACACAGCTGCAAGCTAAGACAGATTTTAAAATTTAGTATTATTTTAAGGTTTCATTCAGAATAAATGCAGTGTTTTATGAAGTCAGATTGGAGGACGGGGCTGAGCAGAGCAAGACTGACAGGCTCGGTAATGGACACGCAGTGAAATGTCATGCTCTATGCATTTCTCACAGCCTGAGTGTAGCACAGATACATGGCTGTGAGGTGAAGGCCCGGTTCAAAAATCACTGCTGCTGCTGTGTGTGTGTGTCTGTGTGTGTGTGTGTGTGTGTGTGTGTGTGTGTGTGTGTGTGTGTGTGTGTGTGTGTGTGTGTGTGTGTGTGTGTGTATGTGTGTGTGTGTGTGTTTGCAGAGTGGGGAGGGAGAGATTGGGCAGATGTGACCTCCTCAACACACACACAGAGGCCCTTTTGTGCCTCAGTCATTTAGAGCTCCCCGATCCCTCTTCCTGCCTCCTTAAACATTTACAACCCACAACTAGAGCAGAGATACTGAAAGATGAATAGAGAGAGAGAGAGAGAGAGAGAGAGAGAGCGAGAGAGAGAGAGAGAGAGAGAGAGAGAGAGAGAGAGAGAGAGAGAGAGAGAGAGAGAGAGAGAGGTCATATACCATCCATTTACTAATATTTAGTGAAAAGTATAAGCAAAAGCCCTTTCTGACCATTGTGTAAACACATTACGATAAACTTACATTACATCCACAACTAGATATATCAAACAGAACGCTTATCATTTTCCCTTCAAAATTAGTAGAATAAATTTCCTCCCCAAAAAAAGTCCCAATGTCTCTAGCAGTGGCCCAAGGCGGCCTTTTTAATCAGTTATCTCTCTTACTATAATTTTCATTCATAAATCACACAAACCATCCACCAGCTTGTCATCTTGTCAGCGGCACCACAAGGATTTATTAAATTCTATCATTGTTGGCCCAGCTTGTGCTTAATCTATGTTCAGATGCTCCAACTCTCTGATTGCTCCTGATATCATTCCCATCCATGATAAAAGTGTTCTATACAGATATCTCCATGTGACCATCCAATCCATTATACAGAAACAACATGCCAATATAACAAAACCACTAAGGAATGACCCTCTACCCTTGACCTTTAAGGAGGATGATGGGGCAAGTCTTCTCATCTGCCTGGGGATATTTTGCAGTTAGACTTTAATATGGGAAGGGTTTAAGGACTTGAAACCTTGGAACAATTGATTTTTCTCAGATGTGACAATTGAGTGTTGTTTATCATACTGGAGTCTGGAATCTAAAAAGGCCTCCTGAGTGACAAGTTTGCAGACGTCTGCATTTATGGAGCTAATAATAGAACTGTTTAAACAGTTCAGTCAGTGTGACACAGTTTTAGGGCCGGGCAAACAGAAACATATGTATGAAAACAAAGAGTATAAAATATAGTCCTAAAAAAACGAATTCTTGTTGTCAGGGTATCAGTAATTATCCTTTTTCGCCAACTGCATTTTTCAACTTGTTATAAAACTGACATGAGAAACTTATCACTTTCATGAAGCCCGCTGGTAAATACAACAGTAGATATTGCTTTAATTCAAGCTGGCCCCCGTCGCTCACCATTATTGCTGTGGACAAAAACATCTGTAATGAATCGGCACAAATGGAGCTCAGCTCAGACAAAATTTAGCTTGATCCCAAACAGCTGTTTCCTGAGCACAGCACAACACTATAGCTGGCTGATACACTTTCAGATTGCTGAGACAATCGCACTGATGCCAAGCAGCACAACAGTTCACAGGCAGACAAGCAGCCTCAGACTCAGCGATCAACAAAAACATATGCATGACTTTTCAATCTTTGCTGCTTTGCTTTCATTTGCATAATACACCATCATTATGTATACATCTGCAATTGCCTCTTTTCCAAACTGGAAAATTCTGTGTTTTACCCAATATGATTTAATTAATATGATAAATCTATCTATCTATCTATCTATCTATCTATCTATCTATCTATCTATCTATCTATCTATCTATCTATCTATCCTTGCACTTTGAGTGCATTATTATTATTTTTTAAATATTATTATTATTATTTAACTTGAAAACATACACAACAATGACAGTGGTATAAAAAAGAAACTAGAGTTAGCACAGTGTCACTGTGGCTACTCACTTCGTACCCGAATAAAATTTATTTTGCGCATGCAAGAAAACGCTTGAGAATCAATATTGCTAGCGACTAATGGTAGCGATATGGATTATTAAGACTTTTATGTCCAGCTTTAAGAATATCTCCTAAATGGAGAAAATCCTGACAATTCTGCATATTGAGGGAGTGAATGAATAAAGGATGGAAAGAATAATCTCATTTATTAAAGTCTGCTAAAATAATTAAAACAGTTATGTAGATTATATCTTTAGAAAATTAAATATTAAATGTAAAACACACACACACACACACACACACACACACACACACACACACACACACAAATCTGTATTACCCAAATGGGGTCTAACAAATGTAAACTATTTAATGTAATTTTTCCATTTATTTTATTTTATTTAATCAATTCAATGTAGTTGATTACTCAAATTAATCACTGTAATTAAAATGTGTATTGCAATAATTGTATTTTTTTTTACAAAATATTAAATATTGTGTTATATATTACCTAATAAAGCAGGCATTTTATTAAAACATTTTTTAAATGTAAACTGTTAAAATGTGGATTAATTACAAATGTAAATAATACATTTAGCATTTAACAATTTTATGTTATGCATTTCTTCCCCTAAACAGACCAAAATTGAACAGAACCATGGTATGCATGGTATGTATGAAACCATGAATCTTGTGTACTGTTACACCCCTAATATATCTGAATATATATATATATATATATAAAAACACTCTTGTCAGCTTTACTATTTCCCCTTAAGGGGAATCACATTAAGAGCCATTGCAACAATGCGTTGTGTTGAATGACGTTTGTTATGTCCCTTGAGATGCCTGAGGGATCTAGTCAACAGAATTCCTTTTTTTTCTTCTAAATTCCCATGAGAAATGCTATTTAAAAGCTGTTTGAAATGAAAATAAAAAACAATATAAAAATAAAAATGTATTATAAATAAGATTTTTTTTTTTACTGGAAATTATTATTATTATCCATTCCAAATGCATTTTAATCAGATGGTTCAAATGATCACTAATGTTTAGCCATATCTGTGGTCAAAAGTGCACAAATATGCTAGCTGGCTAAAGGCCCATTCCTAGTCCTAGTCATTATCATTTTTATTTGATCAAAGTCTGGCTTGTCTGCTAAAATGCTGACTATATAATAATAATAATAATAATAATAGGTATAAGGGAATCATTCATTAACAAGAATACTTAATATAATATGTAATATGATGATGACTTTTCTTATTTAAGTGTGCTAGCATTTAGCTGTTAATCAAATACATTTGTCAGGCTGCAGACGCGGAAGCCGATATAGTCCGATCATTGTCCTTTTATTTCAACAACCGTACAACACAAAAACACTCATAAGCCGTTGAAAACAACAAACAAAGACATCCGCTCGATACGCGTTGTCCGCTATGAGTTCGAATGTCCCAAGCATAATCCATAAAGCCTTCGGCAATGAGTAATCCAAGTCGGAAGTGGAATTCGCATATACAGCCGGCGGTCGAGCAGCCACGCGATTGTCCAGATTGACAATATAACGACCGACAGCCTGTGACTCAAGAACGTGAGTTTATGTAATCTGATCTTTCATGAGCCACAGCTGTCGGTAATCTTGGGAAGCAGCGTGACTGCTATCGAGGGGGAGGTGGCAGGGTGGATCCCTGACAGCTACAGAGGGGGGCGTGGCAGGGTGGATCTCTGACAGCTACAGACGGGGGCGTGGCAGGGTGAATCCCTGACAGCTACAGAGGGGGGCGTGGCAGGGTGAATCCCTGACAGTACCCCCCCCTCCAGGGGCGACACCTGACGCCCCAAAACCCACCTATGCCAGGCGGGCCAGGGCACTCCGAGGAAGGCCTCCTTAGACGCCTGGGAGCAACGGAAGCCTGGTGAGCATCCTCTGCGGAAAGCCGGCATGGGACAACACCTTGCAGGAGGATCCGGAACGGAGCCACGCCCTCGGTGCTGACGGGAGGCTGAGTAAAGCCCCTGGCGGGGATTGGAGCCGGAGCGACCTCCATGGCGGGGAACCGGAACTGGACGCCAACCATGACAATGACCGGGGAGTGGAGGACATCCCGGGCGGAGACCAGGAACGTCGTACCACCGTCTGAGGGACCTGAAGGACCGACGTCGCCTTCTGTGGAGCCCGGGGGCGAGACGTCGCCTTCTGTGGAGCCCGGGGGCGAGACGTCGCCTTCTGTGGAGCCCGGGGGCGAGACGTCGCCTTCTGTGGAGCCCGGGGGCGAGACGTCGCCTTCTGTGGAGCCCGGGGGCGAGACGTCGCCTTCTGTGGAGCCCGGGGGCGAGACGTCGCCTTCTGTGGAGCCCGGGGGCGAGACGTCGCCTTCTGTGGAGCCCGGGGGCGAGACGTCGCCTTCTGCGGGCGCTCTTGAGGGACCTGGAACTGGGCGGAGCTCTCTGGAGGGACCTGGAGCTGGGCGGAGCTCTCTGGAGGGACCTGGAGCTGGGCGGAGCTCTCTGGAGGGACCTGGAGCTGGGCGGAGCTCTCTGGAGGGACCTGGAGCTGGGCGGAGCTCTCTGGAGGGACCTGGAGCTGGGCGGAGCTCTCTGGAGGGACCTGGAGCTGGGCGGAGCTCTCTGGAGGGACCTGGAGCTGGGCGGAGCTCTCTGGAGGGACCTGGAGCTAGGCGGAGCTCTCTGGAGGGACCTGGAGCTGGGCGGAGCTATCTGGAGGGACCTGGAGCTGGGCGGAGCGCTCTTGGAGGTCCTGGGGCGGAGCCGAGCTTTCCGTGGGCGAGATGTCGCCTTGGAAGGGGCTCTGGGATGGGGCGTCGTCTGGAGAGGGACTCAGAGGAGTCACTTCGCCTTCTGTGACCGGAGGTGTCGGCGCGGCGCTCTCGTGACGACTCTGTGGCGGGAAAGCATGCTCCTGGAGACTCTGTGGCGGCGCGGCGCTCTCGTGACGACTCTGTGGCGGGAAAGCATGCTCCTGGAGACTCTGTGGCGGCGCGGCGCTCTCGTGACGACTCTGTGGCGGGAAAGCATGCTCCTGGAGACTCTGTGGCGGCGCGGCGCTCTCGTGACGACTCTGTGGCGGGAAAGCATGCTCCTGGAGACTCTGTGGCGGCGCGGCGCTCTCGTGACGACTCTGTGGCGGGAAAGCATGCTCCTGGAGACTCTGTGGCGGCGCGGCGCTCTCGTGACGACTCTGTGGCGGGAAAGCATGCTCCTGGAGACTCTGTGGCGGCGCGGCGCTCTCGTGACGACTCTGTGGCGGGAAAGCATGCTCCTGGAGACTCTGTGGCGGCGCGGCGCTCTCGTGACGACTCTGTGGCGGGAAAGCATGCTCCTGGAGACTCTGTGGCGGCGCGGCGCTCTCGTGACGACTCTGTGGCGGGAAAGCATGCTCCTGGAGACTCTGTGGCGGCGCGGCGCTCTCGTGACGACTCTGTGGCGGGAAAGCATGCTCCTGGAGACTCTGTGGCGGCGCGGCGCTCTCGTGACGACTCTGTGGCGGGAAAGCATGCTCCTGGAGACTCTGTGGCGGCGCGGCGCTCTCGTGAAGACTCTGTGGCGGCGCGGCGCTCTCGTGAAGACTCTGTGGCGGCGCGGCGCTCTCGTGAAGACTCTGTGGCGGCGCGGCGCTCTCGTGAAGACTCTGTGGCGGCGCGGCGCTCTCGTGAAGACTCTGTGGCGGCGCGGCGCTCTCGTGAAGACTCTGTGGCGGCGCGGCGCTCTCGTGAAGACTCTGTGGCGGCGCGGCGCTCTCGTGAAGACTCTGTGGCGGCGCGGCGCTCTCGTGAAGACTCTGTGGCGGCGCGGCGCTCTCGTGAAGACTCTGTGGCGGCGCGGCGCTCTCGTGAAGACTCTGTGGCGGCGCGGCGCTCTCGTGAAGACTCTGTGGCGGCGCGGCGCTCTCGTGAAGACTCTGTGGCGGCGCGGCGCTCTCGTGAAGACTCTGTGGCGGCGCGGCGCTCTCGTGAAGACTCTGTGGCGGCGCGGCGCTCTCGTGAAGACTCTGTGGCGGCGCGGCGCTCTCGTGAAGACTCTGTGGCGGCGCGGCGCTCTCGTGAAGACTCTGTGGCGGCGCGGCGCTCTCGTGAAGACTCTGTGGCGGCGCGGCGCTCTCGTGAAGACTCTGTGGCGGCGCGGCGCTCTCGTGAAGACTCTGTGGCGGCGCGGCGCTCTCGTGAAGACTCTGTGGCGGCGCGGCGCTCTCGTGAAGACTCTGTGGCGGCGCGGCGCTCTCGTGAAGACTCTGTGGCGGCGCGGCGCTCTCGTGAAGACTCTGTGGCGGCGCGGCGCTCTCGTGAAGACTCTGTGGCGGCGCGGCGCTCTCGTGAAGACTCTGTGGCGGCGCGGCGCTCTCGTGAAGACTCTGTGGCGGCGCGGCGCTCTCGTGAAGACTCTGTGGCGGCGCGGCGCTCTCGTGAAGACTCTGTGGCGGCGCGGCGCTCTCGTGAAGACTCTGTGGCGGCGCGGCGCTCTCGTGAAGACTCTGTGGCGGCGCGGCGCTCTCGTGAAGACTCTGTGGCGGCGCGGCGCTCTCGTGAAGACTCTGTGGCGGCGCGGCGCTCTCGTGAAGACTCTGTGGCGGCGCGGCGCTCTCGTGAAGACTCTGTGGCGGCGCGGCGCTCTCGTGAAGACTCTGTGGCGGCGCGGCGCTCTCGTGAAGACTCTGTGGCGGCGCGGCGCTCTCGTGAAGACTCTGTGGCGGCGCGGCGCTCTCGTGAAGACTCTGTGGCGGCGCGGCGCTCTCGTGAAGACTCTGTGGCGGCGCGGCGCTCTCGTGAAGACTCTGTGGCGGCGCGGCGCTCTCGTGAAGACTCTGTGGCGGCGCGGCGCTCTCGTGAAGACTCTGTGGCGGCGCGGCGCTCTCGTGAAGACTCTGTGGCGGCGCGGCGCTCTCGTGAAGACTCTGTGGCGGCGCGGCGCTCTCGTGAAGACTCTGTGGCGGCGCGGCGCTCTCGTGAAGACTCTGTGGCGGCGCGGCACGCCCACGGGAACCTCGGAACAGAGCGGCACGCCTGTAGAAGCTCTGTGACGGCATGGTGTGCTCGCCGACGCTCGGAGATGGTGTGGTGCGTCCACGAGAACCCCGGAACACAGCAGCACGCTGGTAGAGACCCTGAGATGAAGCAGCCCTCTCATCAAAACATTGGGGCTGAGCTGCAGGCTCATGGAAGATCCGGCACGGAGCCGCGTGCTCTTGAGAACCTTGGAATGGAGCACCTTCCTCCTCAAGGGAACTGTAGTGGAGATCCACCACCTCTATCCCCAACTTCCCCAGAAGCAGCCCGCTGAATTCGGCGAGTGAGCCGAATTTGCCCCCTTTGGCGCTCCATAGTGAGCTGGCTTTGGCAAGAACTTCTCCAGACAGGAGGGAAATACAGAGGGCAATCTTGGCTCGTTCGGAAGGAAACCGGGAAATGTTAACAGCCACATACTCGCCGATGCCTTGCAGAAATCCGCCCAATTCGTCTTTTTTCCCCGAGTAACGAGCCGGTAATCCCCTCGCGCTCTCTGAGGGGCGTGGCGCAGCCGCGCTCTCATGATCCGGCTTCTGTGGATCTGAACCGCGAGAAGCGGCACTGAGCTTCCGGAGGAAATCCGCAGCCGGGTTCAGCTGCCGATCCGTTGCGGTCGGAATCGCGGAATGGCGAATCCGCGTTCGGTATAGGTCGGTCGTTCTGTCAGGCTGCAGACGCGGAAGCCGATATAGTCCGATCATTGTCCTTTTATTTCAACAACCGTACAACACAAAAACACTCATAAGCCGTTGAAAACAACAAACAAAGACATCCGCTCGATACGCGTTGTCCGCTATGAGTTCGAATGTCCCAAGCATAATCCATAAAGCCTTCGGCAATGAGTAATCCAAGTCGGAAGTGGAATTCGCATATACAGCCGGCGGTCGAGCAGCCACGCGATTGTCCAGCTTGACAATATAACGACCGACAGCCTGTGACTCAAGAACGTGAGTTTATGTAGTCTGATCTTTCATGAGCCACAGCTGTCGGTAATCTTGGGAAGCAGCGTGACTGCTATCGAGGGGGGCGTGGCAGGGTGGATCCCTGACAGCTACAGAGGGGGGCGTGGCAGGGTGGATCTCTGACAGCTACAGACGGGGGCGTGGCAGGGTGAATCCCTGACAGCTACAGAGGGGGGCATGGCAGGGTGGATCTCTGACAGCTACAGACGGGGGCGTGGCAGGGTGAATCCCTGACAGCTACAGAGGGGGGCGTGGCAGGGTGGATCTCTGACAGCTACAGACGGGGCGTGGCAGGGTGAATCCCTGACAGCTACAGAGGGGGGCGTGGCAGGGTGGATCTCTGACAGCTACAGACGGGGGCGTGGCAGGGTGAATCCCTGACAGCTACAGAGGGGGGCATGGCAGGGTGAATCCCTGACAACATTATGGTGCTTCATTTATATTATAATATATATTTATATATTATATATAAATCATGAATTTACTTAAGTGCCTTTTGATGCATGGCCCTTTCACAAACAGGCCTTAGTACTTATAAAAATAAAATAAAATAAAATAAAGAAATAAAAGTTTATTTAGGCTTTTACATAAAAAAATAAAAAATTAAATAAATAATTAAAAAAACAGACGTCCTTTCCTGTTTTGTCTCCAGGAAGATGCAGCTCTACCTCTGCCATGTTAATCTATGTTATGTGGGACTCTCAGGACATGCCTCGGTCTCCGTAGAGTTGATAAGTCATATTTATGTAGCGGCAGTGGTTCTGAGAGAACGCACTTGAGAAACAGTTTACCCAAGACCAATTAATTTACATATAAAAAATTGGTCACAAATTATTGTTCACTTTCTAAATAATAAAGGTATACTGCATGTACTATTAATTATATTTAAATAAATCATTTTTACTGTTGCACATATATTGAAAATCAATGCACCATGATAGAAATGCAACTTGTATCCAATGCACACATTTTCAATTAGATGTTTCACATGTTAACTTTTAGTTACTTTTTTTAAAGAACCTTCTTTAATGTTGCAATTAATGCCCTTTTAAGCGTTATGGTTTATACAAACACAAAACTGACTTAAACACAAAGTAATTTTTAAACACTATTTTATTGAAGTCAGACCAACACAAATTGAATATATCACAAGGATTTCTGAAATAAATAACAAAACAAGCTGAATAATATATTCACAATCAAAAACTAAAGTGGCTTCTGCTGTTGTGTTGAGCTCTTAATGTTCCTTTCACAGCTTAAGTATGAAAACTATCAACAATGTAGAACAGAACACCGGGTTAGCTTCTAGCTACTAGCTCCTCAGGCATGGAGGTCCTGGAGGAGCTTCAACAGATTGGAGTTGCTGTTTATCGCAGTAGATACGAGTTTCGAACCAGAAAGACACAACTTACATTTGCCTTAAAAGTTTTTGTATTTATACTCAACTAAAGTGAAATAATGACCATATTTCCATTTTGAGAAACTCGTATTGCTCTCGCCTCGACTCGCCATTACTGCCGCACAGACCTGAATAAACGGAGACATGCCCACAATGCGTCTTCTTCGTGTTTACAGTGGTTCATCCACCAATCCTACAATGCGACGCTGCTGTAAGCAAGTTAGGCTGTAGTCTACACTTCAGCCGAAATTAATTCATTTATAAAAGTAACGAGTAACGCACAATACGGTAACGGTAACGAAGTTACTTTATTTTTAAAAGTAACGCTAGTAACGCGTTACTGCCCGTTACTATTTTTTATTTAATATAACATTTTCTAAAGATATGATCTACCTAACAGTTCTATTTATTTCAGCATACTTTAACAAATGTCTTAACTCCTTCCATCCTTCATATATTTACTCTCTCGATATGCAGAATTGTTAGGATTTTGTCCTTTAAAGAGAAATTCTTGAAGCTGGACGTAAAGTGCTAAAGAATCAATAGCGCTAGCGTTAGCTGCTAACCAGGAAGTGGCTAGCGGCTAGTGCTATTGATTCGAGATGTTTTCTTTTTTTTTCAACTGTTAAATTCAACGAAATTTGTATTCCTCATATAACTATGTTTGTTACAAATAAAAAAATATTAATCCATTGCGCTAGCGTTACCAGCTAACCACTTCCTGGTTAGCGGCTAACACCAGCGCTATTGATCTTTAGCTATTTATTCTATCAGATTCAGCTTTAACTATATATATATATATATATATATATATATATATATATATATATATATATATATATATATATATATATATTGTTTGTAAAAGTGTGATGGGGAATGGAAACGCAAACACCTGGGTGTTGTAAAAGGGAAGGTATATTGTAGTATGTACAATACAGCAGACTTCAGGATAGACTTCATTGTGGACAAAGGCCAAAATAATAAACAAAAAACACTCTTTTAACAAATACTAATTACCTACAAACAAAACCTAAAATAAAGACAAAACACTTCCCTAACTCCCTCACCAAAAACAGCCACACCCTTACTACCGGTGAACAAAACAACAAATATGTACATATATTTACAGGTTTAATTCAGTGAGGTAAACACGGTCAAAACGGGACAGGGCAAACTCAGAGTCAGAATGGGTGGAGGTCAGTAACAGGAAAACACAAAAACATGGGACAGAATAACGGTCAAAACGAGCGCTGGCTAAGCGAGCTCCCGAATCCCAGCTTCCCCTCAAATACTGGAATGCAGGGAAGACCTGGACTGGAGTCTCGGTATGGCACCTGCACACAACTACACACCGTATACAAATACAATACTGCGGATTGTAACACCCCCCACACAAGTGTGAACCTACCACATTGGTTCACATAATCTTAAAAAAAAAAACACAATGTAATAATTTTCAGTAACGTGAAAAAATGTCCACAAAAATATTGAGTGCACCTTTCTAATGGGTGATGAACAAATCCAAACCTTGCACAATCAGGGCCCAACGCATCAACCTCTTATTAGTATTGCGCACTTGATGCAGGAAGACTAACGGATTCTGATCTGTTGGAACATGAACTGGAGCCGAACTGTCACCGGGATACACTTCAAAAGGCTGTACAGCCAACAGCATGGCCAGTGCCTCCTTTTCAATGGTACTGTAGTGAAATTTAAGGCTTTTATATATATATATATATATATATATATATATATATATATATATATATATATATATATATATATATATATATTAGTAGAAGTACAATCATTATACCAATGAGTGAGTACATCCCTCACATGTTATTATATCTTCTTAAGGGACAGTACAATAGTAATGAAACTTGGATATATTTTAGAGTAGTCAATGTGCAGTTTATATAGCTGTATACAATTTTTTTTGAAAATAACTCAACATAAACTGTGTCCAAAGTGTCAATATTTTGTGTGAGCATCATTGTTATCTAGCTGCCTTAATCCTCCTGGGCATGGAATTCACCACTCCTCCACATCTTGGAGCCGCTGGATGTTAGGCACACGGCGCTTCTTCACCTTCTGCTTCAGGATGCCACACAGGTACCTAATAGGGTTTAGGTCTGGAGACATTCTTGCCCACTCCATCACCTTCACCTTCAACTTAGTCAGAAAGGTAGTTGTCATCTTGACAGTGTGTTTGGGGTTATTATGTGTAAAAACTACTGTTCAGCACAGCTTCTGAAGAGAGGGCATCATGTTCTGCTTTAGAATGTCACAGTAAATGTTGGAATCCATGTTTCCCACAATGAACCACAGCTCTCCAGTACCAGCAGCACTCATGCAGCCCCAGACCATGATGCTACCACCACCATGCTTGACTGTAGGTAAGACAATTTTTTTGGTACTCCTCACCAGGTTGTCACCACACATGCTGAACACCATCTGAGCCAAACAAGTTTATCTTAGTGTCATCAGACCACAGGACATGGTTCCAGTAATTTATGTTTTATTTATGTCTTGTGAGCCAGCTTCTGAAGAGGCTTCCTTCTGGGATGACGGCCTGGCAAACCGACTTGTTGCATTGTGCGGTGTATTGTCTGAGCACCGACAAGCGGACCCTCCGCTTCTGCAATCTCTAAAGCAATTCTGGCAGCATTAATGCGCCTGTGTTTTTTCAAGCCAGCTTCTGCACCTAACGCACAGCCCGAGGACTTATTTGATCGACCATTGTGAGGCCTTTACCGAGTGGAACCCGACATGGAAAACCTTTGTATGACCCTGGCCACTGTACTGTAACTCAGTTTTAGTTTCAGTTTTCCGATCTTCTTATAGGTTAGGCCATCTTTATGGAGTGCAAAAATTCTAAATTTTAAATCCTCCGAGAGGTCTCTGTTATGAGGTGCCATTCGGAACATCCGGGTCAGTATAGGAGAATTGTATTAAAAGAACCTAACTGCTCTAATACAAGATACACAAATTTGGCTGTATAAGCCTTGCCCACCAAAGCCGAGGTAGTCCTCAGAGTGGCGTTAAGAGACAATGCAGCAACTGGGAAGAGATAGCCAGCCAGCCAGTGTTTCTTCAACCCGGGGCGTCGCACCACTACCACGGGCCGAATAAGGATTATTCCTCAGTATGCAGGTCTGTGAAAACAGGCAGACCCTGGCATGGAAATATCGATGTCAGTTGCAAGAAATGCTCATCCAGCTTACTTAGGGGACCTCCAACAACTCCTCAAGCTAAACTGGCTGTCAAACAGGGAATCCTTCATGGGATTCCCCCTCCTCGAAGGAAGAGAGACAGAAAGCAGAAAAGCGTGCTTCCGAACAGTGGGAGAAAGCGCTGGATCCAATTGCGTGCCCCATGACATTAGATGCCGCTTTGCCCCAGTGGAATTGGGCCCAGAAGTGCGAGAAGTGCCGTTGTCGAAGAAGCCAGCTCCCTTGAGAGCTGACCGAGCATGCTCCGCCCCTAAGCAAGCTACACACAAGCTGTGTGTATCCCCCCATGAGCAGGGGCAAGGAGGAACACAGCCTGTAAGACTTCTTTAAAAAATATCTTTCTTTCTTTTTTTTTGTTGCTTTTACTGCTTACCTATACTCTAAATGATTCCTCCGGCAGACACAGACACACTCGAAACGCTTCCTGATTTCCGATCAAACAGAAGATATCGTCGCCTACACGGCATGTGCTTTTATAGCTTTCTGGTCGTGACGTCACCCCACTGTTGACGTCGCGCTTTTCTGTTGGACCGATTACACACGTGATTCAGAGCGTGGAAACATGGAAGCGTTCCCAAGGTGTTGTTAATGCAGCTTGAGTTTCTGAAAGGGAACTTTGTTCCCTTCACCAACATGCCCACTGAAGTCTCCCCCAATCACTAATCTTTCATTTCTAGGTGCACTCTCCACCACTTCATCATTCTCCAGAATTTTTTCTTCTCCACCATTTTACAACCCACTTGTGGAGCATAAGCACTGATGACATTTATCATCACCCGTTCAACTTCCTGTTTAACGTTCATCACCCTATCAGAAACGTTCTTTACCCGCACTACACTTTTACTGAACTATTTCAGTAAATTACACCTTCTCCATTTCTCTTTCTATACACACCATGATAGAACAGTTTAAACCCACTTCCAATGTTCCTAGCCTTACTCCCTTTCCACTTGGTCTCTTGAACATAAAATACGCCTACTTTTCTCTGCTCCATCTTATCAGCTACCGCTCTCGCTTTACCAGTCATTGTACCAACATTTAATGCACCCACATTAAACTTTTCTGCACTTTTCTGCACTTCCCCTTTCAATGCTGTCTCAGTAGACATCATCTTCCTCTCCTTCTCCTCATTTGGCCAACAGTAGCCCAATTTTTTACTGATACAACAATACCTGTGGCAGATGTTGGTAACCCGGGCCTCGACCGATCTGATATGGAATTCTAGTTTGTGTCCCTCCCTATTTATCCAGGCTGGGGACTGGCACTAAGAGCGTACTGGCGTACTTTTTATATATATAAAAAGCTATATTATAATATGCTAAATATTAAATAGTATCAAAATCTTTAATATTTTCTCAATATATACAGAATATATAGCATTTAGAAGACATAGAATAAATACAGTAATATATAATACATTTTCTGAATGCATACAAATGTCTTTTTTTAAGGCATTGTAGCGCTACAGCATCAGCCTGCTTATTCTAGACAATTGCAATGTTTATTGCTTTAAGAAAGTTTTAAGGTTATGCAGGACTTGCATAAGAGAAGGAAGTGATGAAAGACATCCTGGTGGAACTCTAAGCTTTAAGCATACAACAGCTAAAGTTGGAATGCTATAAGGGCAGCATTCAAAATGTCAAAATCCACACCTTAATATTAAACGAAAGCTTTACAGTATCCTAAGCCTATTAAAATCTGATAAGAAATCTCTAAGGAGCCTTGCGGAAAAGGCTCAGAGGTAGCCTTTACTGCAACCTGATAAACACAGTGGCAGACAAAAAAAATATGGGTCTTAAAAAGACCTGTCTGTCTTGCTTTGAAAAAAAAAAGCCATTCTATTAACAACCAGCTTCTCTATTGGACAGATACCTCTGTTGGCCTTTTTATTCTGAGATATTCATGCAGTCATAGCAAATGCATATTTGAAGGTTAATTTGCAGCTTGTTTTGGAGCAGAGTGCATTCATTCTCAGTAATTTGTGGCATCAGCAAGGCTGCTCTTCTGTGTGTTTTTCATAAGGTGAGATTGGTTCATACGCACAGCAGGGGCTGAGAAATGAAACCTATATTGGTTATTGGGATGGTGGGAGTGTTTCTCATGAAGCTAATATATCCCAAAGCTGCATCTCTTTGCACAAATGACATTTCAGTATGCGGCAAAGGTTCAGCAAAGTACTACATAGTAGTTTTATTATTTAGTCAGTTTGATTTTACAAGCTGCTGACTGTAAGCAAATAAATGGCAAAGTGCTTGATTAAAAAAAAATGGTGGGTTTTATGGTGGGTATGGTGAGTGGTGAGATCTGTGATGGCTTTGCATTCCGCTCAGGGTGTTCTTCTGCCTCACACCCAGTGTTCCCAGGATTGTTTTTAGTCCCACTGAGACCCTGACCAGGTTGAAGTGCTTATTAAATTAAATAAATAAGTATTATTTACATTTATGATAATGATAGCATATTGTGGCTAGTACAACCAAACAATGGCTTCAGGAATTTGATACTAAACTTGCTTTACTTTCTATGATGAGTTTCAAAGCCCTTTCAGTGCATTTGTACAGTAGGTTTGATCTGGGTTACGTGGCATCCTCCCACTCCTATAAGTGATGTATTTAGTGTCCCTAGATGTGAATTAGAGTGTGAGTAACTGTGTGGCCCAGCTGGGTTGAAACGTTGCCCAGTGCTTAGTGTACCCAGGATGCACTGCAACCTTGACCAGGATGAGGTATATACTGGAAAAAGTAGTATGGAATGAAAGTAAATGTGTTTTTGTAGTTTATTGTGGCCAGAGGAGCAAGAAAATTATGAATAAGAACTTGGGTAAAATATTGCAAACAGTTTACATTGTAAAAACTTATTCCAATTGTTTAGGGGAAAAACATTAATGACTAATGCTATGACTGCTTTGACAGCTACCACACACACACACACACACACACACACACACACACACACACACACACACACACACACACACACAAAAGCAGCTTATCTTTTATATTCTACTCACCTTAGCAACCCCATCCACCTAAAAAAGAGGGGCTAAGCAGCAGACATGAGAAACATGATGTGATTTTCAATAGAGCTTTAGAAGACACAGAGACTGAAATCTCTTCCCTTGTCTGGTGTTAAAATAGGCCTGATGAGCTGGAGCCTGTAGCTTGCACAGGGCCACTGATCCCTGGTGAAAATTGATTCCTATCATTTTGGGTCTTAGTCAGGCTACACTCCTCGCCTACCACAGCCTTAAAAGCAGCCAAACGAAGTGAAAGCAAGTTACAAGAAAGTGCATGAAACAGCTTGCACAACTCTCATGAGACGGCCTGAAATAGCGCCGATTTACTATGCCAAGAAACAGAGATGGAGTGAATCAGAGAATCGGAGGAAGAGATAAACACTTCCTTTCGCTAAAGCTTGCCAGTGTAGACAAGCTCTCTATCTCTCCATTCCTGTCTCCATGTGAGACATTTCATCTGATTATGAGTACTTTGCAATCTGCGACAGCATGATTGATGCTCCACTTTCACGAGGGGAATTTTAACGGCACCTCTTCAGCACTCAATGCGCATCCAATTATGCATCTGAGGCAGTAACCTTGAATTTATGTCGCCATGGCAACACTAAAAGAAAGAAAGAAAGAAAGAAAGAAAGAAAGAAAGAAAGAAAGAAAGAAAGAAAGAAAGAAAGAAAGAAAGAAAGAAAGAAGGGGAAAACTGGTCATGCATTATGGATTATCATTGAAATTCTACACCCATACCTAGCATAATAAGAGTGCGGAACTTAATCAAATCAGCCATTCTGCATGACACAAAGTGAAGAACGTGTTCCCTTTGTCACTGGGTGAAAAGCAGTGGAGCTGACCAACCAGAAGCTGTGGGCTGCAGTCTGATAGATGGCTCCCATATAGCTCCGCCAGCATATAGACAGATGGCCCTCAGGTCCTCAATGCCTGGATCTGCAGCCCAGGAAGCAGCTGCACCCAAAACCTACGCCATCCGCCTCACCTTGTTGTCATGGAACATTGAGCAGGGAAGGAGAATGTAGACGGCCTTGTCTTGGACCCATGCCTGGGCCTGGTGGCTCACTTGTCTCATGGGCCTTTATTCATCTCTCCCCTCTCTCTCGTTCTCTCTTTTGCTCTCTCTCTTTCTCTCCCACCCTGTCTCCCTCCCTCTCACACTTTTTCTGTCTGTCTTTTTCTTGCCCTCTGTTTTATAGCTTGAAGCCAAAGGGCTGCATAGTAGTGAGTCTCCTGTTTACCCATGACCTCAAAAAATGAGAGCCCAAGAAAATCTTGTTTTCCAAATCTAGCTTCCCATCTCTCTCTCTCTCTCTCCCTCTCTCTCTCTCCCTCTCTCTCGCTCCCTCTCTCTCTCTCTCTCTCTCTCTTTCTCTCTCACTGTCCAAACATCAGCCTCTGACATATCCCATAATTGCAGTAAATCATGGCTCTGGATCTGTGCAATCTATTTTTCATCTCTTCTTGATTCCTCCTTCCCGCACAGCTGTGCCAGAGCACTGAGTGTTAAATAAAATATTGATTGCTCTCATGTATTTCTCTCATTTTATGTAAGCATTTTTATTAGCCAGCAGACAAGCAGAGGAAACACATCTTGTGCTGACTGCTTTTTTAGTTCCTCAACACTCTCTAGCTCAAGTAATTCTGAATGACCTCCTCAGTAGCAGTCACGGATGAAAGCAAATCTCAGCTGTTAGCTGTTAGTCATGGGCTTCCAGCTTGCTAAATCAGGACTAACTGAGAGAGATGGGCCAGTGAAACACACACACATACACACACATACACACTTTCCTCCTTATCCCAAAACCAAAGTTATTTACAGACAGAAAGCTACCACAATAAATCACGTTTAGACAGATAAAGTAGCGGATTTTTACAAAGTTCATAAGAGGCCCATGTTGCCTACACTGTAAAAAGTTTGTACGTTTGTACATGAAATACATTTTTTTTTAAAGGAAGCTGCAAAAAGTGTGCAAAGATTCATCATGAACAGTGTTTGGATTTAACACTTTTCTTAGTCATTACATAATTCCATATGTGTTATTTCATAGTGTTAATGACTTTGAAAATAGAAGCAAGTAGTGTGAATGAAGGTTGGCACAGTAGCACAGTGGATAATGTTGCTTTCTCACAGTTTCAGTATTACATGTTTGATCCTGAGCTTGATGTACTTTCTGTGTAGGATTTGTATATTTACCTGGGTTTTATTTGGGTTTTCCAGTCTTCTATCACTTCCCAAAATCATGCAAGAATGACTGTCAAGATGCCCCTATAGGTGTGAAGGTGTGTTCATGATGCCCTGCAATTAACTAACATCCCATCCATGGTGAATTATTCCACTTAATTCCTAGATCCACCAAATCCCTGACCAGGATAAATCAGTTACTAATGATGGGAAAAAAAATAGAAAGCGTCTATTAAGTTTTGTAAGTATTTAAGTTTTTGACAGGTGCATTTGCAAAAATGTTGGTAACTAATTCATATCTTGGCAGCATGCACACAGGACAATTCAGGTTGGTAGCACTGGAGCCTTTCTTTCATGTGTTATGTATCTTACTCTTCCTCCTTCTCTCTCACCAGCGAGGTCCCCCCCACAGAATCCAGCTGCTGTACTGAATGAGGTGGGATTACTGACTGGCCTCAGAACACTTTCAGCCTGGCGAGGTACAAAATTACGTTTGTCTTTGACAACTCTTTCTCCCCTCTGGCGACAGATAGGAAATGACAACATCTACATGGTGGGTATTTCAGTTGCATGAAAATCCATACGCTCACAATCTATAATTCATGTTATTTTCAAGCTATTACTGTCCAAAGATCTGTATTCCGAATGGATGCGGCATGATTGAAATAGCACCTGACTGCCGGAGTTCACAAATTTATGAGGGGGAAATATTTATAAGGATGAATACATACAGGGTCTGCATGGATGGGTGCCTTTCTAAAATGTAATTAATTTATTTCCGTGTATTTTTTAACCGTCCAAATGAGTTAGTCCTCACATAAAGTTTGTGATGTGATAAATCATCTGATGAAGCATCTAAGCCTTTAATCTTGTCCAATCTATTGAATGTGCAATAACCGGTCAATGTACAACTCAAGTCAAAGTCATGAAATCAAGAGACTCGTTCTCCTTCATCTATAACCTTTCTTTGACGGCTTCTGCAGTAAGGAGAGCTGCTCGGGTGGGCCAGCTGTGATTTGCATTTCATTAAAGATGCATGCATATGCAAAGAAGCATTTATACAATGTTGATTACCGTCTATGCATTTCACAGTGCAAGTGACTACTGCAGTAAAGAAAAAAATTCCCCACAGTACGTTCAGACCACAAGTTCATTAACACAACCGTAACCTTTGCTCTCAGACAACGTTTGTTCTGCCGAAGCTTGCTTATAATATCAGGGTATACTGTAGCACTGTGTTTTCCTTTGATTTCACAACTGCCATAATATCTATTTGGGATGTATTTTTTGGCAGCGGAAGGTCCAGTAAAAATGTAGACACCATACAGAATTCATTATTTCTATCTATTATAGGATATTCCCTTATATTCCCAATATTCATTCTAATTCTATTAAAGTATACATCAAATCACCTCCGGTCAGCCTTATTTGAAAAGTTAAACCTTTTCTGAACATAGACTCATTATTTACATTACATAAAGGTACCTTATTAAGATTACTTGCATTTCCTCTTCCTAGGGTCCCTGGTGGTCTAGTGCAGGGGTCTCCAATCTTTTCCAGAAAGGGCCAGTGTGGGTGCAGGTTTTTATTCCAACCAAGCAAGTCCACACCAAATTCTACCTGTTCAAATCTAATGATCTTCATTTTCAATGACTATCAGGTGTGACCATTGATTGGTTGGAATGAAAACCTGCACCCACACTGGCCCTTTCTGGAAAAGATTGGAGACCCCTGGTCTAGTGGTTAGGATGCGGCGCTCTCATCGCTGTAGCCCGGGTTTGATCCCCGGTCAGGGAACCAACCCCAGCCACTCTTAGTGCCGGTCCCAAGCCCGGATAAATGGGTAGGGTTGTGTTAGAAAGGACATCCAGCGTAAAAAGATGTGCCAAATCAAACATGCGGATGATCTGCTGTGGCGACCCCTAACGGGAGAAGCCGAAAGAAAGTTTTTACTTGCATTTCCTCTTCCCTGGTATTGTTGTGCACCATGACATTCTAATTAATCTGTATTTGTTTCTTTGTTTTTTTTTTTGTTGTTTTTTTATGTGTATTCTGAATAAAGTAGAATTGTGAAAGGGGCATCAGGTTGGTGCAACAAGAATTGTTGACATCACAGCACCAAGGGTCTCTGGTCCAATTTTGAGCTTGTGGTATACAGAATAATTTTGTTGAGCCTGTGAGTTTATTCCAGGTTCTCTTGCATTCTACCACCTCCTAAACACACGGTCCTTTGTGTGTGTGTGTGTGTGTGTGTGTGTGTGTGTGTGTGTGTGTGTGTGTGTGTGTGTGTGTGTGTGTGTGTGTGTGTGTGTGTGTGTGTGTGTGCAATTTCAGTGCTATTTTTAGATATTGGATTTGACTGGAAAATATATAAAACAAAAAAATATATTTTAAAATACAGTATAATTATGTAAAGTAAGTAAATCAATTATTCAAATGCATAAATCCTTCTACGTATATTAATACTATATCTTGTCAATTAGGTTTACAGAAATCCTTTTTTTCCAACTCCTGTTTTTTTTTCCCATTTTATCTCCAGCTCGTATGCATGAGTTAGTTTTTATGAGACATTGCGCTTGTTTACAGTCAGCTGTATATCAGCTACAACCCTCCTATAGCTGATGTATTTCACTCATTTCAACCTGTCAAATATTTATGTGTGAGCAATGGCCTGCAATATGCACATGCTTGGATTTTAACGTTCAAAAGCTTTACTAAGATATATGTAAACGAAACAACTTCGTCAAGGCCGTCATTAAGAATTGCTTGTGATATAAGCCTGCATTACAGAACATACATAATACGGCTTTCTCAAATGATGACTTTTATTGCTGTGGTAATGATGGAAATACCTCCACCCCCTTTTGTGACTCACAAAGCCCATCAGTTTTCCGATGTATTATTTACATCAATGGTAAAGATTCTGACAAAGTGTAATGGATGTCCTCTGGCTTGTTTATCATATTTAGCTCGATGTGGGAGTATTGGCTGCACTGATGACTTCACACCTGACCTAGCTGTGTTTTCATCTTGTGAATATTCTTAGTATAGTGGGATTGAACTCGGGTCACCAGGCTTTAATGCAGTCAGGGTAATGAACCTGATGACAGGCCAACAGCCAGACCTGAAAGCTTATGCAGGGCAAAAATACATGGCAGCATACCCCAGCGAGCCAGGTCATTTGTTCTTGTTAATCCTTACCTTTATGGCTGCAAATACGGCATTAGGAGGCGTGCCTAAAAAGGCTTTCACTTTGTTTCTAGCTTCAAAAGAAAATATTGATTACAGCAGACCCAGCCTTGGTGAGATTTAGACACCTGGTTATCTTTAAACACATGACCATCAACCTTTTGGTCATAGTCATTGTCATATTGATAGTAATTTTCCTTTATGGGAGATCAAGGGCAAGTTCACCTCTATTGCATTTAGTGGCAAATTCGTCTTGCACTTGGAAATGGTGATGTGAGTTACTGGGTATCTTTAACCTATGATAATAGAAATATATAAAATAAAAATAAATAAATAAATTTTTTTTTAGGTTGTAAGGAGACCCTTGATTTGAAATATTTATGCAAGCACAACTGTTTTTTTTTTTTTTATTGTAAAAGAATTTTCCTACTTTTCAAATTTATGAGCCACTTTAGATTTATTCTTGATACTTTAATTCCATTTCACTTTGTAACACTATGCAATGTGGTACAGTTCAATGGGATGAGTACTTATGCAAGGTGCTGTATTTTACTGCAGGGCAAGTAATGACAATATATGTGTTAGTAAATAGCCTAATGCGTACCTCTCACTGGTGTGCCGGCTGTATTAGGTTATAGCTGAGGTAGAAAAATGTGCACTTAAATCAACTCTTAATGTTTAAATCTTCAAAATGTAAATTAGGAGGTGCTAAAAACATTCATGAATATGCACGAATGCAGCGATTTAACCGTGAAAAGTGCGCAGTGGTCACTGTGATCATAGTTCTTACTGATAAGGGACAGTACGTGCTGTCAAAGTGACACCGCTTCCGTATGCTAATAACGGAGCCTTTTAATTAATCCACTATTACACTAGTCACATATACATAAATTACCTGGTTGACATGTCAGCAAGATTAATGGATGGAGCAGCAGATGCACTATTTATGTAAATTGCAGAATTACTCTTTGTAAACTACAGACCTTTCTAATGGATTTTGTTCACCTCTCTGCAGAAAGCTACAGCACCCCAAGAACAAAGATCAAATAGACCTGGGGTTATTATGCATCAGGCTCTGGACCTTGCCAGCTTTAGCCTTGCTGTATACCCACGTCATAAATTAGGGGGACAGGTATGAGCCAGTGTGTTTGCTTGGCTTCCAGGTATTCCTGTTTCCAAAATACAGTGTCATTGGGTGCACTTTAAAAGAGCATTTAATATAAATGATCTCGGACTGATTGTGATGGATCGGCTAGGCAGAGACACTTTGGCTTCAAGGGCACAAAGGGAATAAGCCATCATTCTTGCCTGCAGCATCAAATGAGGCCGATGTCACCTGTGCCTATGAAAACACCTCCACATCGTCCAACACTAAGTAACAGATTCCAAGCTGAGAACACAATTAGACTAAGTACACTGATATGCAATAGATTGTTACATTTAGGTTGTTCTATTCACAGATTTTTGCTTCTAAACATTAGTTAAACAATATATTTTCCCCTCATTACACACAGACATTTCCTGACAGCTTTTACTTTAACTTTGAGCTCACTTTCTCATGACCCTGGTATTCCTAAAGTCTGGGATTTCTCCTAGCTTTTATGGCATTGTGCTGCCTTTAGTGTGCTGAATTTCAATAAATACTCCAAAGTGACCTGGCAGGACAAACCTGCACTCAGCATAATAAGTCCATGTTAGGATTAATGAGCTACCCACAGCATTATTTGTTATGTTATATATCTTATTGATTGCGTTGTCTTTGATCATTGCATGGGCTCGCTCACTCTCTAGGTCTGTGCCTCCGCCGGAGACACAGAAGGTTGAGTAGTTATCACCTGCAGACCACAGACCAGCCTGGCCTCCAGGGTACATGTATCAGACATTTATTGGTCATTACATTAAGGTTGTTTTTCAAGGAGCAATGAAACTGGAGACTGTATATGATTAATCGTGTTTTTTCCTATGGCTCATGCTTCTTCTAGTTTTCAAGTCATTAAGTGAAATCTGAAAGTCAGTGTTGCCTTGTTGTATTGTTCGATGCGAGGGTGAATATGTTAGTGTTCCAAAATTGTTGAACACAATTGCATAGAAATACAGAAGGAGTGGGGAGAGAGAGAGAGCGAGAGAGAGAGAGAGAGAGAGAGAGAGAGAGAGAGAGAGAGAGAGAGAGAGAGAGAGAGAGAGAGAGAAGAAAAAATATTTTATAGACTCCAGCAGCAGTTCTCTGGCAGATACAGAATACAGCCCACTGACTGCACGTGGCTTGCTTTACTGTCTTGGTCAGTACAATTGAAAATGACATAGCCTAAAGAGGAACTGTCAAACAATGAAAGACTGTAAACAGCCCCGATGAATGCTTGATGAATTCGGCTGTCTAAATCAATTTGACAAAGCAAAACGAGCTTTTGAAATGTAGGTCTGTGCACTTCCCAGCTAATTAGCAACACAAACATTTTTTTTTTTTCTTGCTTATAGCTATGCCTAAATGATAGCTTTAATGTAGTCTCTGTAAAGAAGTGGGAAATTTAAGCATAATGTTGGTGATTACATCTAAGTAGTGGGAGATATTGACATATTTAACCCAACATTAAGACTGAACAGTCACAACTAAAAAGATAAGCCATAAAAAAACAACAAAAAAAAACACGTGTAGGGCTCTAAAACACACTTGGAGAAAGTAGGAATAATAATGTGTTAGAACATAACCTGAAATGGAAATTGCAATTATTAAATGGAAAACTAAACAGCTATTATCGAAATGCTATAAACACAATGCTGTTTAAATCTGTGTAGCCAACTGTGTAAATAATGCAGTAGGATTCTAAAAAATCCATCCCGTGTTGCTGATACTCTTATGGGAAATCATTTATAAATAGGTGTTGGAAAACAACCCAGTCAAATGACACAAAAAGCAAAACTGTATTCCCTCTGATGTCTGAAGCGTCCACTGACAGTGGTCACAATAAAGCCAATACAGTGTAACCCTTAGACCCAGGCCACCCTGGTCATAAAATACCAACCAAAGCTAAAAACAGCAATGCTGGAACCAAAGTAGATGCTACAGTATTGCTTAAGGGAAACTACTGATTCTTTGGAGAAAATCTACTACAGCAGACCTATTACACACCTGAAAATTAACTTATATATAGTAAGTCATATATTGGCTCACAGTTGCAGGGCACATGGTTTGATCTTGGGTTTGGGTTATTGTGTGTGAACTTTCCCTCCACCTCGCAAAATCATGCTGGATAAAGGATAAAGTGATTACTATAGATGACTGCATCCAGTATTGTACTTTATAGACACCATTGTTATAATAACCAAAGAAAATGTTTGCATTACATTTCTGTCTGGTTATGGTTATTGTTTACCTTTAATAAATAAATACAGTACAGTACCCTACAGAGTGTAATTGGAACTGATTTCTTTTTTCATTTTACTAGATAAAGTTAAAAATTAAAAAATAAAATCAAATGTAGTGCAAGTGTTATGCAATCCCCCTGGCAAGTTTTAATAGTCAGATCTTTCAAGTCTATGTCAAGAAATGGCCAGATCTTTCAAGTCCAATATGGTGAAGGTTTGCAGATTCACACATCCTATAACCATCATAGATATCTCAAATATTATCATGACTGAAAAAGCAAGCTAGTTTTGAGAAGCATGAGCAATTATCATAGAATACTGACTTTATAGAGCTGTCAAATAAAACACAGGAGTGAAAGATAAGTCTTCCATTTTATCAGGATCAACAAATATATTTTAAAATTAAGCACTTTTCTTGCATTTCCAAAGCAACTAAGGAAATTATAGACCACTAGAAATATACACATATATCATATGGTATTATAGCCGGTTGACTAAAAGTGTGTGGCTTTCCAGATATATATATTTTTTACAAGTATTTGGAGATATTCAGTTCTAAAAAATGTTTAATAATAATAAGCTAAATACTTTCATCACTGTAAATTCTCACATGATGTCGACGGCACAAATAATAACTCAGTCTTGAGTACATGTGCTGCATCTTACAACACATACTACATATAACACAAGTACTGCTGATGCTTTGACATACTGTAGCTGCTGTCTGCCAGACAACGGAAACAAAATTCAACCTCAATGCATTACAAAATAAAAGAATGTTTTACAGGAAAAACATAAGAGGCAAGAGCGTAGCATGTTTAAGAAGTTTATTGTCAATGATGAATTCTGGCATGATATGAATGAACTATATAGTCATATCTACATGCAAAGATTTTTTTTTACCTGTATTTTACCTTATCACTACAAACCCATGCAAAATAACTGATGAATTAATGGTCCATTGAACCTTAGCACATTTTCAAGAATGCATCATTTCCTTTTTATTTTGCCATTAAAGTAAACTGACACTCAAATTTAGGCGGCTGTCACCTCTTTCATTTACCCGGCCTGTTCAAAATCCAAGAACAGACATTTGATCGCTGAACAGCCAATTTGAGTTGACCAGACATCAACTCAAAAAACCATTTCTTCCTGACAAGATAGGCAGTGGATGACAAAAGCAGTAGCATACATAAGCCCCAAGACCGAATACCGCTCTGGAGATTATCCAGAGATCATAACAGTTGCATCCTGTTAACTGAACTGTGTGTCAGACCAGGGAAGGTCTTAAAAGTAATCCAGTAATATCTCTTGGATGGTTGGCATTTATTGCATGACTTGATCTTCATCACTCTTCATCCTCCGGCTCAATACAAAGGCACGTTTGGGCTGAGTGTAAGTGGCAGGGGTAAGATTGTGCTTCTTGGCTAAAATGGCAGTCTTATTTCTGCTGCCTCAAAGGGTCAAGACAGAATATACATAACTATGGAACAGTGTTTGGCCCTCTTTCCAATTTACCTTTTAAAAATATATACAGCATGTAATTATCTGGAAAAAAAAACATGCCCAGAGATCCTTCTATACCCTGGTCTAATTTCTTTGTCTAAGTTACTTTTATTTGAGGATCCCCCCACACACACCCCCACCATCCAACCACCACCATTCCCCAAAATCAACTGCTCCAGACATTCCCTCCAGCAGTGAAGGGTTGGTATCCAAGCTTCCATTAGCCTGCTAAAATGTGGACTAGATTTGCTTGTAACTTGGTTAATCCTGTCCCATGCCTCCCTAGAACACAGGGCGGCTGACAGATACAAATGATGTCGGTAGTGGTAATCTCAAGCGCCTGTAGCCCCAGGGCCAGGGGACAGCTCCTGGAGACTAAGCAGTGCCATCCTGTAAGGCCATATTGGGGTTAGGTCTTTGACAGGTTGACTGATTAATACAATGATGGACTGTCCTGCTGGCCTGCTCAGAGACCACAATGTACATGACTTTACAAGCTGTGTACTATACTACAGAATCAGTGATAGAGTCTGCCTAGAAACTAGGAGCCAGAGTTACTCAGAAACTTAAAACTCATTCAAACGAACTTTAGTATTAAAAAACTATTACAAAATGTAGTAAAATCTCCCAAAAAATGAATAAAATATTACCCAAGTTGGTAATATTTGACTTGTAATTCCCAATTATAATGAATATAGACTGGACTAGATAAAAAAAAATGTGAAAGATAGATATTGGAGACATGAGCATTCTCAAGAAATAAAAAAAAAAATTGTGCATTGTGGTCAGATGAGACTTAAATGAAACTTGGAAGCCATGATTAACCATGTAAAGCACCTAATACTCATGAAAATGTATGATAGTGGACACTTTGATGGTTTAGGGCATCTTGTGGTCCAGGGTTGAATTTACTTAAGAACCAGGATATTTAAGCCTGGCTGCCTCTACCAGAAAGTTAACACATGGCCAGAAATTGATTTTTTTTTAGCAAAATATTGACTATAATATTTCTCAAAAATTAACACAAAAAGTTTAGATTAAAAAAGAACTTGTTGAATTAATGAGGATGTCTACATGATTGCAATATATCTTCAACATTGTTTCACATAGGATGTGAATACAGGATGAGACAGCTGTTATACTTTCCAGCAGAGGCTTGACCAAATATCAATTATATTTGAAACTAGTAATTTTCAAAAAGAGATCATTAGTATACAGTGCTAGCATATGTTTATGCAGTAATTGCATGCACTATTAATTTACTTTCATTGTAGGTATTTTGTATTACATCGATGTTTTACCATTACTATTTATGGTACTATTACATCATTATTTTTATTATACCATGCATACTGGAAACTGTATCACTCCCTGTGTGTGTGTGTGTGTGTGTGTGTGTGTGTGTGTGTGTGTGTGTGTGTGTGTGTGTGTGTGTGTGTGTGTGTGTGTGTGTGTGTGTGTGTGTGTGTGTGTGTGTGTGTGTAAAAAAAGGGAGAAAATGTGTCTATGCATATAGTAATAAAAGAAAATGTGTATCCCTCTGACCATTTTTATGGAGCATATCTGTTCTGAACAGATGGTGATGGTGATATACTGCCCACAATTAGCAAGCACATGGATAAGATCACCCAATTTCTGCAAAGTAAAACTGACATATTTAGTGTTTATCTGCCAAATTCTGACATGAATCTGGAGGAGGAATAGACTTGGCAGAGGCAACCACGGCAGTGGCACGCTTCTGTCTGTGGATTCTACAGTTTGTATATTAGTTTGTTCTATTATTTCTGTTTGGAACTTTAGAAACTCAGTGCCACTATAATGTCTGCTATCCTGTCTTGCAGAAGGACTGGATGAATAAGCATCTGTTTTTATGTTTCACTTAGATTTAGTGTCTTCACTCCATTATCTGTCTGACTGCACCATGCACAGAGTTAAATGTTCAATTTGAATTGACACATTTATGGACCCATGAATCAATTTTTAAACATCAGAAATAATTAATGTTCCCCTAACCCCTTTTCTGATGAATGTAAGATGTGACTTGTATCTGAAGCAACCAAAACATATTTCAGCAGTGACTGTCTAAAACCAAACAAAACATTTATGGACTTGTTTAAGAGCTTGATACATTCCTGTAAGCAAAATCTATGGGATGCAGCTGCTTCACTGCAATCTCCACTCAGCTTGGATGGCACAGTTCCCATTTTTTAGCTGATTTAGAGGCAGCTTATTCTTGCCAAATCCTACCCCTAATCAACTTGTAAAAGGAACCTCGCAACTGGTCTCGGATAAGCATAAAACTGAATGTGCACCTGCTCCAGGTGATTTGACAGCTGCTGGTGTCCCGCTGTTCAGAAAAGCTCCCTATGTGTGCTAGGTGCTGTGTAATACAGAAAGCAAGAGGAGGAAAAATGAAGTGAAGGGACCCCCCCCCCCCCCCCCAATTGTTCTTGACACACGACATACAACACTTTCTATGGACTTAAGCCTACAGCCGGGCTCGGGAAGGAGGGTGGCCACCACAAGGAGTCTTTTATCTCTAGTTAATGATTGGACAAACAAGCCTAGCCTTCGAAGTCCCCTTTTCTGTCGGGGCTGTTGTCTCTGGAGGTCGCAGTGCAGCTTTCTAATAAGCATCTCTTCACAAAAGCTTAGAATTTGGTCGACTAGCAGAGGCCTGCCACGTCCCAGAGAAAAGGAGCACATGGGGTACTTTCTGGGGAGGAGGGGTGGAGGGATTTAACTCTGTCAGATACCAAGAGGAACAGATGGAGCATGATAAATCCTGAAAGGGAGGCATTACCTGCCCAAGTCACCAAGCAACCACAATTATCACAGAGCTTTGGGTTCATTGTCAATCAGAGTGGCACTTAAAGGAAAGCAGCAGCTGGGGCAGATGGTGGGGATCCAACAGGGCTGGGGAACCAGGACAGGGGCCAACCCTCAGGCACTGCTCTCTCTAACACTATTTAACTGCATATATGACCAGGGAACTCTGGCACCTTAACCAGAATGTATGTGTGAGAGAGAGAGAGAGAGAGAGAGAGAGAGAGAGAGAGAGAGAGAGAGAGAGAGAGAGAGAGAGAGAGAGAGAGAGAGAGAGAGAGCAGCGGGAGAAAGAAATTAGTCACTGATTAGCTTTTGCAGTATCATTTGCTATATTTAAATGTCTTAAATGACGCTTGACATATGCACAAGAATCAAGTTTCACAATCATTCTTGAAATGAAAATTATTGGTGATTTCAAATATGTTTCTGTAGATTTAATTTATTATATATACATTTTCCTTGCTTTTTTGCTCAGATGCTATTAGTCATCTCAATTCTTACTTTTTTCTACTGAAAAAGAATGAACACAGACAGTCGAACAGTGCACTTGCCAATGCCATGACAGGGTTAGGGCTAGAAAGGTTACCTTTAGTGTTTGTTGCTTATAAAATGTTGAACTATTTATTGATGGTGTTACGTTCACCATATCATTCATTTAAATATATTTTTAAGAGATTAGGTAATCCCTGTGGCACATAAACCTAGTATTAGGGTTACTGTTTAGATGTAATCAATATTTTTCTTGTTATTTTTACCTAAAACCATATACAAAAGCTGGCCCAGTCAAGGACATCCCTCTGTTGATGTTGGCTCCTAGTTTCTAGGCAGACTCCCTCATCTCTGTCCCTCTGCCAAAGCAACACCAGTGGGCTTCACTTCTAGCCATGGCTACCATTCATCACGGGGCAGGGGGTGTCGAGGGGGCTGTGTCTCCCCTCCTCTCTTCTCTCACGGCTCGCAGAGCAGCATAGCCCAGGCCCCTCACCTCTCCACTACCCTCTATGCCTCTCCACAATAGCCCAGCCTTCATTATGAAGGCATGTCTCTGGGCCACTCTCCCCACTGAGGAGCCATTCCTCCTACTTTGTTCCGCCACTCTCTGCCCTCATGTCTGGGAGCAGCTGATAGCGAGGTCAGGCCCATCCAGCCTATCCATCTGCGGGGCCGAGGGGCCCAGTGTGAACGGGGCAAAGCAGAGGCCTGCCTTCAGCAACAATAGTCATTAACAATGCCAACAGAGCTCCAGCAAAGGCCACAAACTGGGAGGTGTGTGGATTAGGAAAGGGGAAGGAAGGCTGTCACTGGGCAGACTTGAAGATTACACCAATCTGATAGGTTTGTGAGGCCAGGCAACATTTGACAGCCATGTTGCTGGGTGTTAAGTGAAGACTCAAGAGTCTTATAGGGTTATTGATTTTTCTGCTGGTGTGTGCTGCCAGCAGGGTAACATTATGCAAATGCACAGAGCTCCAGGAAGGTCTGGGTCTAAAGCACCAGTGTAGGCAGACGGCCAAGGGGGCTTTAGTGTGTTTAAATTTTATTTGCCTATGAAAACTCTCATTAAATCAATGCCAACTCAAAGAAGGTTAGTCACATATAAATTGTTGTAGGTCATTTGATTTAGGAGAGGCTAGCATCAGTAACTCCATAAAACACCTGGAATGGTCCACCTTGGCTAACAATGTGGCCTTATGCAGATGGTGTTTGCATATTACATTTCACATACTCTGAGCCATTATTATTATAGGAAACATCATAGCCGATGAGTTATTATGCAAAATAGCTGTTTCGAAATCTTTGCATCACCACTGTCAGGATTTTGTGTTTCATTCAGTGTTTTGCATTTAAAGAAAATCACAGCACTCAAAGGTTTTGTGCTCGGAACACGCTGTGTCGCATGTTAAAGGTGGAGAAATGGCCGATAGTTGGATTTACCATCTAGGGGCCCACAGCAGGAAACACAATAGAGTACACTCACACACACACACAATTTAATTGGCAGACACATAGAGACACGCTTGCATTTGCTTATGTGTTACTTATTCCCTCTCTCACTCCTGCACATGGCACACACACACACACACACACACACACACACACACACACACACACACACACACACACACACACACACACACACACACACACAAAACCACACACACGAATACCCACTGAGAGGGCTGATAATGCAGCAGACAGTTGAATAGTGGAGTTGGTTCCCCATTATGCACACAACACTCCAGTCATTTGCATATGAAAGCGACAGTGGCTGAGTGTTTAATGTGTCATTTTGAACGGATGGAGGTTGACTTCTCCCTCGTAGATTTCTCGCTGTTTTTCTTACTGATCTGTTGTGGTTTGCCTAACTGAGTCTTCAGTGCATTTAACAATTGAAGCTTTCTTTAAAAATAGCATAAAACTTCACAATTCTTTAAAATACAGTATACTGGGTTTATTCCGTTATTTTTTTTAAATATGTTTTAGTATTATCCCAGGTAACAATTTCAACTCAGGTAACTATTAATTCTAAAAGCATATATGTCAGGTTTACCTAACATTCGGCGGAATATTCTAGTGCAACATTAATGAACACTGCTGAAAAGCTGATTCATCATTTTTAAGCATCAGAACATTTCATCAATGTTAATTTGTTTTAATTTAGAATGCCCTGACATCAATGCAAAATTCTGAGAAATGCCTGGTTAACACAGCAAATGTTTTAAGAACAATCTAGTCTGCTTCGACATTGACAAATAATAAATTAAATTCCTCCCTAATACATCATAACATAAGCTATTTATAAAGCTATTAATAATAATTGTTCTATGAGGCACTGCTGTATGCTTACTCACCATTTCATATCTCAGTTATACAGTGAACCCATTACTATTACATTTAACATTCATCCTTCACAGTTTACTCTTTTCGTTTCACAGTCTTTTTTTTACTGGCACATCACAACATCTGCAAATAAGCAACACATTAATTAAAGTCAGTTGTGTGATACTGAAGTGCTTGTAGAGTTGAGTTGAGTAGCAGCTAGAGATGCAGTGAGTGGTGATGGAGAGGTCCTATCAGAAGAATATTGCCTGAATGGTAATTGACAGCCTAAGTGGGTCAGCAGCGAGGCCAACCCCTTTTAATTTATATTCAGAGGCACACTATGCATATTCATGAGCTCCTGCTGTTTTGTCTATCATAGAGCATGATGCTTAATGTGTAATTGTATATGGAAACCAGAGAGCCGTCTGAGTGGTCAGACAATTCAAATGGCATTTTATTATTTCATTAATTCCAATTTGAGTGTGGGAGAAAATAGACACTTCGGGCAAACGGGGAATAATGAGACTGATGTTCAGCATTGGTGAGCCTGGAACACACACTGTCCACACAATTATGTGGACACATCTGTGTGGACAAGTCCTGTCACAGCTTTGTGAGGTCCTTGGAAAACTGTAAGTGCTGCAAAGAGCCCAGTGAACCTTGATTTAAGCCTATTCTGTAATTGTACCAGATAAAGAATAGAATGGCTGCTATTTCTTTATAGGGAAACGCAAAGCTATTAAGACAAAATGCAAAACTTATATCGGCTTAGATGTACAATGACATAAATCAAAAAAACTTCCTTGCAGTAATGGTGATGAGCAGCACTGTAATAACACCTAAGTTACTATTACCAAGTAATGAGAAATAGGTGATTATTCAGTAAGTACTAAAAAAGTAATAGTTTATTAGATCATTATGACCTAACATTACAGTTAGAATTGCATTGGCTTATATTATGTTAGATATTAGATATATAACTATTAGCTAACTAGTCATAATGAGTTATCATGTGTTTTACTTTGCAGCACTGTTCCAGATTATCATTAAATCATTGCACAAGACACAGTAATATTTAAAAAGTTTAGGAAGTACGACTCAAACACAGGGTGATTTATTTATTTGATTTCTTTGTGAATGCTATTAATTCTAATAAATTATTATTAAATATTTATTATTCTAATAAATACATTAGTTTTTTTATATATTTGTTTTATCTAGTGTCACATTTGAAGGCCGTTATGCAAACTGGTTCATATTGCTAATGCCACATATAAAGTGATTGCTCAAAAAAGGACAGTGGTGAAAACTATATTCATCTAAGAGGAAAATCCACACATTACAGCAGCACAGTAAGTTAGAAGTATACTAAAAGTAATATTCATTGTAAATGGAACAAAAATGTAAATAAATATATAGATAAATGAAGAAGATGTGGATATTGTGCAGGGGTGTTGTTTTGTGTTAGTGCAGTGGGGTGTAAATGTTGCTGATACCACATTTACACCCTACTGTACAGTACAGTCTCCTAGTTCTAGTAGGAAAAGAAAAAGTGATTGCCTTCACATCTAAAGACATTTGTGTACCCCTCTAGATTGTTGGTAACAATGTGGGAAAGAACCACATATGGATGGAAAATTTTGGGTGTCCCAATGCTTTTATCCTTACATGTATTTTCAAAATAGTTTAGATTCAGAAGTAACAAGTGCTGGTTTTCACTAAGTAGAGGTAAGGCACAGTAGTTATTCCCTTTTTGCATAGCTAGCATAGCTTTATGCTTGATCCAATAAATCACAATGTGCAAATGGTTGTATCCATTGCATACAGCAATCATAGGTGTGTGCCTCAGCTTGCATGAACTTCTCTGGAGAATAAATGGACTGAACTACAACTATAGAAAACTTGCTCCTCTAGTGAGAAAAATAAGGCTATCAGACATCAACATAAACCGAACATAAAATGAGCATAAAGTGAACAAGAGTTTATATTTATGAAATATTTATTTAGGGCATAAAAGAGCAACAGGATACCGTAAATGACACAAGTTTGCATGTACCCTATGAAAACTGAAATCCAAAAATCTGTAACATTGCAAGACACACATGCAGGTGGGCAGCTATTGTTGATTATTTAGCTGATTAAGTTAAAGACTATGATCAGGCTTGAAAGCTTGAGGTTTTGAGCACCTTCTGTTAAATTTAAGTGATAAAACAGAACATTTTATAAATGTTTCAACAAAGTATGACAGCTGAGCTTACTTTAGCTGTGCTTTAGCCTAATAGCTGTCTATTAGCCGGTATGAAATAAGCACTGATGGCTTGCATTAGTATTCATATTGCATACTAATGCAGTGAAGACATAGGTCTTCACTGTTATCGCGATTGTCGTATGCCCATTAACCTTGCTAGCTAGGCAGTTTCAGAAACAAACTAAACCAGGAGCAGTGTACCCTTGCTGCTATAGAGTTCAGCCATGCTAACTGCTGAAACTGAAAATCTCTTTGCAATGGCCTACCCTGTACAAAACAGGTACATTTAATCTGCAATTAATTACAAGTTTATTTAAAATTAACATGTTGCAGCTGATTTTTCAGCAGTTTGACAACCTAGCTGAGCTGTCTACTTTTCCACAAAGTATCTTGGCTGTAGCTTAGCCATTTTAATTCAATTTCATTTTATTTGTATAGCTTGTTTGAAAAGCGAGCATTTGAGAAGCTGATGTGATTGTTAATTAACCAATAGTGAGCTAGACATTCTCCATGAGCTATATAAGACTATGTAATTATTGCTTAGCTCATAATGAACCCTCAAATCATTACTATGGCAGTGTTGAATGTAATTACTCAGCAGTCATTAGCAGTTAATACTAGAGTCTTTAGAGTTCCTATAGTACTACTTATATATTCTTCTGGCATAGTGCATCACAAATAGTATTGTAAAGTGTTACTGAGTTAACCACTCTTTCTAGACAGTGGATTTGCACAGCCATACATAGATCATTCAGAGAAAAAATCCTGTAGGCTACTATTTCACAGTCTGCTTGATCTACAGTATTAGAAGTGCATTTCACTTTCCAGGTATATGCCTGGTAGAATAATAGACTGCCTCTGGAATACAAAAAGAAGCACAAAGAGGCAATGAATAACAGATTTAGGATATATATTGAACATTGCACATCAGGTGGTGTAATATGGATGGAATGCCTGAATGTAATGACACTCAATATGTAACTTAGAAGTATGCTAACATTTTCATCCCAATAATTTTGTTTACCATGTCATTTCAAAGGCTTATTTGCCCAGAGCCTTTGGTATTTGTAGGTGTTAACTTAAGTGCATACCTCTGTTATTAGACCATAATTGTGTAATTATGTGTCATTTTGGTTACACAAACATACATTCATTTCCATTCATTAGGCCATGTGGTTCGTCAAAATAAACACACAAGCTGATGTAAGCCTGTATAATGTCGAAACACTTTCCTAGCAAAAAGATGATTTTGTATTTGACCTCATTTCCCTCCTGCATTCTTCTTTTGAAGGTTTTCCTCCGAAACAGCGATCTACAATTACAGTCAAATCAGGGGATGTGTTGCAAGTCACGTCAACCATAACAACATCTTATGTTGCAGGGAATTTCCAGACTTTTCTAAATTACTCTCTCTTTCACGCATGCAGACACACTTCTGGGCTGATCATGCATTTCAAAGTGTAGAGCAGGAATGTGTTTATGAATCATCTGCCACTGTCAGGTTGAAGGAGCATGTTAGTCTCCTTAAAATGCAAGCTATCTGCATGCATTCCTCAGCAACGTATTCCTGCAAACAGCTCGGCACAGGAAAGTAGGGGAAATTATTCATCGTAATGATGTCCAGGTGAATCTTGTCATCAAATTAACGTGGTGCAGACCGGAGGTGAGAGCGTGTTTGTTGATTAATTAATTAACTTGTGTTTTCTCCATGCTCAGGATCAAGGCTGCAGTAATATTTCATAAGAGCTAATCGACAGAGGAGCCAGAGATGATTTTGGCACAAACCTTGAGTTAATTAAGACTGTTCTCAAGAATCGCTCCATATTCTCAAGGATATAAGCCGATGAGCTTTATCTTGTCATGAAGTGCCTCTGGTCAAGCTACCAAAATGAATAGATAGCAATACATTATGCAGTACAAGTATGCACGAGATTACAGTGATTTTTTACACCCTTGAATAAATAGTTAAGTGATCCCAAAACTCGAGGAGTGTCACTATAAGATTTAAGATTCAAATAACTTCTAAAATTAATGATGAAGGTCTCAATAGAAAGCAACTCTGATTCCATTAAATTTGCGAGGCACTGTCAAACATTTACAATGAAAACCAACTTTATTATAAGAACATTATACTGATCCTGTCCCATTTCTTTAACCTCAACTGTAACTTAAATTTTGCATATAAAATGTTTGGTCTCATCATTAGATTGATTTTGTTATTAAATATTGTTTGCAACCTAGAGTATATACTGATGTGTAATCTATTACAACATATATAATATTTATTTTCTTTTAAGCATAACAGAGGAATCCTACAGTTAATTTTTATCTACACATTAATCAATCAGGATTATAGTACAATCTTTAAAAACTCGAGTCAAACTGTAACCGGAGTAGGTTCTGTTTTTCTTAAATATTAATGCAAAGTGAATCAGGCTTAAACGTAGGAATGTCTCACACTCACATGACTGTTCAGGACCTACTTATGTATAGCATAATACTATTTGCATGGTGGATATCTGAGCTCTCTATGTATAATGTACCAAGAAAGTAGGAGGATTTCTGAAGGTGGTTCGAACATTTTATTAAACACACACACTTCCTTCTTTTCCTAAAATATATATTTTGATGTGGGCTTGCAGCAGATCCCCTGGAATGCCCACTAAGCACTTTGAAAAAAAAAAATCAGTCTGATTTTCTGCCCCATTTTTCTTTCTTTCTTCCGCCGTCTCGTGTTATTAAATCTATATATTAGTCACACAGCCTGGCTGCTCAAGCTGGGACTCAGACTCAATATTAATGTCCTTAATTTAATCCATTCTGAGATCTTGTACATCGGAGACTGTCAAAACAAAAGAATAAATACTGAAAACTATAGCCACTAATTTAAAAAATCTACAAAAGGGGGTTGCAGTTGATAATATTACCAATTATAATTAGATTTGCCTTTGGGTAATGCTGTCTGTAACTTCATCAAAAAAAAACCAAAAAGTGTCACATTCTCTCCTCATTCTGCAGATCTGCTAGTATTCATTTAACCCAGAGTTAATTGAAATAACATAATATTCCTGAAGGAAGAACACACCAGACAGATTAAGAGCTATGCCTAGACAAGGATAAAAGCCTTCCCTGTATTTATTCCAAGTTTGTCTTGGTCTAAGATCAGCAGATAATGTTTAAGCAAATGTAAAGTTTGAACACAAGATGCAGGATGTAAACAGCAGTCCCTCTCACAGCATAGAGTAACTCGCTTTCTCAGCATGCCGCCTAAATTGCTGTGTAATATATGTAGAGTACAGTTTCACTTCCCTGCCTCCAACTGCTTTCCATTTCTCACTATCTCCCTTTCACACTTTCTGCCTTGTTTTTGTTATTGCTTTTTCAGTGGCTCAGCCATGCAGCCTGGTTCACAGTGTTGGCACAGCCATCCTGAAGTCGAGCAAGAGCAGGCCAGGCACTGCTGGTGGCCCAGATGAATGCAGCGTTTTTCAGGTCCTCAGATGTTCCTGAGGGACCCCAGGGATTGCTGGGAAATTAGATCACTATCAGTCCATGACTCTGCAGATGCGCCTCACTATCACCAGCCTGCATGCAATATTATTGTCAATACCATACATAAACATTACAATTATGGATTGACAGGATAATTTATATTATTGCCCATTATATATTATTCCAAGGATGCCTAGTTTCTAATGAACGCTGTTTGAAGTGCTGCTTTTTGACACTAAGGTACTGAGTTGCTGTACACACAATATATATATATATATATATATATATATATATATATATATATATATATATATATATATATATATATATATATATATATATATATATATATATATATTCTGCTGTATATGCACATAAACAAGTTACACAACAGCATCTTTATTTAACTAGAAATTATTTTATTTTTTTTTTACAGTTATTATCCTTTTATGACTACATATTCTGATATTGGTTGGAAAATGTGATCATCTGGGTAAGTTTGACTCCATAAAACTGTGACATGGACGACATAAAGGATGCTTGATGTTCTGCATGAGGTCACGCTCAGACACTCACACGCGCAGACTATATTGCGCGACAATTGATGGCTGCTGTCTTTTCCCAGCAACATCACTGCACTTCCATTTTAAGCCGAAACGCAATTTTACCCCAATGCCAGAGGCTATTCTTCCCCTTCAAAATATCTAATTACTGTGTAATTTGCTGCCATTTCGATATGAAATTCAAAAATGATGATGCTTAAGAGTAATGGGACATTAATTCTGAATCGCTTCAGATAGACGATTCTGGTGCTTCTGTTCATGATAAGCCAATGTGATGGAAGACATTATGCAGCCTTAATCCAGATCTGCTTATTACTGTAATTTGTATGGGCAGCCTGTCTCACATATTTTGTCTCTGCTTCTCTCATTAGCATTTCCGTCATGATTTGTCAGCTGTCTAAATCTTGCTTCTTCTTTTTTCTTTTTAAAGCAAAAGAAAGGTCCTACATGTACACCGATGTGAAAAAAAAGAGGTAGATGTACTGTATGCACAGATGGCATCCAAAAGTCATAAAACTTTTATGAGTCATAAGGCTGGTGAATGTGTGAGGAGTACAGTGAACTCTGGGATATGTTCAAACACAGCTTACCCTCTTAGAAAGTTGGCATTAAACCACATATAAATTATCATGTCAAAGTTAGGTAAAGAGAGGCAAACAAAGATAGCTAATAAGTGAATGTCCCCAGAGACCAGCACAAACTGACTTGCACAAACCTGCTGTCCAGGTGTTTAACATGTTTTTTTGAGATATGACTGGCAACAGACATTACTGGAATGAAATCTTTTCATCAGATTTTGGCTAAAGAAAGGGTAAGTTGTGGCTGAAGTAAATTAAATCAGAAGCCCTGAGTCTAAAGTATGCTTTCAAATGCTGTCATGTGTGCCCAATTTAAAACATTTGGCTCAATTATGGTAAGTAGCTCCCAAGTGGTTCAAGCAGGTGGCCTAGAATTGAATCGTGCATTTGCATTTGCAGCCCAAAACTATTCACTCTGGTTTTATTTAGACTTGCGCTCTTTTTATTGCACAGTCGCATGCTAGACAGATCTCCATTACATAGACAGAAATAAGGAAGGACATAATTATCAGTGACATGTGATTAGACCAAAGACCTATGAATTATTCAACTAAATAGGGATATGACAGCACAGCTTGGACATTATTCAACTCTTGCATCTCCTTTGGTATTTTCAATGAAATTCTACATTCTACATAAATGTTGAATTAATTGGCAATGTTGAAGTGGCAAATGTGTCATGGCACATTTAAACACTAATTTAAAGTATCATTAAAGCATTTTACAGTATTATATATAGACATTCTAATTAGTGAAAAACAGCACATGCATATACTAAAGATATTTATTAATGATATTAAGTATCATGAGCATCCAACTCAGTCAATTTACTCATAAAGACTGCACTGTACATTAACATGTCTCCATACTGTACACTTACTTTGTTTTTTCACATTCGTATACTCTTCATCACTTCCGTAATATGTTTATTGCATATTTGTGTATTCATATATTTATATTTATTTATATACATTGCTATTTGCACTTCTGGTTAGATTCTAACTGCATTTAAATGGCCCTCTACTGTACTCTGCACAATGGCAATAAAGTTTAATCTAATCTATTCTAACCTAATCTAATCTAACCAATCTAATTTAATCTAATCTTATTATATAAAGCATAAACTGCCCAACAGATAGTTTATATACTGTATGTTGAAAAAACTATTCAGAATAAGAAATAGTTTATTATAAATTTACAAAACATGCATACAGAGCAACAGCAGAATTTGTTTATTTTATTTGTCTCAATAATTTTTCTTATAATTAGAAAATAATTTATTTTATAATATAATTACTTCAGTGGTTTTAGTAATTTGAGTACCTAATAATTTTATTATTATTTTAACTGCTGTCTCTAACATTTTGACAATGGGAGTAAAGGATCAGGTGAAGTAACACACCTCTGTATTGACCAAAAAAGAAAATCCTTTAGACTTTTCCAAGAAATCAATATGACTAAGCTCTGTTGAGTGAGAGCAAAGTTACTAACAACTGTGTCATCTGACATAAGTAGACGTTTCCTAATCTTATCTACATGATGCATCACTTTCTGGTGTCTCTCAACACTTACTCACATGTTTAGCTATTTTTTTCTGTCCATTTGCTGTTTCTTACAACAATTTATATCGTTGTCTGAAAGTTTCTTGGAAGTAAAGATGCCACATTCCAAAAAGTTAAGACTGTGTAAAATGTAAATGAAAACAGAATTAATTGATTTTAGTAACAGTAGAACAAACAAAACATATTAAATGTTTAAACTAAGGAAATGTGTTATTATAAAGAAAGGTAGTTTTAATTTAATGGGGGAAACACATCTCATGGGACAGGGCCATGTTTACCACTGTGTATCATCCCCTCTTTTTTATCAACAGTGTGTATATATATTTCAGAATTAGAATCAGAAATATTATTATTCCTAAGTATGTTTACACAAAAGAGGAATTTGACTTGGCGACAGGAGCTTCCAGTGCAGGAGAAAATACAGACATAATGTAACAAAATAGTAGAACAGACAATTAAATAATGCAGTACATACAGAAGTAGAAATATTGTAGCAGAAATATTGTTTGAATGAAATATTGTTTAAATGAATATATATATATATATATATATATATATATATATATATATATATATATATATATATATATATATATATATATATATATATATATATTGTTTTTCTTCTTTCGGCTTCTCCCATTAGGGGTCGCCACAGCGGATCATCCGTCTTTCGTGATCCTCATATTTAATTTGGCACATGTTTTACGCTTGATGCCCTTCCTAACGCAACCCATTTATCCAGGCTTGGGACCAGCACTAAGAGTGCACTGGCTTGTGCAACCCTAATGGCTGGGATATATATATACAGTGTATATATCTGGAGTGGAGTTTGTGTCTAATACAGGATTCTATTTGTTTAGCGGTCTTGGTCTTCTTTGTCATATTTTTTGTTCTATAATGCAAAAATGTTCATAATAGATTGCAGTTCAGCACCCAGACTCTTCTACTGCAAAGCCATGCTGTTGTAATAGATACATTATGTGATTTAGCATAGAAAAGTTTTCAAAAATAATTTAAAATTTGGATTTCCACTTTAACTCAATTTTTATGAACTTTGCCCCAGAGAGGATGGTGGCGTTTCCATATCATGTTCACATTTGGTTTCTTCTTTGCATGACTTAACCTACATTTGTGGATGACATGGCAAAATGTGTTCACAGACAATGATTTATGGAGGCGTGCGTTTCTGAGCACATGCGGTGATATCCATTACAGAATCATACCTTATTTTAATGCAGTCCCACCTGAGGGCCCAAAGATCCCTTGCATCCGATATTGTATTTGCCCTCTGTTCATCTTTAATTTTGAGAGGCTCTGCCTCTTTTTACACCCAATTATACTGACCTGGTGCCATTTCACCTAATTTGTTGGAAACTGTTCCTTTAGCTGTTTCTTTTGAGTAACTATTACTTTTCCTTAAAATGGTTTTCCTCAGTTTCAACATTTGATATTTTTTTCTATGTCCTATGTATGTGAATACAATATGAATATGAAATTCGCACATCATTCAATTCTATTTGTATTTACATTTACATTTTCTCAATTTTTTGGAATTGGGGTTGTTTATGGATATGGGTTTGTGGGTTGGAATACCTCCTCTCCTAAGTGGGGGAGGTTTTATATTTCCACACTGTCCCATCTGGCCATCAGTCCATCCTAAGTTTCTCTATAGAGTGAAATTTCAGGAACATAGTGGATGAATGTTTGCATGATTTATATAAAATGATTATTGTATCCAGCTGATAAGATAATTAGATTATGAAATGTATCCAAAAATCACATCAAGGTCAAAAATATTTATTATAATAAATATAGAATTTTTATAATAGTTATTTTTTTATAATAGTTTATAACAGACAAAATATTCTTCCTGTTTGTCATAACAAGATGTTACTTACAACTTCAAGAATTTAAGATTTTCATTGCTATCTACAGTTGCAGCCATTATTTTCCGTGCGTCTAAATATTGGTCAGTGTGTCTGTGTGTTTACCTTAGATTTTCAAGAACAAGTAGCTAAATGTTTGTAGAATTTATATCAAATGATCATTGTAATGAGCAAATGAACTGATTAGATTTTAGGATTGACCCAAATAGGTTCAAGGTCACAGCAAGGTCAACTGTCTAAACTAAACTTGTTTTTCTTAAACAGTTTCTATAACTGGTGAAGTATAGTCAGTCACGTCACTTTAAATTACATAAATATGTAATCTGTTATGATTTTTATTTATTTGGCTAATATGTTTAGTCAATGAAAGACATACAGTAAGATGGTTTGAAAGAGGCAGATGTAGAAGATAGGGTGATATGGAGACAAATGGTCCATTGTGGTGACCCCTAACAGGAGCAACCAAAAGTTTATTCCATGAAAGTATTGAGCTGATCAGAGAGGGTTAGTGGCTAAGCTCAATGATTGCAGGAAGCATTGATAACTATGGATACCAGCATTTAAACACACATGAGCATGAGGAAAGACCAAGAGGAAATCAGCTGAAGTAAATATATATCTATATCTACATTAAAATGTGTACAGTACTGTAGCTCATTTGTTACTCTGCACAATTTAAGTCCACATTTTACATCAGTGTAAAGGAATCCTGACTTTGATTTACCATTTTAATGCAATACAAAATATTATTAGACAAAGTAGTGCTGTTTTTGGTTAATATGTTTACATTTCTATTAGAACATCTTGAGATTTTTTTGGAAACTGCATGGCACAGTGACCGAATACCAACAAAATGGACTTACATTAGTGACAGTTCGTGAAATACCTTGGCTTTTATATATTAAATTCAATTTAATAAATACCATTATCACTGCTAAAACTATATAGGTTTTCTGGGAACCACCTACAATTGTTAAGCAAATTGAACAAATTAATGATTGTGCAGACCATGTAATAATTGTATTTAGATGATTTCCTCACTCCTTTCCCCTTTCCTGGTATTAATTTCTATTCACATCACATTCAGAGTGTGAATGTGATGTGAATGAACCTAGGCACTGGTAGGAAGGGAATTGGAATCAGAATGGTACTCTACTGTGTACAACTCGAATTCCAAAAATGTTGGGAAATATACATAAAAACAGAATGAAATGAGTTGCAAATCTCATAAACATAAATTTTATTCACAATAGAACATTCAAATGAGTAAATGTACAGACGCTCCCCACCTTATGCACGAATTACGTTCCGAATGACCGTTCGTACCATGAATTTGTTCGTAAGTTGTTGTAACTGTGTTCGTTATTGACTACGCATATCTCTTAATGATGTAAGAGGTATAAATACTATCAAATAAACAATAAAATATACTGTACACAATATTTTGAATTAAGTAATAAAAAAGAATTAGAAATGTATAATAAAAAAAATAACTTAAAAAAATGTATTCGCCCGAGACCAGTGTGCATCATGTAGACTCGTTACAGTCGTCGATTAGCTAGCAGCGGCTCTCCTCCGTTTGAGGACAAGTTTGTTCATATCTGCGAAAGTCTTTATGTTCATAAAGTGGGGAGCGTCTGTAACATTTTAAGGAAAAAAAAAGGTAATTTAGACTTTGATGGCTGCAAAACATTTGAAGAAAGTTGAAAAGGGCCAAATAACGCAGGTTGAATCTCTATCATGCAAAAAAGAAGGCATGCATAAACATGATCCAGAAATGCCACCATCCTCTCTGGGACAAAGCTCATTTAAAATGTTCTGAGGGAAAATGGCAAAATTATAATTCATTTTTGGAAACCATGGACATCACATCCTCTGGACTAAAGAGGAGAGGGACCATCTGGTTTGTGAATAGTGCTTTGTTTAAAAAGCTGCATTTCTGATGATATGTGAGTGCATTAGTGCCTGTGGAATAGGCAGCTTGCACATTTGAAAAGATTAAGGCTGAACGGTATGTACAGGTTTTATAGCAACAAATGCTTCCATCCAAAAAACATTTTTTTCAAGGAAGGCCTTGCATATTTGAGCATTACTGAATACTGCATCTATTACAATAGCATGACTTTGTAGTAGAAGAGTTTGGGTGCTAAACTGGCCTGCCTGCATTTTAGACCTTTCACCATTTAAAAACATTTGGTGCATTCTTTTTCTTCTTTCGGTTGCTCACCACAGTGGATCATCCGTCTTCATACCTCCCTTTTAACCCAACTACCTGCATGTCTTCCCTCACCACATCCATAAACCTCCCCCTTGGTCTTCCTCTTTTCCTCCTTCCTGGTGGCTCGATCCTCAGCATTCTCCTACCGAAATACCCCATGTCCCTCCTCTGCACATGTCCAAACCATCTCAATCTTGCCTCCCTTACCTTGTCTCCAAAAGTCCTACATGCGCTGTCCCTCTAATAAACTTATTTCCAATCCTGTCCATCCTCGTCACTCCCAACGAAATCCTCAACAGAGCTACCTCCAGCTCCACCTCCTGTCTTTTACTCAATGCCACTGTTTTTAAATCATACAACATCGCAGGTCTCACCACAGTCCTATAAACTTTTCCTTTCACTCTTCCAGATATACCCTTCTATCACAAATCACTCCTGCCACTCTTCTCCACCCACTTCACCCTGCCTGCACTCTTTTCTACACTTCTCTAACACACTCTCCATTACTTTGCACTGTTAACCCCAGGTACCTGAACTCCTCCACCTTCTCCACCTCTTCTCCCTGCAATCGCACTACTCCACTGCCATCTCTCTCATTCATACACATGTACTCTGTCTTACTCCTATTGACTTTCATTCCCCTTCTCTGCAGCACGTACCTCCACCTCTTCAGGCTTTTCTCACCATCTCCCTACTCTCACCACAAACATAGTCCACAGAGACTCCTGTAGTCTGACCTCATCTGTCAACCTGTCCATCACCTCTGCAAACAGGAAAGGGCTCAGAGACGATCCTTGATGCAGTCCAACCTCTACGTTGAACCAGTCTGTCGTTCCTACTGCACACTTTACTGCTGTTACACTGTCCTCATGCATGTCCTGCACCACCTTCACATATTTCTCTGACACACCTGACTTCCTCATACAGTACACCAACTCCTCTCTTGGCACCCTGTCGTACGCTTTCTCTAAATCCACACACAATGCAACTCTTTCTGACCTTCTCTATACTTCTCCATCAACATTCTCAAAGCAAATAATGCATTTGTGGTGCTCTTCCTCGGCATAAAACCATACTGTTGCTCACAGATGGTCAGATGGTTTCAGCCTGGCTTTCACTACTCTTTCCCATAACTTCATGGTGTGACTGATCAACTTTATTCCCCTGTAGTTACTGCAGGTCTGCACATCTCCCTTGTATCTAAAGATCGGTACTAGCACACTCCTTCTCCATTCCTCAGGCATCCTTTCACCTTCTAAAATCCTGTTAAACAATCTTGTTTAAAAACTCCACTGCCATCTCACCTAAACATCTCTATGCTTCTACTGGTATGTCATCTGGTACAACCAGTGTTCCACTCTTCATCCTCTTAATTGCTGCTCTCACTTCCTCCTTACTAATCCTATCCACTTCCTGCTTCACCATCTCCACACCATCCAACATTCTCTCTCTCATTTTCCTCGTTCATCTGCTGTTTGAAATCAACACACTCTCCTCACTAGTCAACACATTTCCATCTCCATCCTTTATTGCTCTAACTTGCAGCACATCCTTCCCAGCTCGGTCTCTCTGCATGGCCAATCAGTACAAATCCTTTTCTCCCTTTTTAGTGTCCAACTTCACATACAGCTCCTCATATGCCTTTTTCTTTGGCTTTCACCCCACATCCATCTATTTGGTGCATTATGAAACAAAAACACAAAAAAGACACCCAGAACTGTTGAGCAGCTAGAATCCTGTATCAGACACATGAAACAACAATCCTCCCCCAAAACTAAAGCAACTGGTCTCCCAAGTTCCCAGATGTATACTAACAGAATATGTGATGCTACACAGTGGTAAACATGGCTCTGTCTCAACATTTTTGAGACCTGTTGTAGCCATCAATTTCAAAATAAGCTTATTTTCTCCATAAAATTGTAAATATTTTCAGTTTAAACATGTTTTTTTCCACTGTGATTCTTGATTTATGAGATTTGCAAATTTTTGCATTTTTTATTTTTTTTTATTAATTTTTTTTTTACATTTTGCAAAGATTCCCAAATTTTTTGCAATTGGGGTTGTATATAAACAGATTCAAAAAACGTATACCTCCAATCATTGCAGATAAACTGGCATCTCATAGTATATAAAGGGCACACTAGAAATATAAAGTATATACCAATGATGTAATAGCATCCAAAAAAAGGGAAATCTTCTCCTCCTGTCTCCACTCCTGAGTGTCTGTCTGTACAAGGAAAAGTCTCACAGTGGGTCTATCCTCAGTGAAGGCCATGTAACCCCACACCACATACATATACCTGCTGACAGTCAGGAATTTGGACCCTGTGAACTCATCCTGAGAAAGGCATAACCAAAGGGGGAGGAAGCTTGATAGAAACAAGCTCTGCGGATCACCGTGACCTGCACTGACACCTCTGTCATCGCCTGTCCTCTCTGAAAATGTGGAAGGGGAAGAAACGGTATGCAGGGAGGGGGGATTGTGTGTGCAGTGGTGACACAGAGAGCGAGACTGTTCAAGGCTACTCAGCAGGTGGTGGAGGGAAGTTTAGGTGGAAGAAAAGTGGTGAGGGCAAGGCTTTTATGCCTGTCTGAGTCAAGGTTTGTCACCTTCACAGGCATCAAGCCTTACCATATGCTTGACAAGAGGCAAGTTGTGCTGTACAGGGAACCTGTGAGGATTTGATATGAATTGATAAGATCAACCAACTCAGGTTTTGGAATCTTCATGAATCTCAGGCAGCTTTTTGGATTGATGTGTCTTTACTTCTAGATTACAAGGTTGTCTTGTGGAATTAATCAGTAGATGGGGTAAATAATGAGCAATGGTAAACTTCTTAGGGTCTTATAAATAATACACATTAGCAGTAAGATTACAAAAGCAAAACAGTGACTTGAGTAAAAGTACTGCTATTAAAATAATAATAATAATAATAATAATAATAATAATAATAATAATAATAATAATAATAATAATAATAATGCAAGTAAAAGTAGAGATAATAATAAAAGAATGACTCAAGTAAGCGTACACATTATCCTGAGCATTAAATATAAGTAAGTTAAGCACAATCACAAGTTATATTTAAGGCAACAGGCTATCAATGGCAAACAACAGTGATGTTCACAGGTTCATACTGTAAAAGTAAAATATATGGATACATAGTGTAATTTATTAACTTGCTTTATCTGTACGTGTACCTACATTTTAATGTTGTGCTGTGAAATGTTGACATCTCAATAGGTTTTGACTCACACAACTTGCAGATCACCCTCATGTGGTTTTCTCTTAGGCATTTAAATACTGATGATACCTGATGTAGTGGGCCATGGATGCTTATCTGTCTCCATTGTTTTAGACATTGCTGCTACTTTATTAGCATTTGCTATGTAAAGTGGTGTATTGGTAAGTCAGGAAACTGGTACAGTCAAACCCACTTATCTTGACCTCGGTTAACTCGCCAACCCTATTAAGTCGACGTTTTCGAAGTGGAACCGGCAAATTCTCACTTTGACTTAGCATTTTTTAATCGGTTATGTCGGTTTTTTTATGTCGCCGAACCCTAATATCTCGAGCACAAGGATGGGCAAATTTGCCACTTAACGTCGGTTATGTCAGGAATCCCCCCTGCCACGCCCCCTTCGGCGGCGGCATTTCCCGAAGCACCCTGCTTCTTCTCCCGTGCGTGCCCCACCCACACGGAGCTCGTCGCAGTTATGCTGATTGGTTCCCTGACCGGGGAACTAACCCGGGTCGCAGCGGTGAGAGCGCTGCGTCTTAACCACTAGACCACCAGGTGCTTCACTGCAAGTATTGGTGCATTATCTCCTGAGTATTCTCAATAAACTTTGTTTGCGTTTACTTCGGCTTCCGCCTTCTTATCCGCATTACAGGTTATCTCGATCCGCATGACCAATCAAACAAATCGCAGCAACGCTGTTGTGTAAAAAAACCTCCAAAGACACGTGCATGCACATTCTCATTTAATAACGCACAGCACGTACATAAAGAAATTTCAAGCACGTTAATATATTGCCGCCATATTGGTTTTCGTTTATCTCCATCATCGGTTATCTCGACGCTTTTTGGCGTCCCCTAGGCCGGCGACATAACCGTGTTATAAAACACTGTATTTTGATTGGATCTCAAAATGTACATATATTGGTTAGCAGTTTAAAAAAATTACATACATTATTATTTGTATTAACAATCAAAACCAAATGTAGCTTCTGTAATTAAATTGTCATGGTACGGAAACATGGATGGATGCAATTGTTGGTTAAACAGTTTTTATTTAGTCCAAGCAAAATCATCAAAAACATAAATCTGATCTCATAGTGGAAAAACAAACAGCCAGAACATTGTACAACAACAGGTTGAAAGCAATAAGAACAATAAGACTTTAGGTGTATAAATTATGAGATTGACAAATAGTTAGCATTTTTTTGGGAATGAATTAGGCTACGACTACACTTATCCGGATTCATTTGGAAATCCCGTTTTCTACAAACACTCTGTGTCGACGCTTTTTTTTTCCAATTATTTTCCAAAAGTTGCTCTGTGCAATTCTGACAGATGTCGGCTTTTTGAAACGTCCCGGCAATGACAAAAAATGTGTCATAATTTCCAAACTTCGCCGTTTTTTTAATGTCCACACTGCGGACAAATGTATCCACTTTGGAGAGCGTTTCACAAGAGCTAAATTTTTTGATGGTTGATTACATGGTTGATTGGAAATGCTATCTCGGCAAGGATGGAAGGCCAAAATAAAGAGATAAGTATGCGTTTTCAGAAGAAAATGTATTACTGTATATATATATATATATATATATATATATATATATATATATATATATATATATATATATATATATATATATATATATATATATATGATAGTGGGTGCATTTGAACACAGGTGTGTTTAATCAGCAGCAGTAGTTTGTAGTGGCTACACAAGGCAGCAGTGTTTGCTGGGAAATGGAGTTGCAGGATTGCTGTAATCTGATATTATTGCTTTATTTAAAAGTACTCAGTAAAAGAAAAGAAAATATATATAATGATAATTACATTTGAAAAAGCAGCATTATTTAACATTATGTAACATTATAACTAACATTGCAACAAAAGTAAAAGTCTTTCTATGCCTGGGCAGAAAATTATTGCTAGCATAACAAGACAATAAAGGATGACACACTGATTTGGCATCTTATTAACATTCACTGATAAGTAGATATCCAGGAAAGAAAAAGTGCTTAGCAGCCATGTTTTGACTTTTAATGGTGAAGAGGCCCCTGTAATCCCACTTGGTGTCACCCAAGACCCCACAGTGCTTGTATCAGTTGCCTAATCCATTAATTGATTAGCTTTCTAGCACAGAGTCTGCAGTCAGCAAGTGAAATGAACTCCACTGTCTGCTTGCCGCTCTCCATAATGATGAGGTAATTGGCCTAATCAGATCTCTCTGCCTGCTTCATTCCTGGGCTCAGCCAATCACCAGTGAAACGTAATATTGCCTGTCATTTTAAAATGTCTGAACCATTAGCCCCCCAATACCCCACCCTGTGCTGGGTGTAACAAGCTTTCTGTGACTGGAGTCATGTACAGTGTTTTAGTGCTCAGATGCTGTAATTCACCAAGCACTATGTGACTCCGGTTCAATAACAAGCTGGTCATTAAAGGATGAAAGGGTGGACATCGTGAGTTGGTGGAGGTCAGTGAGATACGCTGCCGTGTCACACACACTTATTAAAATGGACAGGATTAGCCGACTATGCATACTAAAAAAAGAAATTATAATCATCAAAAGGGCAGAGTTTCCAACGAGATGACAATGGGACGAACCTAAAGTGATTTGGCAGCTAATGTAGTGTGTGAGTAATCCGATCCATCGTGGTGGCACATGCAGTATAGATGCCACCGGGCAAATGGTGAATGATAGCAAAAATGCTATTGGCCTTTAGGGTGTAGTTTGTTTGTGGCCAAAGGTGCTGCTGTTTGGCACGGCTTCCTTTGATTTCATCATTGGAGATGGCAGACATGCGCTTCCTGGCACGATTACATCAGCACTGGCATTGGCTCGGCAGACAGCGAGGAGACATTAGTCAGCACTATTTATCTCCCAGTGCGAGGCTCGGTAGATCATCCTTCTATTACACTCTCACATAAGCTACAGGCTCCTGTTAAAACACGATCTGTGTGAACTTGTGTAATTCTGTTAAACAACAAAACAAATAGCATTCAAAAGAAAAAATATTAACCATTATATTTCCTGCATTGCAGCGTGGGTATTTTTAATCTTATTAGTGGGATTTTATAATGAGTCCAATCTAATGGGTAATGGAATGATCTTCATGCATAAAACAAGTGTTTCAAAATGTGTTCATTACTGATTTTCTTTCAAGTTCAATTTGCATCCCAAATTATTCTAGATTACAAGCATAAAACACACACTATTGATTCTATTAAAGCTAAAAAAAAAAAATTTATCGAACTACCTTAGCAGCAATCTTTATGTAGTTCAAGTATAGAACAGCATTAATTTCACCAGAGAAGGCCCACTTAGATTTCAGTAGCCTGCCTTTATCTGATAGCACCCAATTTTTAGCAAACATACTGCAAAAAAAGGCTTCTATTGTCACTGAGGTGACAAGTAAAATGCGAGGAATGAATCCTGTGCTTGTAATAGGAATCGCATGCTAGAGTTATCGCCACTTTATCACAGCAATGAATCTGGCTATTTTAGCCAAGTCTTTCAGATAGAGGCTGTCTTTTTCGAAGAAAAAAAAAACGCTAACAAGAGAGCAAAGCTCTGACCACGCATTGTTGATAAACTTCCAGAATGGGCCTCTGTTAAAGTGGATTTAAAGAAAAGGGTGTTCAAAAGAATGTGAAAAGTGAATGGTTTCCATTGCTTAACCAGAAGCAGCTGAGAACTTAAGCAAAAAAGGGACAAGTGTTTACTGAATCCCCAGAACCAGGGGACAACTTTAAATTCTGCTCGGGGAATGACCAAGAAATGGCAGAAGTTCCATGAGGAGCACAAGCATTGCTTTCATTCAAAGTGATGAAATATTGAGATTCTTTTTTCTTTTGTCGTGTGTCATCCAGATCATAGTTTGCTTAAAGACGTAATGCTTAAATGGATATAGCTTCATACCACATCCAATTCAGAGAATGTATAGAATTAAAGAGTGCGTAGAGACAGCATTGCTTCTTCAATTGTCATCCTCTAATTAACATATTTTTATTACTTCTGCTAATGAATAATTTACAGCTTGGTGTTCTTCATGAGTTATTGGATTTTCATACAGTGATGGATTGGAGGGGACATGGAGCTCAAATTAGGCTTCAATCTACTAAGATGACATGAGTTATTAGCTGATTTCCTTTTAGCAATCGTGCACATGAGTATGAGCCGGCCACAGTAAATTATCCAAAGTATCGCTTTATAACAAATATAACAGATTTCTATGTGGTCTTGTACTAGTCATTTATTTCAGAACATATTTCAGTCTTACTGTAAGAAGTCATTTTGGCTTCAAATGTTTTGAAGTCGAGAGGCAATGAAAAAATTAGTGTAATTGATTTTTTTCTTGTCTTCATTAATGAACCAAGATAAGGCTGATAAAGGCACTGACAGCATGTAAGCATCTAAGGATGAGTTAGTATTCAAAATGTATAACCTTTCTCTTTTGTAGCCCTTATAAAACACAGGGAAACATGCAGTGGCCAAACTTGCAGTGTATGTCATTAAATATGATCCAGCAGAACAGTGTACTACAGCATTAAATGGATTTTTAAAACTGATCTTTACATAGCATGTTGAAAGAACATGGTGCATTGGACCAAGACTATACTTCCATCTTTCCACTAAAAGAAATAGTTGCCATCTCAATTATATCAAAGCACCACAGCTGCCAGAATGACACAGGGCATTGACAAACTGTGGGAGTGACCCAAAGAAAGACACACAAGTATACAGCCTCACACACACACACACACACACACACACACACACACAAAAACACAGATTGGTAGACTCTACACCATTGCACACACACTCGCTGCCTTCATAGGCAGTCAGACCAATGCGTCCACTGTACAGAGACCAATGCCTGTAACATGATTTATGCTTTCTGTCTCCCACCTCCTGCCTTCCCCCTACTTGTTCAAAGTAATGAAATTCCCCATTTGAGGCAGCCTGACAGATAGATTGGAAATCAAGAACACCAGATAAGTAATGCTGTTTTGATGTCAGCCCCAACCTGATTGATTTGAAAACTCCAAACGCGGGAGGCATTACAGATACCAACATAGAAAACATAGAACATCACATAAAATTGAGCATAGACTATATCGCTCTTTCCTTGTGCTTAAATTGTAGTGAAATATTAAGGTTTTTACCGTATGTTAATTGTTCTGAAAGTTGGATTAAAAAAAAGCATCAATGAGATTTATAAATAATTTCATTCAGAGAATCAGAGCCTATTTATTGAGGTTTGAAAATATATCTCTTGTCATCATTATGTCCTTGTGGTCTACTTTGTTTCAATTAAACTTCTATTTGTGGTCACACATCTATTACTTTAGAAAGTAATGATCAATTCATTGATATAGCTCCACTATTAGTTACGCATTCATTCAGATAAACAAATAAATAAAGAAATAAAGCTTGTTCATATGGGTACATTTAATTTGTGTTAGTGAGCCGAGAGCAGCTATGCAACATTGTCTGTTGCAGATGAGACGCAATGGATGGTAATATAATATGTCAACCGCTGCTGACAGGAGACAGAATTTTAAAACAGCTTGAACTCCTGAATGATTGATTATGCCAATACATTTTCTGGAGGTCATATCGATTGGTTTGGGAAAGTAAAACTCCCACACCTTTAGTCAGTTTCCCCTAAGTGACAGACCTGCTTGCATACACACTCACAAATTCCATGAGATCCAGGAATCCAGATCTTATCAGTGTTGTGTTTGTTCAAATAACTGTATACTAATAAATAAACAGTAGGCATAGGTAATGAGTTTTTCTTTATTAAATTATATCAAAATACACCATAGGAACTATTCACATCTACTTGAATTGAAAACCTTAAAAAAAAAAAGCAAATGTAAAAAAGGAAAAATAAATAAAAAGCAAAGAAAAAAAGGAAAAATGTTTTACCTGCTTTACTGTATGTATGCAGTCATTAAGAAGATATAAAGCTGAAAGATATAAAGCTGATTGCACATTGTAACAACCAACTTGTCACTTTGCTTGGCTTCTTGGGCTCGTTTATCTCAAAGTAATATTGCACTCCGTTCCAGGAGACAGCGCTTATACAGTGGGCTGGACTGCTGGTGTCACTCAAAGCCGGCAGGATGCTATCGACCAAGCCTGGCTGTTGAAAGCTTGAAGAACAGGATCGGCTAAACATGTATTATAACTGATCAATACGGAATGAGGAGCACAGAGACCGACTAACACACTGCTTATACTATAGTCCCATAATCCCATAGCTTCTGTAATCTGGGTGATATATAAGATCAAGACAAAAGGTAAAGGAAAGGATGCAGCTTAAGCAATACCCGCCCTAAACTCACTTTCACATTTACCCTACACTAAATACACATAGTGAAGGTAAAAGTACACATAGTTTTATAGTTGAGGTAAAATAAACACCTTCAGAGCATTTAACAATGTAAGTGAATGATGGGAATAACCATAATGCAAAATGAATGGTAGAGAGGCCCACTATAAATGTAAAAGTCAATATCTTGCAGTGGTGGACGAAGTATACAAAGCATGTACTTGAGTTAAAGTAAAAATACATTCGTTAAAATATTGCTCCAGTAAAAGCTAAAGTGCTCCCTTCAAACTTTCACTTGAGTAAAAATTCTAATCTGTTTGCCCAAACTACTATGATTTATTATGGCTATGATGTGTTATTATGCTTTTTGTCACAAGACTCTTTGCTTAATCAACTCAGTTTGTGTAAAAAGACTCTGATGTTACACTTGGTGCACCAATCTATTAATAGAATGATATTAATGAGTCAAACACTGATTGATATCTATTAAAATTATCATGAGCCCAAAACCTTTGGTGAACTAGTTTTTAACTGATGCTGAACCATATGTTCATGCTGGGAAGATACCACTAAGAAGCAATCGAAACAAGTTCAAAACAAAGCATGCACTATACCCTGATTGGTAGCTTGCCGGGTGCTTGATCAGTTAAGTATTCTCATCCATAATAAAAACGAATTTGCAAAATGTAGTGAAGTTAAAGTAAAAGTCTTCCCAGATGGAAATACTTCAGTAAAGTACAGATGCACGAAAAAGCTACTTAAGTACAGTAAAGAATTTTATTTACTTCGGAACTGTTCACCACTGATAACTTGAGAAGAAAAATATTTTTAAATGCTTTTTTGTATGTAAAAAAACTTTATTTTGGCTTCTCCCATTTGGGGTCGCCACAGCGGACCATCCGCATGTTTGATTTGGTACAAGTTTTTACGTTGGATGCCCTTCCTAATGCAACCCTCCTCATTTATCTGGGCTTGGGACCGGCACTAAGGCTTGTGCAACTCCAATGGCTGGTGTTGGTTTCCTGACTGTGGATCGAACCCGGGCCGCAGCGGTGAGAGCGCCACATCCTAACCACTAGACCACCAGGGACCCTGAATGCTTTTTTGTATATGAATTATGTTATTATGATATATATATATATATATATATATATATATATATATATATATATATATATATATATATATATATATATATATATATATATATATATTTTTTTTTTTTTTTTTTTTTTTTTTTTATAGATTACATTAAATAATATAACAACTAAATTTCAATCATTAAATTTCAAGAATGTCTTATAATATAGTCCTTTCACAATACAGGATTAAATATGGATGCTGTTGGATGTTCAATATTGTATTCATAACATACAGTATAAAAAACCTGTTACCAGGATATCCTTGTAACATTTTCCATGTAAGTCTATTCAGTGGACATAACTGTGAGTCTCCTGTTAGATAGGATGTTAAACCATCTGGCATTACTAAGAATGACATGCCTCGGTTGAATCTGTACCCACTGATGCATGCATATACGATCACATGTATGCGTAATGGTCTATAAATTCGAAATACAATCCTGACCTCTGTGACCTCTATCAGTTTACTCTTTACGTTGTACGCCTGTGCCTTTGCTGTCCTTACGCCATGTTCCATCGATTCCTAATAACTATATAAACTAAACTGATAGAGCTTTTGCGAGGCCCAATGAAGTCGGTTCTGATCTAATGGCTTGCTTATAGAGGTGTAATGAAATCATTTAGGAGTGTGAGGATTGGGAAGTGAGGTTGGGGAATGGGAAGAGTGAATGAGGGCGTGTTGATTTAATCCCTTTCTCTCTTCTGTGCTCCTTGCTTTCAGCATACCATCTGCTGGAGACAAGCGAACAGGCAGATTTATCACAATTAGATTCGCTTTGTCTACTCGCTGCATCTAAGCGTTCGGTAACAAAAGGTACGCACACCTGACAATAGCAAGCTTAGCTCTTTTCCCTGTTAGCCTAGTCTACACATATTTTATTACAAGGTATTCGCACTATGTAATGCTAGCTGCTTCTTAATAAAGAATTAGCTTGTTATATTGTTTTTCATCTTAAAGCATATTATTTAGTAGCTACTTGAAAGTCACTGGAAATCTATGGGGTTAATTGAGTAATCTGCATGCATGGTATTCCCAGGCAGTTCCTGGGGTATAAAGGGTTAAAAAGCACCTGCAAAAATTATTTGCTAAGGATTTCTTTAATTAGCTTAGTCATTTCCCATGCAGATGTCTTGCCAGTGCTCTAATATGCTGAATAAATCAAAATGTACCAAATCAGTATACTAAACCATTTTGTTGTCTTGGCTACAAATGAACTCCTTCATTCATATATCTTCAGTAACAGCGTTATTGTGCACAGGGTCACAGTAGGATGTTCATCTTTGGACACCATGGACACACGTGCGCACACACATGCACACGCATGTTCACATAGAGTTGGGCCATCAGGGCAAGCAAAGTCGTATTTGCTGGCCTACTCTATTAGAATCACTAACTTATGTTTTTATATATTTTTGTCCATGAATATGTATTATATTATTCCTAATAGTCGATTCTCTTGATTTCATAGTGTTTCTCTTGTGTCTGCATACGTTGTAGTTTCTATCCAATCAGATTTCAGCTGTCACATTATGTGTTGCCAGGATCAAAAGTATCTGATGTAAGGCCTTTAGAGTTAGCACCCCAGACTTTTTTTAAGCATAAACTTCATATTGCTTTAAGTTGTTGCTTTAACTCATCAGATTGAGAGTTGGCCACCTTTAGAAGGGATCCAATCTCGTCAGCATTTTCACAAACTTTGATTGGATGGTCAGGATGGATGGAAAAACGCTGATTTTTCATTCCACAATGAATGACAGAGGAGAATAAATTGATTTGGTTGCAGATACACTTACAAGGCCATTTAGGAGACAGAGTTTTAAAGGAAACCTGGACATTGTAAGGAAGGTTCAGCAAAAATAGTTCAAAACAGTAGTTAAGATTTTTCATGAACATTTTAACATTAATACTTTAACGTCTCCTTTCCTGTAGTATTTGCACAAAAACACATAATTTGAATTTTAATCTTCAGGAAAATGAATAATCACAGAATCACAGTGTAAATACTCAAAAATTAACTGAAAACCCAATGTCATTTTGGAATCAGAATCAGAAAATGTTGTATTGCCAGGTACAGCCAAGGGTTCACCAAAGAGCACTTTACAGTACTAGGAATTTGTCTTAGTGTCAGGTGCAAATATATACACAGATACGAAATGTGTACACGTGTTTTTAATTAAACTATAATACATTTTAAAAATACTGTATACAGAAAGTGCTTTGCATAAGAAGTAGTGCATTTTCGAATGTAAAAGTGAAATTGACTCTCCAAACATATATACAGATATGAAGTATGTACACAATCTAGAATGAAATAAATATTGTATACAGAAGTGAGTTTGCATGAAATGTAGTGCAGTTTAGAATATGAAAGTGACTGTCCCTAAGTTTTTATCTGGGTGTAAGTGAGACATTGTTCAGCAGGCTGACTGCAGTAGTGAAAAAACTCTTTTTTGTGGCATGGGGTCCTGGTCCTGATGGCCTGGAGCCTCTTGGGAGGGTACTGAAAGAGTTAGTTTCCAGGATGAGAGGGGTCGACTGCAATCTTGGCTGCACGTCTCCGGGTTCTGGAGACGTACAGCTCCTGTAGAGATGGGAGACTGCAGCTGATCAATTTCTCAGCAAAGTGAATGACACGCTGCAGCTTGGACTTCTCCCTGACTGTAGCTGAAGCAAACCAGACCGTGATGACCAACATCTTCGCAGAGAGGAAAAACATCTTCAGCTGCCGCAGGAAATAGATCCTCTGCTGAGCCTTCTTGGTGAGGGAGCCATTAAATCCATTATTATCTCCACTGTCTTGAGATAGTTGAGCTCCAGGTTTCTTATTATGCATCATAAAACCAAACGGTCAATCTCATTCATGTAGGCTAACTCATCCCCATCAGAGATGAAGCCGATGAGGGTGGTATAATCAGCAAACTTCAGGAGTTTGACAGACTGGTGACCAGATGAGCAGCTGTTGGTGTACAGGGAGAATAGCAGAGGAGAAAGGACACAGCCTTGGGGGGAATCCAGTGCTGATATTTTGGGAATCAGAGAAACGCTTTCCTAACCTTACAAACTGCCGTCTGTCTGTCAGGAAGTCCGTGATCCAACTGCACATGGATTCAGGCACATTCAGCTGGGAGACCTTGTCTCTGAGCAGAGCTGGGACGAATGAGTTTATGAGGTTAATGCTGATGCTTCTACTAGAGTTGATGTATGCGGGTGGCGCAGCTGTGGCCTTAGTGAAAGGAGACTTGTTGAATTGTGTTAAGTGGGTTTCTTGCTTTAGTAAAGACATTTATTTTTGCTTCATGAGATACCTGTCTGTGATCCAGCGCTTTGGTATACTGTGTTTCAGTATAAAATTAAGATAAATTAATTCAAGATAAATTAATTCAAGATAAGATAAGATAAGATAAGATAAGATAAGATAAGATAAGATAAGATAAAACTACTATACATGATATAGTCGACTGATAATGCCTATGACAATGTGAAGATATTGCACATAAAAGTGTTAAAATATTAAATTATATTGCACATTACATTGCCAAACAAAAATATACAAGTGCAGAGGTAAAGCTAGTGCAGCTTTTATTTTTAGACTATTACCACTATGACCACTAGTCCTTCTTCTTACAAACTTTGATAGCCACAGGAAGGAAATACTCCCTGTGACTTCCTGAGAATTTTTTGCAGCATTCTCCTCTCAGACACCTCCACCAGAGATTCTAGCTTCACTCCAATGAAGAGCCAACTTTTCTTATAAGTTTATTGAGTCTGTTGGCATCGGCTGTTTTTACTCTGCTACCCCAACTCATTACAGCATAGAAAATAGCACTGCTAACCACTGATTCACAAAACATCTGTATCATAATTCTGCAGACATTGAAAGACCTGAGTCGTCTGAGAACATACAGATGGCTCTGACCTTTCTTATACAACGCATCAGTGTTTTTTGACCAATTTATAGCTAATTGTTTGTGTACCCCAAGATAGTTATAACGCTGTTTTTACGCTGGATGCCCTTCCTAACGCAACCCTCCCCGGCCTGCAGCGTTGAGCGCTCCACATCCTAATCACTAAACCACCAGGGAACCTATTAATTTATTTTATTTTATCTAAAGATTGAAAAGAGCAAAACTCACATTATAGGACATTTAATGTATATTTAGATTGTATGCATTTTTTAGTAATTTCGAGAGAAACAGCACCATATATTCTCATAGTAGTCAGAAATCACATTGGGTCCCCTGGTGGTCTAGTGGTTAAGATGCAGCGCTCTCACTGTTGTGACCCGGGTTCGATCCCCGGGCAGGGAACCATCCCCAGCCACTCTCAGTGCCGGTCCCAAGCCCGGATAAATTGGGGAGGGTTGCGTGAGGAAGGGCATCCAGCGTAAAACATGTGCCAAATCAAACGTGCGGAGGATCCGCTGTGGCGACCCCTAACGGGAGAAGCCGAAAGAAAGAAAGTCAGTCAGAAATCACATTATATAGTCCCATATAGTTTTGTTAAAAACTAGGCATTTATTGATTAAGCTCCCTACTGTTTGTAGCCTATACCATCAAATGTGTTTGTGTGTAATGGACTACACCGACATTGAAGTTATTAAGCACTATAAACATCTATAAAGCACCCCTGCAAGTTAGGTACAGGCTCCTGATTCAGCTCATATATCACTCTCCCTTTTCACATTGATTCAAGTGTGAGGTTCCACATCATCAGTGATTCCTATCATGCCACTTCAGTCATTCAGGCCACACAGGGAAGGTAACGGTAGCTTCAATGCATGGGTGAGCATTTATGCTACACTGAGCAATGCTTTTCAATTACCAGCCATCCTCCAGTGAAGCTTAGATGAAAGCATATACCATATGTCTGGGTCAAAGACATGCTTCAGAGAGACAGACAAATATGTCTTTTAATTTCACAGAGCTTTCAAATTACTGTAAGACCCTATATTTTATACAGCAGCATTCTGGCACAGAAATACATGGCATAAAAACACATCATATGCCACATTCTGCAATAACATTTTAACCAATTTGACCTGAACACTATTCTATTTAATGAGATCAATACAAATAATTTTGACCTTTTTCAAAAACATATTAAGCATGTCACACTTCATGTCTAGTTTTTACTTTCTTCTTTACTTGGCTCATGAAAGGGTGAAAGCATCTATATATTTTTAGTATGTTAAAGATTTTCAGGGTATATGTATTTAAAAAAAAATATTTGGGAAAAATGTGTGACTTATTCCTAATCAAGCTCATTCAATTAGTGTAGAGGAAGAGGTTAGCTTGGTGCAATACATTTGTATGCGTGTAAGAGATTGGTGATATATAAATTGGAAAGATTTGCAAATATATGGTATATAGTATTTTTTTGTGGAAACTGGGTTAGTGAGGTTTGTAAATGCATCTCTGGACATATCCTGCACTCTAGTTTTGAATAGTTAAATATCCCAAACAACGCTCATAGGCTTATAACAGTCATAAACTAAGATATACATTTTTAAACACAACTCATCCATTACATTTACTATCACTTAAAAAAAAAAAAAACATGAGTGACTGATCCACAAAGTCTGTACAAGGCGCATGCATTAGCGTTTATGGGTTCATTGGGAATTGTTGGTTGAAGCTATTTATGGTGTGATATCAAACAAAAGCGTGTCAGCCCTCCTGGCCAGGTTGAGGCCCACAGCGCAGCCACTTAAATAAAAGTCGTTTATCATGTGTTTTTGGAGAAGAGTTACTAGGGGAGTAGGGGGTGGACAAGCGGAGGCTGATAGCCCAATGTCCTCCTGTGAGGCACCATGCATTAATTAGTTGCATGTAGGGATGGGAGCCTACATTTGTGTGTAATAGATTCCTCATGGAATTTATGAGTGTATGTGTGTGTAAGTGTGTAGATCAATCTGTAATCCCACACCTAGAACTAGGAAGTGGACACCTTTTAAATGGAACAGTCTAATACTGTCAGGCTGCAGACGCGGAAGCCGATATAGTCCGATCATTGTCCTTTTATTTCAACAACCGTACAACACAAAAACACTCATAAGCCGTTGAAAACAACAAACAAAGACATCCGCTCGATACGCGTTGTCCGCTATGAGTTCGAATGTCCCAAGCATAATCCATAAAGCCTTCGGCAATGAGTAATCCAAGTCGGAAGTGGAATTCGCATATACAGCCGGCGGTCGAGCAGCCACGCGATTGTCCAGCTTGACAATATAACGACCGACAGCCTGTGACTCAAGAACGTCAGTTTATGTAGTCTGATCTTTCATGAGCCACAGCTGTCGGTAATCTTGGGAAGCAGCGTGACTGCTATCGAGGGGGGCGTGGCAGGGTGGATCTCTGACAGCTACAGACAGGGGCGTGGCAGGGTGAATCCCTGACAGCTACAGAGGGGGGCGTGGCAGGGTGAATCCCTGACAGTACCCCCCCCTCCAGGGGCGACACCTGACGCCCCAAAACCCACCTATGCCAGGCGGGCCAGGGCACTCCGAGGAAGGCCTCCTTAGACGCCTGGGAGCAACGGAGGCCTGGTGAGCATCCTCTGCGGAAAGCCGGCATGGAACAACACCTTGCAGGAGGATCCGGAACGGAGCCACGCCCTCGGTGCTGACGGGAGGCTGAGTAAAGCCCCTGGCGGGGATTGAAGCCGGAGCGATCTCCATGGCGGGGAACCGGAACTGGATGCCAACCATGACAATGACCGGGGAGTGGAGGACGTTCCCGGGCCGAGACCAGGAACGTCGTACCACCCTCTGAGGGACCTGGAGGACCGACGCCGCCGTCAGAGGGACCTGGAGGACCGACGCCGCCGTCAGAGGGACCTGGAGGACCGACGCCGCCGTCAGAGGGACCTGGAGGACCGACGCCGCCGTCAGAGGGACCTGGAGGACCGACGCCGCCATGCGGGGATCCTGTGGGCGATCCGTCGTCCTGAAGAGGACCTGGGGGCGATCCGTCGTCCTGAAGAGGACCTGGGGGCGATCCGTCGTCCTGAAGAGGACCTGGGGGCGAGACGTCGCCCTGCGTGGAGCCTGGATGCGATCCTTCGCCCTGCGTGGAGCCTGGATGCGATCCTTCGCCCTGCGTGGAGCCTGGATGCGATCCTTCGCCCTGCGTGGAGCCCGGGGGCGAAACGTCGCCCTGCGTGGAGCCCGGGGGCGAAACGTCGCCCTGCGTGGAGCCCGGGGGCGAAACGTCGCCCTGCGTGGAGCCCGGGGGCGAAACGTCGCCCTGCGTGGAGCCCGGGGGCGAAACGTCGCCCTGCGTGGAGCCCGGGGGCGAAACGTCGCCTTCTGTGGAGCCCGGGGGCGAAACGTCGCCTACGTCGCCTTCTGTGGAGCCCGGGGGCGAAACGTCGCCTTCTGTGGAGCCCGGGGGCGAAACGTCGCCTTCTGTGGAGCCCGGGGGCGAAACGTCGCCTTCTGTGGAGCCCGGGGGCGAGCCGTCGCCTTGTGCGGGCGCTGGAGGCGAGCCGTCGCCTTGTGCGGGCGCTGGAGGCGAGCCGTCGCCTTGTGCGGGCGCTGGAGACGAGCCGTCGCCTTGTGCGGGCGCTGGAGACGAGCCGTCGCCTTGTGCGGGCGCTGGAGACGAGCCGTCGCCTTGTGCGGGCGCTGGAGACGAGCCGTCGCCTTCTGCGGGACTGTGGGGTGAGCCGTCTCCGTCGGTGGAACCCGGGGGCAGCGGTTCAACTTCCCTTTCGCAGTCCTGGAGCCGGGGTGAGTGCACAGGGAAACCCCTGGGCGTGGGGGCGCTCCTTGGGACCCTTAGGAGCAGATCGGAGCCTACTGAGCAGCCTGGAAATGAGGTGAAGCCTGCCTGGAGATCCACGAGCGGAGAAGGGCTCGCCTGGAGGTCCACGACATCAGTGGAGCTCTCTTTGGGACACTGAAGCGGAGATGAGCTCGTGGGGTCGCTCAGAGGCGGAGACGAGCTCTCGGGAGGAGCATGGAGCGGAGTCGTGCCCCCTTGAGGAGCCAGGAGCTGGGCGGAGCGCTCTGGAGGGACCTGGAGCTGGGCGGAGCTCTCTGGAGGGACCTGGAGCTGGGCGGAGCTCTCTGGAGGGACCTGGAGCTGGGCGGAGCTCTCTGGAGGGACCTGGAGCTGGGCGGAGCTCTCTGGAGGGACCTGGAGCTGGGCGGAGCTCTCTGGAGGGACCTGGAGCTGGGCGGAGCTCTCTGGAGGGACCTGGAGCTGGGCGGAGCTCTCTGGAGGGACCTGGAGCTGGGCGGAGCTCTCTTGAGGGACCTGGAGCTGGGCGGAGCTCTCTTGAGGGACCTGGAGCTGGGCGGAGCTCTCTTGAGGGACCTGGAGCTGGGCGGAGCTCTCTTGGAGGTCCTGGGGCAGAGCCGAGCTTTCCGTGGGCGAGATGTCGCCTTGGAAGGGGCTCTGGGATGTGGCGTCATCTGGAGAGGGACTCGGAGGAGTCACTTCGCCTTCTGTGACCGGAGGTGTCGGCGCGCCGCTCTCGTGACGACTCTGTGGCGGCGCTCTCGTGACGACTCTGTGGCGGCGCGGCGCTCTCGTGACGACTCTGTGGCGGCGCGGCGCTCTCGTGACGACTCTGTGGCGGCGCGGCGCTCTCGTGACGACTCTGTGGCGGCGCGGCGCTCTCGTGACGACTCTGTGGCGGCGCGGCGCTCTCGTGACGACTCTGTGGCGGGAAAGCACGCTCCTGGAGACACTGTGGCGGCGTGGCACGCCCACGGGAACCTCGGAACAGAGCGGCACGCCTGTAGAAGCTCTGTGACGGCATGGTGTGCTCGCCGACGCTCGGAGATGGTGTGGTGCGTCCACGAGAACCCCGGAACACAGCAGCACGCTGGTAGAGACCCTGAGATGAAGCAGCCCTCTCATCAAAACATTGGGGCTGAGCTGCAGGCTCATGGGAGATCCGGCACGGAGCCGCGTGCTTGAGAACCTTGGAATGGAGCACCTTCCTCCTCAAGGGGACTGTAGTGGAGATCCACCACCTCTATCCCCAACTTCCCCAGAAGCAGCCCGCTGAATTCGGCGAGTGAGCCGAATTTGCCCCCTTTGGCGCTCCATAGTGAGCTGGCTTTGGCAAGAACTTCTCCAGACAGGAGGGAAATACAGAGGGCAATCTTGGCTCGTTCGGAAGGAAACCGGGAAATGTTAACAGCCACATACTCGCCGATGCCTTGCAGAAATCCGCCCAATTCGTCTTTTTTCCCCGAGTAACGAGCCGGTAATCCCCTCGCGCTCTCTGAGGGGCGTGGCGCAGCCGCGCTCTCATGATCCGGCTTCTGTGGATCTGAACCGCGAGAAGCGGCACTGAGCTTCCGGAGGAAATCCGAAGCCGGGTTCAGCTGCCGATCCATTGCGGTCGGAATCGCGGAATGGCGAATCCGCGTTCGGTATAGGTCGGTCGTTCTGTCAGGCTGCAGACGCGGAAGCCGATATAGTCCGATCATTGTCCTTTTATTTCAACAACCGTACAACACAAAAACACTCATAAGCCGTTGAAAACAACAAACAAAGACATCCGCTCGATACGCGTTGTCCGCTATGAGTTCGAATGTCCCAAGCATAATCCATAAAGCCTTCGGCAATGAGTAATCCAAGTCGGAAGTGGAATTCGCATATACAGCCGGCGGTCGCGCAGCCACGCGATTGTCCAGATTGACAATATAACGACCGACAGCCTGTGACTCAAGAACGTCAGTTTATGTAGTCTGATCTTTCATGAGCCACAGCTGTCGGTAATCTTGGGAAGCAGCGTGACTGCTATCGAGGGGGGCGTGGCAGGGTGGATCTCTGACAGCTACAGACGGGGGCGTGGCAGGGTGAATCCCTGACAGCTACAGAGGGGGGCGTGGCAGGGTGAATCCCTGACAAATACCATGATTATTTTCACCTTTTTTTTTACCCCAAACTCTTAATTTTCATTTTGTTCCGCTGTTGCCTAAGGAAAAAATTCAGCAAAAACACCCACTAGTGTTTTTGAGTGAAAACATTTACTTTGATGCATTGTGTGCATTAGTTTGTTAATGTGCATCGTCCCCTATTTACACCATTTAGCAATTAGCAGGCAGGCTCCGACAGAATACAGAGCACAAATACTCAGTTATCTCTTTCATCAGCTCATGTATGCAAATGAGTGTTTGATTTTGTTCATGCAAATGTGAATTTCAATTAACTGCAAATTTTAACTGGCACTTGGCAGCGTATTTCGTGGCCCGGCCATGTTTTCCTTGCCGAAAATAAATTATGGATAAGTAAATAGCATTGCACGCTGAAGATAATTACAGCTCTCCAAAAGTGTCCTTTAACATGCAAATACATCACTTTGTTCTCTTTCACAAAGATCAATCACAGATGAGCAGGCAAACACAATCACTGGGATAATTTATGACACGTTTCACATTTGGAGCACACATACAGGGCAAAAAAAAAAAAAGAATAAAATGCACTCTCTGGACTCCACTTCATATGTTTTGCATTCACACTGAGTCTGGTTTGAAGAACAAAATCAAAGCTTTTCGTGTTGTAAATGCTGGTACATCAGTCCAAATGATTGAGCCTCTGCTTCACCACTGCTGCTTCAATATTGTGGCCAAACGGTCGTTTTCCACCCTTTTTTATGAGATTTTTTTTTTTTTTTTTTTTAACTCAGCCCGAACCACAAAGTACTTTTATTACAGAAAATTGCTTTGGACAATTTTCACAAGGTTTGCTGAAGAGAAGAAAAACACTGTTTATGGCTTAAATTTACTCACGTTCTCCCGATGGCCTCAGCTGCAGAATTTCCTCAATTGCTGTATAGTGGACTGTCATTAAGAATACATGAGAACCAAAGCTAAGATCACTGACTGTAAAAAGGGACCAAAAGGCTAGGACTGCTTTTGCTCTGTAGTTGAATGTAAGGTTCATGCCTGTGGTAGTGCTCTTGCGGTGTTAATAACATTCTCTTTCTTTTCTCTGTTTATAATCTTTATGGACTGATGACGACTTAGGCAAATATAACCAGCAGGTCTCTAGAGGACAATCTGGAAAATGTAGCAAAAAACTGTTAGAAGGACACTTTTTGGAGATTTTTTGGATCCAACATTCATGCATGTCAATGAAAATATATTGCGTAAATCTTTTTCTTCTTCTTCTTTCGGCTTCTCCCATTAAGGGTCGCCACAGCGGATCATCCGTCCCCATACCCCCCGTCCTCTACATCTGCCTCTTTTGAACCAACTACCTGCATGTCTTCCCTCACCACATCCTTAATGTGTTAAAAATAACAACATGAGTCAAGTAAAACAATTGTAGAACTGAACTGTTTAAATTATGAAAGTATATGAACATATAACATATATTATGGCAACTTATAAAGCAAAGTACATCTAATTAATATGATCAACTCTTTTGACCTAAGTCCTATCTGACAATTGGAAGGATTTACTTTAGTAGATTATTTTACCCAAGTGGCACATAGAATCAAAAAGGAAAATGTTCAACAATTAGCAAAACTGTCTTATACAATAACTATACTACATACATGCAGGCAACTCATAATCAACTCATAACACTAAATGCTTTAGCTGGTCTGTTATAGATCATTTCAGCAGCCTTTTATAATTACATAATATATATTGTTATGGGTGCATAAGCAGAAAGTACGCTTGAGGTTATTTTTTTTCACGTTTATTTGTTTATAAGTCACTTTTATATTTGACATTGCCACTAGCTGTCCTGTCAGTTTTGCATAATACCTTGCCACCTTCCTAGTGGCACTAAAAAGAATAATATGCTTTTTAGTTTGACACCAAAATAAAATTTTTAAAAAATCACACGCTATAAATTTTGCTTTAATCTGCTAGATAAGATCACCAAGCATCCTGAGCAAGGACACCTTACCATCATAATGAAATGTGCTTTAAAGTTTGCATTTCACATTTAGTTCTTTTTTTGCTGTTATAATAACCTCCACTCTTTTGGGAAAGGTTTCTAAATTTGGAAAGTGACTATAGGGATTTGTGCTTCTTCAGCCATAAAAGCATTAGTGAGGTCAGATGATGATGTCAGCCAAAGATGCCTGGCACGTAGTCGGAGTTCCAACAAATGATTCCATAGGTGCTCAGTGGGGTTGAGGTCAAGTCTCTGTGTAAGTCATTCGAGTTCTTTCCACTTCAACCTTGGAAGACCATGACTCGTTTTGTGGGTTAGGCCTGGAATTTTCAGTAAAAAGAAGTGTTAATACTACAGCATACAAAGACATTTTAGTCAATCACAGTGGCTATAAAAAAAAGTCTGCACCCCATTATTAAAAAATTATAGATTTCTAGTTCCCAAAGAAAAGCTTCTTGATTAGTAAAATTGTGAGGACATCTCCTGTGCATTATTAAAAATTAAAATTAAATAAAAAGTTAAATAAAAAGCATTTTTTATGCAAAAATTAAATAAAAAGCAACACTGTGTCAGGATTATGCAAAGACTACATTTTCCACAAGCCATTGCACCTCCATTTACCATGTCATGTGTCTTTCTGCGCACTTGTTTCATGCTCATGGTATTCTTTTTCTTTTTTATTATAATTTTTTTTTTTATAAAGAGCGAGCTTTTATAAAAAAAAAAAAAAAAAAAAAAAAAAAAAAGGGAGCATTTGTCTAGCCTCTCCCAGACATACTGTATAAAGAATATGAGAGATTGTTTTCACATGCAGACAGCAATCAGTACTTGCTGTTGGTCTCTTAGCAACTTCTCTGGTAAGATTTTGTCTTGTCCCATTACGAATATTAAAGGAATGTCTTGTTAGTGATTATGCTACAGTGGTTCCCTATTTTCTCTACTTTTTGTTGATGGCATATATAAAATAAATCTAATGTTTTGAAAATTATTTTTTTATCCCTCTCCTTATTGATATCTTTCAATAAGTCAGATATTTTGTATGGAACAGTTTGTGGACCACTGCTTTTGGAACTGGGTTTATTTTGAACCAAAATAACAAATCCAAAGATAGATGAAAATATGACAAAACATAATAGCAATTTTAATTGTTATAATGAAACCAAATAAAGAAATATTATAATATGCAGGTTTGCCTGGCTGCTATATTTATTAAAGAAAATGTATGGCTAATTCAAATGAGGTGAGTGGATGAATGTGTCAGTGAGACTGCAATTTACGATGTACTGGGCTTTATACATGTATTTAAACAGCATGTGTTGCAGTGTCCACCTATTGATAAAATTAACATGGAGAATATTGAGATGTACTTACCTCTGCATCTGCAGTGCAACAAGGCTAATTCTACTGCCCAATAAACACTCCTTGGATATCACTCTTCTATTGGTAATTTCCCTGTAGATTTATAGCTTTCTCACTCTCTCTCTGATCTCATCCCCCTGGTAAATCTTTTTCCTGTCAAAAAGAGGCGCAAAAAATGCGGAAGTTGTGAACTTGTAAGACGTGTCAATCAATACAGCAAGGAAAAGGCAAATGATCTAGCCAGAGAGAATGTATTTGGTGCTTGGGTCCACACGGTTGGCCATTAATCCACTCAGCACTTGGTGAGGTGCTAGCCAGCGGCCCAGAGAGTGTAAAATGCCCTTACGTCAGTCTGAGACATTACAGCCCATCAGCCAAACAAATCTATATTAACAGGGCTAGCAGAAACACTGACACATGCACACACTCTACTGGAGAAATACGACCAGGTTGTATAACTTGTGTCGTGACCGTACACTCGTGATGAATAACGCTGCTCTTTATTGAAGTGTGCTACTATAGGGAGAAGATCCAATCATGTCGATTAGTAGTTTAGTGTCTTATTTAATAGAGTGTTTAATATTCAGTGGTCAATCGATGAATCAAAGGTTTATATGAACTTAAACAGTGCAAGAATCTCCAAATGATCTTCTAATAGATTTTTTAGTTGCTTTTGTTGTTGAGGTTTTTTTTAAATAAGTAATTTACTGATTGTTACTGTGAATGGTTCCATATGGATACTTTAAAGATAAAGCCTGAAATCTCACTCTCTCCTCAGTAAAACGCGATAAAACCAGCCTGAATGAATCACGAATAGAACTGATTTGTTTAAATTAATATTTTAAATCACAGATTTAAATCACAAGTTCAAATCACTGATTCAATGATCCTGTTGCTGTTTAAGATAATGTTAATTGCACTTCTTTATTGTCTCTTACTGAATACACAATAATGATTACGCTTATAAATAAAGATTGTTGTTACATGTACCAAAAAGATCAGATAATTGGGAAAAGGGGCCTGGGGCCTTAAGGCCCAGAGTACAAATTAGCCAGTGGCCCCAGAAACCCTAGCAGTGCCCTGATGACGGTGACGCAGACCCAAAATGTCCTTGAATTGTTATGAAACAAACCCCTGGTCATATTTAAGCGACCACTTTGACTTCAAGTACAAGCTTTATTATGCAGTGTAAGCTGTGTTTGCCCAAGGTGACTAAACTGGCAGCTTATAAAAACTCGGCATCAAACCTGTGCAAGCATGTTGATGTCAGTAAGATACATTTAGATATTTTAGATTACATAATTGTTGTATTGTTGCGTTGCATCTCTGCGTGACATTGCTAATGTTGGTTACCACCACTGTTGGAAATTAACAGGGACTTGGGGTGAAAATTGTCACTGCACAATTAATCTAACTCTATTACCAGTGTCATGATTTATGTGTCATATAAAATGAATGAGGGGTGTTATATTTCAAAGTAGATCTGCTGATGTTGCATTAGATTTGAGCATTACTGTAAAAACAATCACACACTTTTGATGAGAATGCAGAGTATAATCAAAGCTCTGCGGAAAACGCCGGAGTTGTTCAACGTTCGCACTCACTGTCTGAATTCTGAACCTGCATTTGTGATTTCTCTCGTTATCATAAATAACATTGTAACAGGAATTTTTTTTTTTTGCTGCGAAAGTGCATAACACATTAAACACAAGTCATGTAGTGTTTTTTTATTTGCTTTCTTTGCTACTGAAATAAACAAAGTATTTTTTTTCTAATCTGTAAAAATTAGAAAACAAATTAATAAATGGTTCTTAGTGTGTTTTATCTGCAGCCAGAATATGAGTTGTTGTTTTTTCTACTTAGATTATAATGCTAATGATCCACCTGTTGTAGGTATATGCTGTCATATACAGTTACATCAGATTTAACTGTGTGAATGTAAAGGTGATAGTTCACTTGTTTTGAGGCAGGGCTGTATGAGGTAAAGTGCAGTGCAGGGAGAGCTACAGTGCCGAGCACAGGGACAGCAACACAGCTAAAAGACTTCTTTTGTGGAGAGGAAATGTTTTTTTTTGTTGTTGCTGTCTACATGCTCAGTGCTCTATGCTCTTCCAAACAGAGAGAAAGCTGTGTGCTGCACTGGCTATGCATAAATACCTCATACATGCCCACTTTAAAACTTGAAAAAAAAAAATGCATTTTAATTTGTAAAGGTTTTCCTTTAATTATTGAACTACATTAGAATCCCCCGCCCCACCCCCGCTGTTCAAAAAAATCTAATCAAATCAAATCACATTTTATTTGTCACATGCACATACATACAGGGTACGACATGCAGTGAAATGCTTATTACGATGGTCCGGCATGAGGGAATAGGATGGGGAGAAAAATAATAATACAAAGAAAAAGAAGACTGATAAATAAAGTATAAAAATTATATAAAATAAATATAAGAATATAAAGATATATAAAGATATAAAGATGAATATATATATATATATATATATATATATATATATATATATATATATATATATATATATATATATATATATATATATATATATTCTTATATTTTATTTTGTCTATTTACTCAATTGTCTATTGTTTATTGTCTAAAGTAACTTGGTACATTTTTCTCTGAGTAAATTTTAAATGAGCTACTTTTTACTTTTACTTGAGCAGATTTCTAAACCCGTACTTGTACATAAGTAAAATGTCATTGAATTAACAGTACTTTAACATAAGTAGTACTTTAACATAAATATTTTATTACTCTTTCTACCTCTGCTTAAAATGAATATTTTTTTAAAGGACCATTTAGAACAATTGAACTTTATAGTGTAGTGATTTTTTAAATTCACACTATGGGTGGATTTACTTTTTTTTTTGTCTCAAGGACACTTTTTCATGTCATCTAAGAATTTTTTTTTGCTCAATTCTGTCACTTCTAAATTACAATATAAGTAGTGTTTTATATTTACGTCTACATTTCTGTAAAACTGCTTTGTAACACTAACATTGTCTATTGTTGAAACCTTAATACGAATAAAATTGAATTAAAATAGGTTTTAATGGTAGACGTCTACACAGCAACGCAGGGCAGTGAATCCAACGAGCATTAAAATTTGCAACAAATAAGTACGATTGTGCATTACTTTGAAAAGATCAACTTTTCTGGTAGAGCGCACACAAAATATTTTATTTATATTCCATACATAAATAGCAGGCTGCTTGGTGCCATGCCAGTGAACTTCGCATGTGCCTCTGACACTATCAGCGCTTGCCATCATGTGTGGGGTCAAAAATAAATTGCATTTTTGCTGCGGTGGTTCTCATGCAGAAGACCTCAGGAGGAGGATAGGAATATACAGTAAAACATGAATAAACAAAATCTCTCATGAGCATTTCAATGGGCCTATGGCTCTTTAATCTACATCAAAAGGTCTGCACACACACATACACTCAATCATGCACATGTAAACAAATGTAAGAAGACAATATTACAATTGGTCTTCTATTAGAATTTTGATAATAAAAAAACAAGTCAGTTTAACATGTTTTTTGAAAGAGTCTTTGTTCACAGGGCATGTGAGAGCTAATTGAAATTGGTACTGTGAAAAAGAGACAAAGAGAGCACTGAACTACACTACCCATAAGCCCCAGAACATCACACGTCACAAGCAGTCTTACTCATGTCTTATTTCACCTTGGTTAACATTGCTATGACTAGGCTATGCACAATGGTTGATTGTGGATGAATTTATTCCACAATGAAATATTGTAAAATAAACTAGATAATTCTGATAATTGTAGCATTTCTATCACATTTTAAAATAAAACAGATAATACATGCAATTTATAAAAAATTAAAATAAAACTCATTTCATTTGTATTTTGCAACAGGGAAGAAAGAAAAATATAGTAAAAGCATACATACATTTTATTAGTTATGGTCATCTACACTACATGGCCAAAAGTTTGTGGACACCTGACCATAAGAAGTGTGTGTGCTTTTCACATTTTTCACATTCCACATTTAGTCTCCATTTGCTGTTATAATAACCTTCATTCTTCTGGAAAGATGTTCCACTAGTTAGGTACTGATATAGGGTAAAGAGGCCTGTGGTGCAATCAGCGTTCCATATTATCCAAAAGGTGTTCAGTAGGGTAGAGGTCAGAGCTCAGTAGCAGGCCACTCAACATCTTTCATTACAACCCAAGTAAGTCATATCTTTATTGAGCTCTTTTTGTGGGGCATTGCCATGCTGGAACATATTTGGGTCTCCTAGTTCAAGTGAAGGGAAAATCTTATGCTACTGTATCACAATAATGTGCCTCTAACTTTGTGGTTACAGTTTGAGAAAGCAACCACATATAGCTAAAGTCAGGTCTCCCAATACTTTTGTCCATATAGTGCATTTCTGAGATGTCAAAGAATATATGAATATTACAGGAGCAAACCACTTGTGAATTCAATTTCTACCATATAACAAGAGTTAGCAGATTTCACCAATGTCAATAAGCATAGCACTCATGTAGAATAGCTGTCACAAACTCCTACACACAAATCATTCATCTTCCCAAGCAATCATGCAAATTCACCCTTTCACTCATTCCCCACACTTCTTTTTATTTATCCTTGCTTTTCTCACTTGCTGATACCATATATTACAGAGCTGTAAGCAGAAAAATTTAGAATTAAAATACCTTAAAGGTTGTGTGAGTCTACATTTGGCATCAGTAAAAAAAGAGATGGTGATAAAGACACACAAACAAGATGTCTGAATCTTCAACCTTCACTGAGCATGAAAAGAGTTTAGCATTCATGACAATTTTCTTTTAGGCCAAGTCTTTTGCAGCTTATTTCTTTGAAAATGTTTATTAATATGGTAGCAGCTTTACACTCCAATACATTTTTCCACTTAGTGAATGCCTAGAATTTAGTAGTCAGAAATGTACGTATTTGTCATATTATGATGATGAGTTTAGCTCATACATTATCCTTCAGGAATGCAAAAAAACAAAGTCCTTTCTCTACACTCTGATATATGCTACTGTATGTAGGTTATATTGCAGTGGTCTCCATAGTGCCTGCAGACACCTGGTAGTTCAAATGTATTCTGTGAGAGAACCACCAAGCAAATTTTTAATAGCCTCAAATGTAATCCAATGTAATTGTTAATTATAAATTATAAATCTTATAAAACGTATAAATCCAAAGTTCATTAATTTAAATCCCACCAAGATGTCTGATGATAACTTGTATATAGTATATATACATTTTCACATAGGAATAGAGGTGATTATAACAGCCAGTGGAGACTAAATGTGGAATGGGATGTTCAAAACACACATGAATCTTATGTTCCTTTTACTTTTGTTCATATGGTGTGTGTGTGTGTGTGTGTGTGTGTGTGTGTGTGTGTGTGTGTGTGTGTGTGTGTGTGTGTGTGTATGTGTGTGTGTGTGTGTGTGTGTGTGTGTGTGTGTGTGTGTGTGTGTGTGTGTGTGTGTGTGTGTGTGTGTGTGAGACTATACTGAATAATGTTTTAAAATAAAAAATAAAACACTGTTTAACAACAGCTTCAGATCTTACATTATATAAATAGTAAAATTATGTAAAAGAATATACACTCCAATTGTTATATTGATCTGTGAGAATACAAAATATTCATAAATGTCAAGGTGACAGAGCTTATAGTACAGCATGTAGAACTTCTTGGTAACATCTTAATTGGGTTTTATCTGTGTTAAAAAATCCAAAAGTTCCATTTGCTTCAAACTTCTTCACTTTACAGTTTTGCTGTCTTTCATGCCTTATATATCAAAAGTGGCATCAGTTTAGAACCTTCGATTCAAAATATGGAATATGAATAAGGAACTTATAATTATATTAATGTAGGCAAACCTACTAAATCTGTTAAGGAGCTAATAGACATATTTCATGCTTAATATAGCTTTTTTGTTTACATATATATATTTTTCTTTTTACTAAAGAAATAAGTCTATTTTATGATCTGTCTAGATAAAGGCTTTAGAAACTTTGTTTAATGAAGTCAAACAATAGTTACATTTCCATATTCAAGATTTTTTTTAGATTTACAAAATCTTTTTCAAATTAAATGTATGTATTTGACTTTTTTCAGCAATTACGATGTACATTTGTACTGTGTACTTACCAATTATAACTCATAATTTACAGATTCACCCAGTAAGGTAAAAATGATTGCACTATAGAACATATTATTAGTACCGTAATTTCCGGACTATAAAGCGCATATATAAGCCGCACCCACTGAATTTTAGAAATATTTCTATTTTAAACATAAATAAGCCACACCTGTCTATAAGCTGCAGGTGTCTACATTGAAACTGATGAACTTTACACAGGCTTTAACGAAAGACAGTGTCTGTTACACGGTGTAACGGGTGAAATATGTTGTGGCTCCTTTAGGAGCATAGCGGTATTTTGGGAATAGCCTGCCGCCGCAGTTTTCCGCTATTACTGCATGTGTGCAAGACTGAGGAATCTGTCCTTATTATTTTCTGATGCTACTTTCTAAGTTTCTTTGACTAACCCATAATGCTGTTGCTAAGAAAAATAAAAAAGCACGAGTTTTGGAAACATGTCTGTGCTTATATGATTTCTGTTGCAACTGGAGTTAGTGAGCTCTCCCTTCACCCAGACTCAACGCGTTACAACGGCTTGTATCTTAACAGTAGCCTAGCAAGAAAGTCATTGTTCACTGTCTTCCTCCTTCCTTTCACAACTATTTCTCTCGGAAGTTTTTCTTTTGGCATCGTCGTGCGTTCAAAAAAACGTTTTTTTTTTCCCCGATGTCGTGCAGCTCAGAACACAGGTGAAGTGTGTTTTTTCGTTTCCGTTCCGAAATTTCATTGGTCTAATGTTATGGGGCTCAGTTTTTTGGCTTGAAGTTTGTGAAACCGGGAAAAACCCAGGAAAAATTCATAAATAAGCCTCCTCATTGTTTAAGCCGCAGGGTTCAAAATGTGGGAAAAAAGTAGCGGCTTATAGTCCGAAAAGTACAGTAGTTATAGTTTTAATGAAAATTACTTGTAAAGCTATATTTCATAATAAAGCAAAGAATGCTGCACTGATGCTGCTTTGGAAACCGATCAACCTATTCCAACTCTATTTCAGCTAAGGTTATTGAAGCTTGGAGATGGATGTATCCTTGGTTACATGGCGAGTGGCCTGTTAAGATTTGGCTCAAAAACATTCCCAGAGGTCTTAGCATTGTGTGCATGGATGGTCACTGCTCGGGTAGTTCTTAGATGAGGAATGAGGCCATCAAGGGCCTTGGAGCTTTGGGGTGTTAACATTTCAGTCAGTGATGAACCGTGCACAGATAGACACCAGTCTAACATGGTTATTGGGCCATATTCTGGGCATATACTGGCATGTCTGAACATGCTGTCCAGACACAAGTTCAAGCTCAAGTTCAAGTTTATTTCTATAGAGATTTTCATAATGGACATTATGTCAAAGCTGTAAAAAATGTTTAATATAAATGATGTGTGTTTATCCCTGAGGAGAAATCCTCCCCTAGATAGTATGAGGAAGAAACCTCAAAAGGGGAGATCATCCTCATAATGTCCTTTCTACAGTCTTATACAGTCATTTGATATTGTGGAACCAACAGTTGAGCAACTCATAAAATAGGTCAACATCTGAGATCTGAGAACCGACTCCACCATGCCAGAGCCTTTAAATATTCAATGAAGCCCAATCTCAAAACAGTACATGAAGTGGGATCCAATGGAGCACTGGTACACCTCTAGATGGTCCAGATGATTGTGGGGTCAGCATCTATTCTTTGAAGATTCAAAATCTTCATGAGGTTGGACACAACTGCAGCTGGTGCAACCTCACGATGCTATGGGATAGGTAATGAAACAGAAGCGGAGGAGCGGAATTAGCGTTGCAAGCGAGCAATTAGCGTAACAAACAAAAAGATTTACATATCAATTAATATGAAATACATAACTTGTCTGTGTCTACATTATTATGTTATTTTATTACCACTAGTGTAACCCAGCCATTAGGGTTGCACAAGTCAGTGCACTCTTAGTGCCGGTCCCAAGCCCGGATAAATGGGGAGGGTTGCGTTAGGAAGGGCATCCAGCGTAAAAACATGTGCCAAATCAAATATGCGGATCACAAACCATAATTCCATCCCTGATTGGTCAAGGCCCGGGTTACCAAAGGCCACCACAGGTATTGTTAGCCAACAGGGTACCGGTGGAAATTGGGCTACTGTTGGCCGAAGGAGGAGAAGGAGAGGAGAAATACCTCTACAGAGACAGCAGGGAAAGGAGAAGTGGAGGAGAGAGGAGGTTAGGGTAGGCACTTTTAATGTTGGTAATATGACTGGTAAAGGGAGAGAGGTAGCTGATATGATGGAGAAGAGAAAGGTAGATATGTTGTGTGTTCAGGAGACCAAGTGGAAAGGGAGTTAGGCCAGGAACATTGGAGGTGGGGTAGACTGTTCTATAATGGTGTGAATGGAAAGAGAAATGATGTAGGGGTGATTCTGAAGAAAGAGTACAGTAAGAGTATAATGGAGGTGAAGAGAGTTTCTGATAGAGTGATGAATGGGAAGCTGGAAATTGAAGGGGGAATAATGAATGTCATCAGTGCCTATACTCCACAAGTGGGTTGTGAGATTAAGTGGTGGAGAGTGTACCTAGGAATGAAAGATTGGTGATTGGGGCAGACTTTAATGGGCATGTTGCTAAAGGGAACAGAGGTGATGAGGAGGTCATAGGTAGGTATGGCCTTAAGGAGAGGAACGCGAAAGGGCAGATGGTGGTAGATTTTGCTTAAAGGATGTAGGAGATGCAACCTGAAGGAGATCGGATACTGTAAGGTGTTGGCAGGGGACATTGTAGATAGACAGCATTGGATGGTGGTCTGTAGAATGGATTTAGAGGTGAGGAGGAGAGTGAGGACTAAAAAAAAAAGATGGTGGAAACTGAAGGAGAAAGACTAGTGTAAGATTCAGGGAAGAGGTCAGACAGGGGCTCCTTGTTGGTGAAGAGGTGCTGGATGATTGGGCAACTACTGCAGAAGTGATAAGGGAGACAGCTAAAAAAAGGTATTTGGTGTGACATCTGGAAATAAAAAGGAAGACAAAGAGACGGGGTGGTGGAATGAGGAAGTCCAGGAAAGCATAAGGAGAAAGAGGTTGGCAAAACAGGATTGGGATCAACAGAGAGATAAGAAAAGTAGGCAAGAGTACAAGGATATGCGGCAGCAGGCGATGAGGGATGTAGCAAAAAGCCAAGGAAAAGGTATACGAGAAGCTGTATGAGAAGTTGGACACTAAGAAAGGAGAAAAGGATTTGTACCGATTGGCCAGGGAGAGGGACCAAGCTGGAAGGATGTGCTGCAAGTTAGAGTAATAAAGGATGCAGATGGAAATGTGTTAACTACTGAGGAGATTGTATGGAGAAGGTGAAGAGAGCTGCTGATGAATGAGGAAAATGAGAGAGAGAAGGTTGGATGATTTGGAGATGGTGAAGCAGGAAGTGGATAGGATTAGTAAGGAGGAAATGAGAGCAGCTATTAAGAGGATGAAAAGTGGAAATTCGTTAGAAGCAGATGACATACCGGTAGAAGCGTTGAGCTGTTTAGGAGAGATGGCACTGGAGTTTTTAACCAGATTGTTTAATAAGATTTTTGAAACTGAGAGGATGCATAAGGAATGGAGAATGAGTGTGCTGGCACTGATTTTTAAGAATAAGGGGGATGTGCAGAGCTGCAGGAACTACAGGGGAATAAAGTTGATCAGCCACACCATGAAGTTATGGGAAAGAGTTGTGGAAGCCAGGCTGAGAGAAGAGGTGACCATCTGTGAGCAACAGTATAGTTTCATGCTGAGGAAAAGCACTACGAACGCAAGATTTGCTTTGAGAATATTAATAGACAGAGAAAAAAGTACAGAGAAGGTCCTAAGAAGTTGCATTGTGTGTTTGTGAATTTAGAGAAAGTGTACAACAGGGTGCCAAGAGAGGAGTTTTGTTATTGTATGAGGAAGTCAGGTGTGTCAGAGAAGTATATAAGGGTGGTGCAAGATATGTATGATGACAGTGTGACAGCAGTGAAGTGTGCAGTATGGATGACAGACTGGTTCAAGGTAAAGGTTGGACTGCATCAAGGATCAGCTCTGAGCCCTTTCCTGTTTGCAGTGCTGATGGACAGGTTGACAGACGAGATCAGACAGGAGTCTTCGTGGACTATGATGTTTGCGGATGATTTTGTTATTTGTGGTCAGAGTAGGGAGCAGGTTGAGAAGAGCCTGGAAAGGTGGAGGTACACGCTGGAGAGAAGGGAATGAAAGTCAGTAGGAGGAAGACAGAGTACATGTGTGTGAATCAGAGGGAGGGCAGCGGAGTGGTACAGTCGCTAGGGAGAAGAGTTGGTGAAGGTGGATGAGTTCAAGTACCTGAGGTCAACAGTGCAAAGTAATGAAGGGTGTTTTAGTGAAGTGAAGAAAATAGTGCAGGCAGGGTGCAGTGGGTGGAGAAGAGTGGCAGGAGTGATTTGTGATAGAAGGGTATCTGCAAGGGTGAAAGTGAAAGTTTATAGGGTGGTGGTAAGACCTGCGATGTTGTTTGGTTTAGAAACAGTGGTATTGAGTAAAAGGCGGTGGAGGTAGAAAAGGGGGTGGAGCTGGAGGTAGCAGAGCTGAACATGTTTTTAGTTGTTAGTGACGAGGATGGACAGGATTAGAAATAAGTTTATTAGAGAAATAACGCATGTAGGGCGTTTCAGAGAAAAAGGAGGAGGGACATGGGATATATTGGTAGAAGAATGCTGAGGATGAAACTGCCAGGAAGGTGGAAAAGAGGAATACCAAGGAGGAGGTTTGTGGATGTGGTGAGGGAAGACATGCAGGTGGTTGGTGTGAATGAGGCAGATGTAAAAAAACAGTGGCTATGGAGATGGATGATCCGCTGTGGCGACCCCTAGTGGAAAAAGGCGAAAGAAGAAGAAAAGGAAGATTAACACTAGTGTAGATCTTAACATTAGTGTAGAGAAATGCAATTTGTGTTCTCTTCAGTTGTGTTCACTGGCCACTGTGCTGCAGGTCAATAGTGACATGTCTATGCTTGCTGATGTCAGACTCTCATTTTTCTCCTTCTGCTCTATTTTGGCTTCATTGGTTTTATGGCTGACCACAAGCTTGCTCAATTTCTGACAAGGAGCTGAACAATAGTCCTGTTCCACATGTTGATGGACTGTGGTTGGAGACATTGGATGGATGCATGGGCAAGTAGGTGGCATGACTTTTTGGGGTAAGAAGTAGTGATGTGGAATAAATGCACACTACACAATTGGATTGTGTTTGTTGATCTAATGTGAAAGAATTATCTGTATTGTACATATTTTATACAGGCAGATAAGTGTGTCTAATTTTCAATGAAGGCTACATATTATCTAGATATTCCTTTTTCAGGTGCCATAAACCCTGCTTTTGGCAAAAGTAATGTAATTTTTTCATATATCTGACATTTATTGCTTGATTTGGCTTATTTAGTGACTGGAACATTTTCTATAATGACCATATTCATGATGACCTATGAACACATTCATAGCATATTATAATGCATACAGACTGTTGCATGATTTAATATTTATGAAAATGTGTTACATTTCATCAAATGATTAAAAGGTGCATTATGAATTGAAAGCATACTTTATTGTAAGTATTGTTCATAAGGTATTACGTATATCACCAATCCCATAGAAATTTCTAAGATAATGTTGCCTCAGGAAGGTGTTTTTTCTTTTGTGAGGTTTTTTGTTTGTTTGTTCAAGTTATTAAAATATGCTAAATCTCTATTGTTACCAACTAAGGAATGAACTGGAAGACATAATGTCATGCAATAGTCCACATATTTTGTTAAATCTATGGCACGTCTTCAGCCAGGACTTAAATATTCTTTGAGCAGTTTTGCGGTGCAGTTTCCAAAATAACTCCATACTACACTGAATATCTGCAACATATGTTCCAAGTCTTGTGTGTGGGCTCTTTGGTATTATGAGCCATGAAATGTCTTCAATGCCATATGGGATGATGCTGAAATCCAACATATGTTAAGGGTTGCTGATAAGCCTGCCATTCATCAGTGATAATCTTCAATATGTGCATCGTACGTGTTAAATTACGGTTGGCAGAAGATTTCATTTTTAGCGACGTTTCAAGACCTCCTTGACTTAAGTAAAAGAACCAATTTTTTTTGTTTTATGGTTCAAATAGTCCCGCTTAAGGCCAATACAAGACTCCTAATCAAAGTCCATAGAAGGGGTCAAAACACAAAAAAAATAAAATAATGAAAATCAAAACCAGGAAACAATAAAACACAAGACACATGGCTAGGAACGTAACTGATTCAAGTACAAACTGGTGCCATTAGAATACGATGCTCCGAAGACAATGGTAAGAATTTGCAATAAGAAAAATACGTTTTATAAATCGAAATATAACAAGCAACACACACTTCCCAGTCGTGTTTGAATTTACATTCTTTTAAAACACATATACTAAACTAAAACAAAATGATTCTATCCGCTATCACTTATGTGTTAGTCTATCAATAATTTATTGCATACCTAAAATATAGAAATTCTTTTCAAAATATTTCAGCGTTTCTTTCCATTTTTTTGGTACCTTATCCTAGTAGAAGTGATAAAGGAGATTCTGTAACGATGTACACATTTTTGGACGGTGACTGGCAAAGTGCCCCTACATTGTGTGTTCTGCTGTTAAACATCTCAAATTCATGCAAACTCTGAAGAAAAGCATATGGGCAGACTAGATTTATGCATAAATCATAAATCATCCACAAAAACTAAATTTGGCAACTGTACCCAAACCCATATCTGAACAGCAAATGGCAAAGCAATGTTCTCTGGAACTTGAGAAAGATCTGTTCACTTCTTACATGGTTATTTATTTATTTATTTATGAATAAATATATTTTTGAAGTCTGTTGTTACAAAACCTGTTACTAAATTTTTCGGAAATTCAACATCAATGAAATTGGAGTTGAACTTTTGTGTGCACATGACACATTATTTGTGTGGTGGCAGACTACTTTTCTGAGTGCACAGTAGTGAATGTGCAGTATATGTGGCTTAACAATTGTAGTCATCACCTCTGGAGACAGCTCTTTTAGCTGCATGGATATGTTAAAACGGTACCCCATCTATACATCTTTAAATCTCTTTACTATAGTGCCTTCAATTTTTTTTATGCCATATTAGCTATTATGTTTTATTCCCCTCATGAGTAACTGAAGGATAACCTACAAACAAAATCATTTAAAACTATAATGAACCTTAGAAACATATTCTCAATTCAAGCACCTTGTTTAAATAGGGAGGCAATTTCTTACAGTTTTATGTAAAATACTATATCTGCTCCTTTACTTACCTACCAATAAAACGGCTTGACTAAATAAATATGTTTTTAGCCTCGACTTGAAAACTGAGGCTGTGTCTGATTCCTGTACACTAATTGGAAGGCTGTGCCATAACTGTGGGGCTTTATAAAAGAAAGATTTGCCCCCTGCTGTAGTCTTCATTATTTAAGGTACCAACAAATAGCCTGCACCTTTTGATCTAAGTAGGAGTTGGGGATCATCATGGTACAAAAGTTCAATCAAATACTGCGGCGCGAGACCGTTAAGTGCTTTATGCGTCAGTAGTAGTATTTTCACTACTATTTAATCAATGCGAGATTTAATTGGGAGCCAGTGTAGACTGATCAGAACAGGGGTGATGTGGTCATATGTTTTTGATCTAGTAAGGATTCTTGCTGCTGCATTCTGGCCTAAGTGAAGCTTATTTATGCACATACTAGAACACCCAGACAGTAAAGCGTTACAGTCGCTTTACAATCGCTTTACAATCTAGATGTAACAAAACCATAAACCAATTTTTCTGCATCCTGTAACATCATTTTTAATTTTAGAAATATTTCTAAGGTAAAAGAAGGCTATTCTGTTAATGTTATTCACAAGAGCCTCAAAGGACATATAGGGTCAATATTTACACCAAGGTCTTTTAACGCTGTACACACTGAGGCAAAAAGACCACGCAGAGTTGATACAAAAAAAAGGTAACTTCTAGCTGCATCCTTGCGTAACACCAAACTTTACCTCAGAGAGTGTGGAGAACTCACCATTTACATCAACAATCTGATAGTGATCAGTGAAATAATACCCAAGCCAGGAGAGAGAGCTGTTCCCTTTATTCCAACAAGATCTTCTAGTCTAGCAAGGAGGATATTAAGATCAATGGTGTTAAATGCTGCATTAGGTGTGAGCATAACTGCTGTGCTACAACCTTTTCTAAAATCTTGTAGATAAAAGGGCAGTTAGATATTGGCCAGCTAGTTGGACAGCTGACAGCTGATAACTGCCTATTTGAAATATTCAGGTACATAACCAGTGCTAATATCATGCACGCACGCACGCACACACACACACACACACACACACACACACACACACACACACACACACACACACACACACACACACACAAACTGTGTGACTGATCTGTACAACCCGGACTCAACACACACTTGTACTCACTTCACACATCCATGTCTTCAGTACCACTCATATTACATTACTTCATTACTACAAACGGTTTACATGCCGTTTATGCACATCTTTTTTTGGATGGCTGCTATTGCTCTTTTGCACAACATTTTGTTTACATTTTTGTTAATTACAATGTTCACTTTACTTTTTTACACACTGCAGTGTGCAATATACAACAGGTCTACTGGCGGTGCTATTTTGTGTTTTGTGTATTTGTCTTACACTGTCTTGTGTTGTCTTTGCACTGTTTGCTCTAGGTTGCACACATGCACTTTATGTGGTGAGGACACTTACTAGTCCTTGGCCCTGTGTTTTCTGTGATTGTTGTTTTATGTAGCACCAGGGTTCAGGAGGATTGTTTTTTTCTCTTCACTGTGTACGGCATCATCTATATATGGTTAAAATGACAATAAAAGATTCTTGACTTGACTTGGAAGAGTTTATTATATTTAGAACAGGTTCAACTTCTGGAATTATCTGTTTGAAGAACTTTTCTATAACTCAAGAGGCTCTCCTTTCATGCTATCTGAAATACTGTCAATTTGGTTTGATGCCATATACGCTCTAATTTTCCAGTGGTCAGTTTTAATGTGCATTTATGATCACTATACCCCAGTGCTAATTCTTTCTTCTTAATCATATTGGTTTTAATTGGAGCTACATCATCTAGAGCAGTGGTCTCCAACCCCCGTCAATTGGTACCAGGCCGCACAGAAAGAATACATAAATTATTATTTCCGTTTTATTTATTTTCTCTGCACAATGTTTTATTTTGGAAAATTACCAGATTCTCTCCACCACATCTGGCTATGACTCACTCTTGATGCATGTCAAGATGTTTGCCGGTCACATGTCTTACCTCCATCTGCTACCTTCTTAAAGGGGCTGCTCCAGCCACAAACACATAATACATAACTGCTAAATTCAAACACCCAAGCGAGCAAAATGAACAACAACCAACACAGTGGATTCACGTTTATTATTAGATTTAGAAAATACCAGTTTTTTATTCCGGTCATATCATTTTATTTTGTTGTATTTATTCGCCACACCTTAAAGGCCGTACTGTGAAAATATTATCTGACATTAAACCGGTCCGTGGCGCAAAAAAGTTTGGGGACCACTGATCTAGAGTGTAACAAAATGTTGATTCTATGCATTTAGTGGCCCAGTTGAGCTCTGTGAGGTCAAACGGAGATGAATGCATGCTTATTGTAGTGGTGAGGTACGTAACATGGTAAGGTACACTGGAAGATTTTAAAAGAGATAAGGTAATGATCTGAAATAGCTTCAGGCTGTGGAATTATGACTATATTTTTTATATTGAATCCAAATGTTAGTGTTAAATCAAGAGTGTGTCCACCACTAAGTGGGTCTTATAATCATTCTAATCGTATAGTTTTTATTTATGTCTGTACTTTGAGAGTAACTAACAGCTGGAACCAAATTCCTTGTGTGTCAACACACTTGGCCAATAAACCGGATTCTGATTCTCATTCTGATTAATTCCTACTGAATCTAGAATAGACACAACCCACCAAATTTATTTACCACTCAATGGGTAGCTCCTCATTTCAACATCACATTTGAGCAAATTGCCAGTGATCAAATAATCGGATGGCCACAACATAGACAGGGTCTTTCCACGTTTCAGTAGTCTCCGTAGATGGATAGTCCTCTTGGAACTGAATTCATTGGATAGAGTGTGCATTATTCTTAAAACAGTTTCTACATTAGGGAGTATAAGACCTATGTAGTAGTGTCTCTTCTTTCTGGAATGTCTTCAGGTGTGCCGGATGGATGCATTGTGAGGGGCCAAACCAACAAATAACATGTCCCAAAGATGCTATCTATCTGAGAGAACAGATCTACAAGTTTTCAAGGCAATCTACTAATGATAGTAGCAGTGGGAATCAAGACCTCAAGTACCTTACCGGGGTCATGGCAAGACCAAAAGCAGGACTTCATGTTCAGGAAGCACAGTGATAATCTGTATTTGTCAATACAAATGAAGCAGTTTAATGTAGCCTGCTAACATTTTTTTTTCTTGCTTTAAACAGTTATACTATATGCTCTTGGTCACCTGCCAGATTTCCCTGCCCCAATATACCACTCTGATATCAAAGTATAAATAATAACATTACACTAAACTTTTATCAAAGATTCTATAAATGAGTAGCAGCATAAAAATTACTTTAAGAAAACATAACCCACAGTAAGAAGGCTGGTTACTCTACTTCTTGGAATTTCCATATGGCAATGATTTATACATGCTGTTAATTAAAATATTCACACATTTATGATTGTTCGATTTAAATATTATAACATTGCAAATTAAAGGATAAAACATTACAGGTATTAGTTGCTTTGGGAACAAGCTTTTTGTATTGAGTGTGAGACCAATCACCTGTTGTTGTTCTTATTAGCAGTTTTGTTCTCACATTATTGCTGATGAGATGCATTCAGAAGTAATTTCATTATCATTTACCAAGCATTAAAAGAGTAATGAGAATTTTAAGTCTCCAAAATTGGTACTGAGATATTTAACTCTAAATAGAGTTGCATGCATTTTTGCTTTATTGTCAGATCAAAGCACTGATTTCTTCATGTATTCAAACAATCCTATTAGAGTTTCTCTGTTTATTGGCTGAGCTATAATCACGGTTAAATTTGATGCGTTGGAAACAATGGAATCCTGATGAGGGCATTATCAGTGATTTAGATATGGATCAATGGTGCAGCCACTGCTTCATCCAGCACTCAGATGGTAATTGTGCAAAGAGTGTACCATGTCTGTGCAAGACCGTTGGCTATAATTGAGGACATATTGACATGATGTGTAAATTACATATGCAAAATGATCTGTAATTGCTTCTGCATGCATGGAAATACTCATTCTCTCAATAATGAGTATCGGGGAAAATGCATAAACTACTTCACTGGCTTCATGGAGCATGCCTAAACTCAAGATAAACACATCTTTGGAAATACCATCACAGAAATGTAGCTAATTATGTTTGCAGGAATTGACATTCTAAAAATACTTGACATACTTCCTTATACTATCTATGCTCATCCAATGTAATATAGACATGAAGATTTGTCTCTATGACCTGAAGAGGTGAGGTGTCCTCTTGAGAACCTGCCTGTTTAGGATGATAACTCTCAGGTTCAACATCCCTTTGGCAAAAACCTTCAAATAATCCATTCTCCATGCAGATTTCACCAGCTGAAGCAGCTTTATCCTATTATCACAGGAATTAGACAACTCTAGACAGCCATAATCCACACACTTAGAGCTTGGAGCCTTTCAAAATGGCATTTGGCAGCAAAACAACAAGCCTGCATGCATCAGATATTAAAACGTGCTGCCTACCTCACTCTGCATGATAGTTTAGAGAATCGTTTCTTTGTGATGGGACAGATCGTTTTTGGATGTGTTCCCTTGGATGTTCTGATGGAATGTAACATGAAATTACTTCTTTATTGCTCCGGATCACTTTAAAGTAATTATGAATGTTAACATTGTTGTTTTCTTGTAAGAAGAAAGGTGCAATTACAGCATTTCTATAAATGAATTAAGTTGCAGGCCTTGTCACCGTTATTGCTGTAAAAAAAAAAAATTAAACATTTTGCCCAAAATTCTTCTGCCCAATATTTATTTGTTTGTTTATTTATCAATCCATCCACCCATCCATTCATCCATCCATCCTTCCACTGAGGTAAAACCAATGATTTCAAAAGCACTCTTTTCTCACTAATTAGGTCTGCTTTTACACTTATCTTTGATGCATTAGTTGGCAATGTGCTCTTACTTGTTTTTCCCAGAATAAAAATGAGCTCAACTGGCAACAAGCATTAAATTACTGTATTTCTTCCAAACCTCCACAGGAATCCATGCTGCTCCTTGCATCTTATTGTTTTTTATCATGACCACAACATGAATATTCATGAGTGTGTTTTCCATATTCGGTACAGGGACACTAAGGACTTGTGAAGAGAGTGCGGTTTGCTCTCTGAACTCAGCAGGTGGCCAAGTGTGAGATGTGATAACTAGATGTACCCGGAGACAGGGCTTCGGCAAACACTCAGTCTTGTTGCACTGCTTTTGCCTAATAACACAGCATGCAGTGGATTTCAGGATGAGACCAGCAGCCCCCTACTAGACCACATTCCTTCTGTTCTTTGTCCAGATCAGACCTATAGTGCATGACGCACCAATAACAAACAAATACTGTAATACTACTATACTAATAATACTAATGTATATATATATATATATATATATATATATATATATATATATATATATATATATATATATATATATATATATATATATATATAGTCAAATTCAGGTGGTGACTTTTTTTTGGAAGTTTAGTGTATTATTCTCATTGTACTGTCATTAACTTTAACATACAACGTGCTAACTGAGACCTGTAGAAACTGAGATATAAGGTAGTAATTACCTTTTATTTTTTTCTGAGCTTTGCAAAAGATCCTGATACATAAAACCATATCATTCAAAGAGGATGTACTCCATTTTTCACACAACAGAGGGACCAGAAGTTGTTGCAGGACACTCCAGTAACAGTAATTGGCCAGTGTAATGCCATGGAATTACAACATACACTCAAATTAACAAAATTGAACTGTTATTATTTAAAAACCAGCAACATTAGTGCATTTAGTGTTAATGCTATCCAGCCTAATTTAAGTATAAAGCCCATGAAAACAAGTAATACCCTAAACAACTCTGTGTGTTTTTAAAGTGTACACAAGCAATTAGTTATAATTAAAAAATTTGTATTAACTACATTTACATTTAAAGTGAGCTGCAACTGTAAGCATTAATGTATGCATTTTATAAAACCAAGGGAACTGTCATGGTGGTGTCAAAATCAGCATTAAACTATTCTTCAGCATGACTCATACATGCTGTTGGCCTTTTAATTAGCACCTCGATAAAAGTTCTAATATGTCAAAGGCTCGATCTGAAACTTTTGTTATTATTGTTGTGTTAATGTGTCACTGGGTCTGCCACCTGGTCAATGTGTCTTGTTCGTAGTCTTCATGGTGTTGTTTTGATTTTTTAACAACTGTCCATAGATTGTCTAAATCATATCATATCTTATATAAAATCTGATATATGTCTAAAGTAATGGTTTTTATGGATTGTTTTGGTCTGTATTTGCATTATACACCTTCTCAGTTATGATACACAGCTACATGAAACTGTACATGCAATTTATTGACATGCATAGGAAAAATGTATTTAAAAAAAAAAAAAGAACAGCAAAAGGTTGTTCCTGGAAGCCTAAGCTTAAGTCTTTTTCCTGCTGTACTTTTGCTTGTCAGGATTGTGCCTATAGCCACGGGACTACATCTCACATCAGCATTTTCATGTCACATGACCTACACACATGTCAATGATTAGTAAAATGTGTCCCTTGTCACCCTTGATGTGCATTTAATTCTAACTTTGATCCGCACTCATGATTGTCATCCATGGTTGGTGATTCTAGAATGTTTCCTTGCTACATGTTCCACGCTTCAGGTTTTGGTTTCTTCATTCGCTTCTGCTCACATTAAGTAACATTTATTAATGTAAAAATTTAGTGTGGTGGATTATGCTTCTGAATTCTAATGATTGAAGCTGTATTTAAGAAATGTAATTTCGTTTAATTAATACAAAAAATAATTTTCAGTCATTAATATGCTCATTTGTATTAGATTTATCAATAAAGCATTATATGTAGAGATATAATGCACTTTAATTAGTTGTTTATTTTAAAGCTTCACATCTTTTCATTCATATATGAATATTTCTGCTTTTATTGGGGGTTTTTTTGTCTCAGGTTTTTGCTTTTATTTTAACATTGTGTGGGAAAAACAGATCTGCAGATTGACTTCACGTGTTCTATTACCAGCGTTTTTTGTTGGATTAAAGGCAAATTGTTGAAGCCAGCAGTCTGACAATATTGAAAAAGGCCCATCTCGCATGACCGGACACAGGAAATTCTAATAATCGGAATCAGCCAACCATAAAATCAACTTAAGCACCGATGTACCACCACTCTGAATAAGGAGATCTGTATAAATAACAGCATATCTTTTGAACTTGTGCACTGACAATATGTTGCCAACACAACCCAAGTAGTAGGAGATTTTGTGAAATCTGATATTTCTCATATTATAAACATTTGGGTAAAGGCCAGTAAATAATTACATTTATGAATGGAAAGTTTAGAACTCCAGTCAACAAAGCAATTTGCACAATGAAGCAGTGCGTTCTGATTATAGGGAAAAAAAAATGTATTGCCTTTTAAACATCAATCTAAGCAAAGCCTTTACAAAATTACTTAGGATTAGTGATGACAACAGTAAACTTGTAATATTGTATTTTATCTCTGTGCTGTAAAGGACAATATTCGTCCTAATTCATACACACAATATCTCTGTAAAAAAAACATGTTTGTTTAACAGCTATCATCATCCTGTGGGTTACTAAGACAGAGAGTCAACAGACTGGATGTAGGAGAAGCGCTAGTTAAAACTGGCAGTGCTGCATCATAAGAGCAGCAGATTACTCTCCAAATGAGGATTCATTTATAGCAGATGTTGGTCCAGTTTCACACAGGGGAAGAGAAATGAACCCTCACATCCTAAACTGTTTTGTAGCGTGTGGTGTGACCTTGAATGTGTTGCAAATAAGTTTGAGGAGCATAAGGTTGTAGCAGGAAAGACCGATCTATCTACATTAATTTCATTACCTTTTCATAAATACTTTATGACTTTTACTATTTTTATCAAACAGTTATCATTACCAATTATATTATTGGCAACAACATAGAATCTTGTTTAATATTTACATAAATGTCAGATTTTCTTTTTGGTGTCAGGAATATGGCAATGGACTACAATACCCTTTAACACCTGCTTTCTTTATTAGCACATGTATATAAGTCTCAATTTGTTTTCCTTGGTTGTTGTATTTCATGTTCAGGTTTCTTTTTACTCTTCACTTCACACTCTTTACTTAACAATTTATGTTACCTTTTTACCAAAATGAGTGAGATCTACATTTTGTGTAATCAGTGGTGGAGCCACGTTTTTGTTTGCAAAGTTGACCAATTAGGGGCAAGCTGCATTGCTAAAAAAGCTGAAGAGGAAAGTGATGAAGTGGGCAAATATTTCTCCAGAACTGAACCCTATTAAACACCTGTGGGGCATCATCAAGCAGAAGGTGGAGAAGCGCCATGTGTCTAACATCCAGCAGCTACATGGTGAACTCCATGCCCAGGAGGATTGAGGCAGTACTAGATAGCAGTGTTGGTCACACAAAATATTGACACTTGGACACATTTTTGACGTGTTCACCTAGAGTGTACTCACTTTTGTTGGCAGTTATTTAGACAATAATGGCTGCATGTTTTTTTTTAGAGGACCTTAAATCTGTCCTGCTATACAAGCTGCACATTTACTACTCAAAAATATATCCAATTTTATTTTCTATAGTATTGTCTCTTACATATAATAAATTAAATTTGAGGGGATGTGCTCAGTTTTGTGAGATACTGTACATAAAGCATGAAATGATTTCATTTTGTGAGACACTAAACTTAAGCATCCTAATCAACTAATGTGGACATATTTATTTTCCATAACATGCTTTATGGAATGAATAAAAATGACTGTGATTTGAGGTTTATCCCTTCCATACTTAATAAAAAGCAACCAAAGTTTTATGTTTTGCATTATTACCATCGTAGATATGACTGAAAACAGGAAATACAAGTTGGAGACAATGTGTGTGTGTGTGTGTATGTGTGTGTGTGTGTGTGTGTGTGTGTGTGTGTGTGTGTGTGTGTGTGTGTGTGTGTGTGTGTGTGTGTGTGTGTGTGTGTGTGTCTGGCACTAAAGAGAAGGGTTTATTGCTAAGAAACATGTATTATTCCTAATAAAAAATGAGTAAAAATGCAGTCATAAGCTGACGGTGTGGCCAAGCTCCAACCCTGGTTACCCAGGGTTGGGACAAAGGGACAAAATCCTTTGACACGGTCCTTTTAGGTACACTGTTGAGCAGGTTAATTAGGAAATCATCTGTTATTTGCCCCAAAAACCTTGCCAACTTACTACAGTTTGGATGTTGATGTCTTTAATAATGGCTCACCAGCATTGATTGTCCCTGTCTGTGCTTTTGCTCCTGCTTTAGACTCTGAAAATATTATTTGGCAAAGCAAAATATGTCTCTATGTATAAATGCCATCACCTCTTGCTAATCTCTGTTGTACAGAGCTAAATGATTCATGGTAATTACAGTGCTTAAGCTCATGTATATGACAGAACTCAGACCAATAAAGTGGTTCCCACTTCAGACACTAAGTACTTCCAATGGCCCTTGATTAATTTAGTGGTAAACCATAATGAGACAAACAATATTCTGATGTTGCATCATTTAAATATAGATTTTTGCCCTCTCAAATGAAGATTATGTCCTATTTTAGAATAAATGAGGCCCTTTATATATTGTGCAAGATATTGGCAAAGGGCTCGAATTTGGATTATGCCAAGGACTGCACCTTAATTTTAAATATTTGTCATTTAGCTCATAAATTCAGACTCCAAAATCTTACTCAAATAAATGATCCAAAGAGTGGTCGTGTTTTCATGTGAATGCAACATGAATCGATTTAGATATCAGCTTGAACATGTATATTCATTTTTAAGAAGGTTAGGTTGAATAAACATGACAGCACGGTGTTGTCAGCATGAGTAAATGCTCTCTAAATGCAGCTTAAAATACATGATGACTAGACTTACTGCCGCCCTGCTGTTTTGTCCTTCATAATGTCAACTCGCCATTTTAATGGGGACTTACACAACCAGAAATGTAGTCAGAAAAATTATCTACACCGAGCTGTACTACCATGTTATCATCCTCAACACGTCTGTAGGGGCACGGTTGGGAATGGCAGGCCGGGAGAGCAAGCGTCTCTAGGTTCCATCAGAGAAATCATTTAAGTCAATTCACTTCCTGATGAGGCATGAATCCATATGGCAAATTTTGCTCAGGAGTGATTCATTCTAATTGTCACAGTGGGATCCCCCATTACACCACGGTGGAACGGGTCACTGCATCAGAAAATTAAAGCTGAGGCATTCCATTTTAATTCTATTTGTAAATTCTCGCCTGTGGGATGAAGATGTGCTGAGCCCATATAAATACCCAGCTATGCCTCATGAATGAGCCCAATTCTGTCCTCTCTGAGTGCTTCACCTCTATATGCCCTACACTTCTCAAAGCACTGTGAAAGAAACTGCTGGACCATGCATGTGCTAGAACTGTGCACGTGTGAGTATATGCTTTCGAACGTTACTAACTCAGTATTCATGGCCAAGTAATATATCTTCTCGGATTTATTAATTGCTTTTGGGGAGTTCCTCATTGCTGCAGCCACTATAGCTAAACTATAGATCATACAGAGGCATTGTCCTGCTGTATCATACACCATCAGGCTAACCTCCTTTCAGTGCAGAGGTGTAAAATTGATTTAATTATTCGCTTTCAATTTAATGAAACATTAGGGAATCGGGCTGAAATTGATATTGGGCACAAATTATTACCGAGTTAATTATTGCTCCAGGTACTTTTATATCTTCTGCATATATACTCTTTCACTGTCATGGTATTTCAGAATATTCAATAGAATTATATGTGATTAATTGATATGGTGAGTTGATGAAGATAGTGTGAAGCAAATGATATTAAATGGGCTTGGAAGTGGAACATCCCTTATCAACTATATAATGATAGAATTTAACATTTGCCTCTTAAATATTATTGCCTGAAGCCTTAAATCACCTTTACCGAAAATACTGCACAAACAGAATTGTCATATGAAATGAATGGGTTTTGTGGTATATGAGATCAACAGTTAAATTCATTCAATTTATTTTGATTTATATAGCACTTTTAAACAATAGACTTTGTTATAGCTGTTTAGATCTATTTTATTCATTTTATTCACAGCACCTGTCAAAAGTTTGGAAAAACTTAGTCTTTTATTGTTTTAAGGGACACAGGCATGTTCCTTTTGGTTATATACAAGTCAGGATAAATAGCAAAAACACAAAAGAATCGGACAGTAAATGATTGGAATTTAGACAAATGTGCCATCTTTAGCTCTAACAGAAGAACTTATGTGTGACAGAGAACAGGAGAGAGGATGTTAGTTAGATGTCAAACATTGTGGTGGAAGCTTAATGGTTTGGGATTGTTTTGGATCAGAGAAGGTTGAAGACTTATTCTGGGTGAAAGGAATACTGAACCAACATTGCTACCATTCCATACTTTAACACCATGCAATTCATGCAATTCTGGACTTTGGCTAATTTGAATCAAGAAATTTATGATATACTTTAATGAAATAAATATATAAATGTACAAATGCTAAACTTTATTTTATTGAAAAATCCTCCCTTATTATGAATAGGAGCTTTACACACTCTTGCCATCTGGGCAATTTCTGCTGTGACTGTTCAGGCCATTCTATGATAGATTATACTTCAGCTGACTCTTTGCTATATAAATAATGCTTACAGAGCTTGGACGTACACTTTGGGTCATTGCCTTTCTGTATGGTAAGTTGATTCCAATTAGCCACAGTCCAGATTTGCATGAAGTATGGACTGATACGCTTGTTGGTTCATTATTCCTATTACCCGGAGTAAGTCTCCAACCATCTCTGCTCGAAAACAACCCCAAAGCATTAAGCTTCCACTTCAGGATTTGACTGTGGGTGTGAGGCAGTCTGGTCACATCTTCACTCTTGTTATCCATCATATATAAGTTCTTCAGTTGAAGACAAAATATCAAATCAAGTCATTTACTGTCCAACTCTTGTGTGGTTTTGCCATTTACCCAGTTTGTTCCATATACATTAAAAAACATGCATGTGTCTCTAAACAACGATAAAAGACAATGTGTTTGCAAACGTTTGACAGGCACTGCATATTATTACATTTGTTAGGATCATTAATCTTCATGTTTTCGATCCACCAACCTATTTAATTTTGCTTAAATTAGTATAAAGCATATGTGCATGTATATCCAATGATGTTGGCAATAATCATGACCTTATATGCCTTAACAAGTGTTTATAATATTAACGATGAGTTAACAGCTTTTGAGTCCAGACCCATACAGTGGAATCCTCCAGACAATATATTTTTAAAAACTGCAGCCCATTTTTTTTTTTTTTTTTGTCAAAGGGCTGCTGCTGCACTGTGCATCTGTCACTTGTTTTCACACTACATAAACATCTCATCATTTAAATTTCAACCATGCTTTTCCCAAAAACATGAACCGCACTCACATACTGCATATTATAAATTTGATTTTTTATAAAAGTAAATAAATAACCACTTCTCTATTAGGTTTAACCTTTGATGAAGTTATACATTTTAGGAACTTCAAAATATTATTAGAAATTAACTAGAAAACAATGTTGGAAGCACACAATAGTATACTATGTCAAGGAACTGAATGTTTCTTCTAGCTGAGAGCTCATTAAAGTCCTTGCTCCACTTTGTTTTGCTAAATAATGATCTAACAAGGACAAATCCAACAAAAAGATCAACAGTAATGAGATCTGTCCTTCTTACATTAAAATAAATGTTTAGGTACAGTTGAAAGATGCTGAGGGACGTTGAAGGGATCATCACATAAAAAACAAAATATGGAGGAAATAAAGCTTTACAGCTGTTCTCTCTTTCCGCTGGAATATAAATGCTGCGTAATGTTAAAACCACACCCCAAACTTCCATTACCATTTACAGACTTTTTCATAGTAGTGTAGGAATATAGCAGACAAATGGGATAATTTGAAAAATTACCAAGCATGTCATTCATGTCCAAAAATAAGAGGGCAAATCCATTATCGGGTTTGTGGAGCAAAAATAAAGGCAGATTCTCTGGAAATCTGATGAATAGAACTACAACTGCATATCACTAATGAATGTTATTTTTTTGGCAAAAATGTGTTTGTTTGTTTGTTTGTTTGTGTTATTTATAATGCCGTAATTAAATATATTTTGGATGGTTGCAAGTAATTTAACACTCATAGGTACCAGATCAGCTTTGAGAGTAATAAGGAGTCCCCAGTGAAAAAGCTATATACATAAAGACAGTCTCTTGTTCCAAAATCTAGTGGAATATCTTGTGAGAAGAGTGGAGATTATTAAAACAGAAAATGGGGATTAAATGGGATAAATTCAGGTCTGGTGTCCACAAATTTTCCACCATATTGGGAATTAGTCTGATCAGTACCAAATGTAAATAATTATAATATCTAAAAAATAAATGCCTCAATAAAGATGGTGTTTGAATGTGTAGCAATTTTTCCCAAACAAAAAAATATATTTTTAACCTTAAAATCCACTTAGATATGCTGAGATAGAATTTATACAGTCACTGTTACAGTAAAATCATGAAATAAAGAATGCTGATCTGCATATCTGCATGCAATTATAATAGTTAAAAAAAAAATTTAATTAACTGTTGACATTATTATATATCATTTTATTAACAAACGTATATGTAAAAGTTTTTTTCAACTTTTGGTTAAAGTTTAATTGTTTACCCCAAAGAGTTTTTTTTAGAATGTAGCTATATATGTAGAATATAAGATGATAATGTTAAAATTTGTTAAGTAGACAATATGTAACTGCAGTGCAAATAGGTTTCTAAAGCCATGGAAAGTTTAAATCACAAAGAAACGTCCAGAAAACTTGAATCTTATATGCATAATGCATATTTATATGCATAATTATATGCATAATTCTGTGGCAAGATCAACACCATTTAAAATCCCGGTTAACAGAGAGCTTTGTTTGTGTATTTCTGTTCCTAATGTACATGGAACAGCCTTTTGTGAAACATAAAATAATTGTTTTTGCATTTTGACTCCCAATGGAGAAAACAATCTTCCACATTTATAATCCCTGCACTTTTATAACATTTGCTTGCTCCTACATGTGCTGCTTTGAAGTGACTTTCATACTAAAAAAAAAATCACACTGTAGGTCGTAATTCAATCTATTTGCATAGATCCCTCTTTGTATTAGACATCTTTTAGGAACATACTGCTAACAAGTCATTTTAGCCATAAAACTTACCTGTGGGCTTTTTATTGCACATAAATAAAAAAATAAAAAGAGTATATTATTACTTGGGAGAAAAAGCACAGCAGTAGGCATAGACACTTTAATTGGGACTAAAGCAGCAGATTAAATAACTGCGTTATGATGCAACTTAAAAGCAAGAGACAATTTAAAATAAACAAATAAAGAAAAAACTAATATGATTGTATATATAAATGAGAAAATGGCAAACATTTAAATAAACCTCTAACAAGATTCCAGTGTATAGGCAATGCATTGCTGCTTGAATAGTTCTAGTTGTAATTATGTCATTAATCATGTGTCTTAATTTAACAAAATCGCTTCCATCCTCATTATTCAGCAGCTTCCAGCACATCTTATTATTTCTCAGGATGAACTAGAATTATACCATCAGAAAGCATGAAGCCTATGCCTGGGTGAAACAGAGCAACATCAATTGTATCTGGACAGGCCAAGGATTATATTCTAGTTTTTAAGTGTACAGTTTAATTTCACCAATGTCAACTGTAGTCCTTTTCTTGCCTGGTCTTCTACTACTGTACTCCATCCAACTTAAGGTTCAGCATGTCTTTTTGCTTAGTTGTAAAGAGTGTTAAATTTTTAGTTTCAACCGGAGCCAGAACATTCCTGCATTGATTTTTTTGGGCTTTTTGTGTGCTTAATTTGTCATTAAATAAGGAGCCAAACTTTGTCATGAAACTGCTTATCAGTCAATAAAGGGATGTTAAAGTCATTGAATTTAAGCTGAAAGTATATACTTCATTCAGAGCTTAATTACTTCATTTCAAATTTAGCATGGTAGCTTTTGGAGGCAAAAAACAAACAAACTGTATCACTGTCCAAATACCTATGGTTGACTATATGGTCATCTTGGTCATACAGGCACTCCATTCTGCAGTGGGTTTTAATCAATCAATCAATCCAAGTCTTTAGGATCACCTTCCCCTAAGCCTACCCTATCATGCTGGAAGATAAAAAACACCTCAAACATTGAAAATCTGATATTGTCAACTATAAATATCCCCTTGCCCTAGGATATATAAGCCAACTTTGTCAGAAATAAAGTAAGTATATTTCTGTTAGAGTTGACCAGCATGGGTTTAAAAAATGCCATATCGAATACCAGTCAAAAGTGTGCAAAATATAAACTATAAGATTGGTCTTGTCTAGTAAAAAAAATAATAATAAATTTTGCTGCATATTTTGCTCACCTTTCCAAGTTTTTCCTGAAAATACAGGCCACAGAAGAAGTCTAGTAAGTGGGTTGGTGATGGGCAGTGCTGTACTGGCTGTCATATGTGCAGTATGATAATTATTAATTCACTGGATGCTCTGGCATCGAAACCATGACCTTGGCTGACCCAGGTGAAATTGATTTTGCTTCTGAACCTGAAGCGAGCCCACACAGAGCTAAGATCAGCAGAAGTTTCAGAAGTGCAAAAGAAAGAACTAGAGAGAGATTCTGAGTTCTCAAGAAGTTAAATATGTTGGGGGGGGGGGGGGGGTTTCACTCTCAGCAGCTACAGAGCACTTACTGCTTGGTTTGAGTATGTGTTTTAGTTAGAATGAGGTAAATGGTTTTCAGTGAGTCATTTAAGACAGAAGCTGAAACGGAGCAGATAGAAAGGCTCAGATCCTGACAGAAGTTGTAATTTGATAGCCTAATTTCCTGCCTGGCCCAGCAGATATATCTGTCTGATGATGGCAGTTAATAAAAATGCACCTGGGTTTGATTTGCTTCCCAGTGGAGGACAAGTTCAGACGTATCTCTCCCCTAGGGTCTCTTGGACAAGAGTGTTCTGTGAATGTGCATATGTGTAGCTGTGGCAATCCCATAACACATGCATTGCTCATCCACATATTCTGACAAATTCATTATCAGGAAGGATAATACAAGGTTTCTGAAGTACTAAAATATGGAAGCACTGTATTTCTATGGTAATATCAGTGTAATTACAATAAAACAATACAATTCTGCTAATAAAATTTGTACATTCTGTTCATACGTCCTTATAGCTGAAGGAACCAGAATAATTTCATTCTTAAATGGATATTATTCCCGTCTTATTTGCAAAACATCTCTGTTAATAAATATTTTGAGCAGCAAATAATAGCAAGTTTGTTTAAATCAAATCAAATCAATAAGATATTCAGACAAATACCGCCTACAGCTGTGGTTTGTTATCAAGCAGTTCATTTAATCTAATAATGGGTGCCAATTGTTTATTTTGAAACAGGCAATGGGAAAAAAAGTGTAATTAGATTGGCACGGCATGGCTTCTTCATGTTTTTTATTTAATCACGTTTAACAATATGTTTCATTATTGCAGCAAACAAGAGTCAGTGATAAATTAATACCACCATCTTGAAGTAAATATTTTATATTGACAAACTCATATTTGTCTCACGGAATCAACACAAGCTTTGGCAGCTTATTCATTCATTATTTCTTTTTTTACTTATGCAGCATTACATCATATTTTTTCACGTCACCAAAGCAAAACAAAAATGATGTTATGCCAGGAAAAGGTATATTACTGTCACATCTGGAACCACTTTTAATTCAACAGCCACTGTTCATGATCCACTTCCAGCTCAGACATTATAGACCTCACACTCACCTGATTTCCTACACACCTGCTTCCTGTTTTTCACAGTCTTTCTTTGTCTATATACAGCTTGTTTTGTACAGTCTGTTTTTAGTCTGTTTTCAGCCCTAAGCATTATTTCCTATTATTGCAAGTATTATTCTCTAGTTTAGACATTTTCCTTTTCTATGTTTTATGTCCTGTTTTGATTTTTTTTTTTCTGTGTTTTGATTATTATTTTCTGACTACCTGTTTTTGATCACAATTCCACTAGCTGACTTACAACCAATGTATATAATTAGGCTCAGCAATGCATCCATCCTACTTACACTATATGGACAAATGTATTGGGACTTTTCCAGCTATATATGGTTCAGCCAAAATCTGTTCTGGCATGACAATGCCCCTGTGCAAAAAGCACACTAAAAAAAAAATAAAAAAAAATAAAAAAAAAGTGTATAAAATATATATATATATATATATATATATATATATATATATATATATATATATATATATATATATATATATATATATATATATATATATATATCTCAAATAAAATATATATATGATTTATTTGGGTTGTAATGAATGAATTTGAGTGGCTTGATATAGAGCTCTGACCTCAACTTTACTGAACACCTTTGGGGTGAATTAGAACTCTGACTGCACCCCAGGTCTCTTCAGCCTACATCAGTACCTGACTAAACTAATGCTCTTGTTCCAAAATCTAGTGAAATATTTTGCGAGAAGAGTGGAGATTATTAAAATAGCAAATGGGGATCAAATGATAAAAACACATGTCTGGTGTCCATAAATCTTTAACCATATTGGGAAATAGTCTGATCAGTACCAAATGTAAATAAATGTAATTAGTATATTTAAAAAATTAAATCTCTCAATAAATATAAAGGTGTTTGAATGTGCAGTAGTTTTTCCTAAACATATAAAAAAAAAAAATTTTTTACTCGAAATCCACTTAGATATGCTGGTTATGTTCTGTATGTTGCAGAAATTAAATGTAGAAATTATTCTGTTATTGAACCCAATATCATTAATTCACTTCCACCGGATCCAGAGGCTATTCTGGGATTAGTATGGACATAGTGTGAGGCAGGAATACACCCTGGAAAAGACACCAGTCTATCAAAGGGTGTTGTGTGCACATTCACATGCTCATTCATGCTTAAGTAAAATTCTGTGTAGTCACTGCTCCAACTGGCTTATTTTTGTGAGGGGTGGAAAAACATAGCACCTGGATGGTTGAAATGAAGCTGGGCAGTCATTATCTTAACAAGAGGATAAATCGTTACAGGGTGGGTGGCATCAAATGGCTATTATCATCTAGTAGTGATTAAAATGAACACCACTTTCTTAACAATTAAATCATGTAACTCCAAATACTGTAGCAAAATTTTACAGGCGTGTTTTCATTCTACTTTATGCATCTTCTTGCTCTCTCATGTTTCACCACAAAGCCATTCAGCACTGTGTGCACTGTTTTGGACTAAGTTTTCTGAGAACCTCAGGAGCAGCATGGTCTAAAGAATGAGCAAAAATTGGGCAATTATTTACATTATGTTTGCCAACCATGGATTGAGCCAGCTGGTAGCCATGACGTAGAATCCATCAATGGAGAGGATTTGTGTGCAGCAGAGGAGAACCGACTTGAGCAGTTCCATAGAAAAAAGGACCAGAGGGAGGTTCTGTCTTCACATGAATATATCCATCTTCTATCTTTACCGCTGAAGCCAAACAATTACGCAAATTGGAAACTGCTCTTCAGAAGAAGACACTTGTATTATATGACAGCAAGCCAGATCCCCTGCCCCAAACTGATGAGACAACATCAGCTTAATTTAAAAGTAAATGTGTGTTTACAGTGATGCACGTTAGCTTCCGAGCAGATTACAGAGGCATTGTCTGCTCTAATTGTGTTTGGTAATGTGTTTTCTGAAACATAGCCATTGGTATTCATAGAATTCATGGCAAGTAAATGGATCTTCTCATCCATGGGCACATAATTGTGGCAGCTACGCATTTACAGCAGCAGAAAGGATGTGGGGAGTGAAAAGAGTGTGTGTGTGTGTGTGTGTGTGTGTGTGTGTGTGTGTGTGTGTGTGTGTGTGTGTGTGTGTGTGTGTGTGTGTGTGCGTGTGTGTGTGTGTGTGAGAGAGAAAGAGAGAGAGAGAGAGAGAGAGAGAGAGAGAGAGAGAGAGAGAGAGAGAGAGAGAGAGAGAGAGAGAGAGAGAGAGTCTCGGACAACTGCCAAAGTGTTCAGTCCCCTCTCTCAAATTCATAATTAACCTCCCAGGTCCTTCACAAGGCTGTGATTGTAAGGGTTCATGAGAGGGGAAGGACTTCCCTTTATGGCTACAGATGGGTCACCACTACACTTTAATGTGTTTGTTTACTGGTTCCTCAGGCGGTTGGCTCAAGGTGATGGAGACATGAGCGAGTAAGCCACTGCCATGGGCTCCCAGCTGCCTCTTGGCCAACTGAGGCCTTGTTATGAAGAAAAATGGAAGTAGGTTTCAGAGCAGGCGCATTTAGAAGGATGGATGGCTGATCTCCTATGTGTGACCTCTTTGTGAATCTCCAAGGACGGCTATGTTGTTTTTGGCCATGCAGGTGCATAGTGCTGTACAAGTCAAAAAGATGGGGGGCAACGTTGTGGTCATTATGGTTCGATCTGTAAGACATAGTAGTTGGGGCTATAAAGTTCTTTCAAAACAGAACTTCTTAGAGCTTTTAAAAGGCCACAGTATTTGTTAAATTTCAATTTACACAATATTCATTCTGGCACATTTACACTCTTTAGCAAAAGATATACCACATAAGGTAAAGAAGCCAATGAATAATCAGACTAACAAGCACACAAATTAAACAGCACAACACCTTCTAAATTAGTCATGTAATCAGCAGGGTTGTAATTAGCCTGATGTTTACAACACCACTCACTACATGTAAACACATGCTCTTGTTACCAGTTCCATGATTCCTGATGTGGTTTATGTGTGCCGGCTAGCAACGAGTTTTGGCACTAGAAGAAGGGCTCCAACAGCAGAAAATCATTTTCCACCTGTTTGCCATGAGAGATGCAGAAGTTTGAGCAAAGAGCCATCCTTGTCTTTGCTTTAATTAATTTTTCCAGAATAATTTTGTTCTCTAAAAACAAACTTAAAACAAAAACAAAAACTATTTGCCCTTCCATACAGAATCAGATCAGTCCTTTACTATTCACTAGAAGAATATGTAATCCCAGTTTCCTCCAAGGACTTTAATCTGACCCAAAGGTTGTTAAAATAGCAAAAGGATATTGCACAGATTTAGACTTTCTAGCCAATAAACCCAGCGCTCACATGATTAGATCATTGATCCTCTAGTAGAGCTAGAGGCCTCCAGGTGCAAAATGTCTTTTTAATGAAATCAGGGAAATCTTGTTACTCTTAAAATTACTGATCACAGTTAAAGCCAGGTGAATAGGGTGGCATTTTATCCATGTTCCTGTGCAGGAGTATTCAGTTTCTTTTTTATCGCACAGCCCATTGGTCTGATTATTGTTTTTTTGGACAGGGACACACTGACTCTAAATTGAAATTCTGCCTCCTTTTCAGCACTATAGATTTGGGTAGATTTTTCCCTCCACTCAGGTATTCACACATACAGTTGCACTGCTGGTCTGAAAAGGTTTGGGCTGAGTGTGAAGGGCAATCAAAAGTGAGAGATAGCGGTGTGGATTTCAGCATTATCATACTGGGTTTCAATAATGCTAAATTAATTCAGAAAATAACATCTTGTTTGTCAGAGACATATCTTACAGTAGAATTATTTTACTATTTTCAATTACTGTAAAAATAAAAAACAAAAACATATTGTTAAACTCAATAGCCCAACCGTTTCTTAAAAAAAAAACTTATGGAATTGGTGGAAAATGTTTTTTAGGTTCTTGTGTGTGTTAAGTTTTAGCTTCTGCCTTCTAACCGTAATTCAGTATATTATCAATTATCTGGATGCTTTTAAGGCCACTATGAAAGGGCTTCAGCATACCTAATGCAGTCATGTCTGCAAGGGTTGTGCGGAGACAAAACTGCTTCAATGAGTGTACAAGCTTGCATATTCTCTGCAAATTCATATTGGCCATTATGTTTAAGTATCAAGTACTTATTTATCTATCCAGTAAAATTTCAATGGTGAATTGGCTTAGGTCATATAGCGTGTTCGTCCACAGAATTTACCTTGCTGCCATGCACACAACACGACATGCCAAGCCTTCAGACAGCATCGATTTGCTCCACAATTACATCATGTTGTTTGTGGAAGCCAGACTAACATTGTCTCCACATGATGTACGCCGAGGCTTTAAGAGGCCAGCGTTGTGACAGAGATATGAGAGAAGGTTGAACATAAAAATTCTAATTAGATCGGTAGAAGGGCATTGGCCTCTAGGTACAAACAGTAAACGATTACCAAAATTACAGAAATACAATTTATCATTTGTGGTCGTTATTTCCTTGTTGCAAAGTGTGCTAGCTAGATTTGTTTATTAGCTGACATGTTTGGTAAAGTTTGATATGTTTGTTTGTATTTTGGTGTACCGTTTTCATTTTGGGAATTGTGACTTGAAAATGCCATCTTTATTTCATTTATGTGCTTTGATCTGAAATTTGTGATTGTGTGGCCTTTGTGGTGTTTGTATTTTGATCTCTATTTTAATGCCAGACAAAACTGTGCAACTCGAATTGTCCCATTAATCCCATTATATGTAACATTTAGTTTTTCTAATAGATTAAGAGCAGCAAGAGAGAGGGAGGAAGAGAGAGAAAAAGTGAGAGCGAGAGGAGGGCTTTTGTTTGCCGATTGTTTAACTTGTAAATTTGTTTGTTTGTTTATTTGTTTGGAGAATAGATTAATACATTTACATAATGTGAACAATGAAACAACAGTTTTTTTCCTCTGAAATTCTAAATAATCAAAGCTTTGGGGTATGTGGTTGCGTCTAAATATGATGAATAGATAGATAGATAGATGGATGGATGGATGGATGGATGGATGGATGGATGGATGGATGGATGGATGGATTATTGGATAGATAGATAGATAGATAGATAGATAGATAGATAGATAGATAGATAGATAGATAGATAGATAGATAGATAGATAGATAGATAGATAGATAGATAGATAGATAGATAGATAGATAGATAGATTAATCTGTGAGGAAACAATTGAACCCATATTCACACTAGTAAAGTTCTGGATGGAAGATTTTATTGTAAGCTGTTAAAGAACAATCAACTTAAAAAAAAAGTGGAACTTAAAACTTATTTGCTTTAGAAACCAAAGCTGATGAGCAAAGTTGATCAGCATATCCTATTAGATGGCTCCAAGTGATTTGACATCTATTAATTCTGCTCATTATGATTTTAATGCAATTTTAAGCCCTACCCCAAACCTTTGACGCAGGAATTAAACTTCATTTAAAAATTAATTGCCTTGTAGTATCTAAGATGTGAGCGAGGTTGCACAAACAGAAAGATGCTGACATGGCAGCTTGTTGTAGAATATTGTAGTGGGCTACATTTTGATGACAACAATAATGCAAATGTGATAAATTACAGTGTATGTAAAAAAAAATTTATTAATTAATTATAATGAATCATATTGCAGTGGTCTGAAGAGCAGTCACGTAGAGCATAACTTGCCTGGTTGATGTATTGCAAGTGAGTGGAAGTGTCTGAAGAGTCATATTACCATTGCAAATAGAGTTAGTGATGTTGCACACTATACTATTCTTTCCAAATACTTGTAATACCAAGCCAGAATGCAACCAAACTTAGATATCCACATTATTTCATGTTCCCATTCATTTGTCGTATTATGCCAATTGCAACATCTATTTAATGTCTATAATTGGTCATTCCAAAAAAAATAGCTAAAAGATTGATTTATTTATTCAGCTTTATTTTATCATTTATCATTTATCTTTTAGTTTATTTTTGTAACTAGATAGATAGATAGATAGATAGATAGATAGATAGATAGATAGATAGATAGATAGATAGATAGATAGATAGATAGATAGATAGATAGATAGATAATCAAAAGTTCATAGTCATTAATAGTCATCAATTTTTAATTTGAACTGTTAAAAGAAACAGTCAACTTATTGCTTGTGAACTTTTGACGCACAGGATTTCTGATATACAGTATTAAATTAAAGCCGAAATACAGAAAAAAAAACTATTTCTGGATAAAATGAATAAAGATTTGCAAAGAGAAAAGTATAAAAAACTGATCCCAGGTGTATGTAAAATGTTGTCCATAACTTTAAATTGTCATCAGTTTGGATAACAATTACCTAATGGCATCACGAGCTATACCAGTGTGCGATCCAGAAAACAAGCTCAAGGAGTGACTGTCTTTTTAAAGTGACTCTTCTTGACAAGTTTATTATGCTCTTGTTCATGCACGAAAATGCAAAGGGGAATGAATCACAAATTATGGGAGAGAAAATGACTAGGGGTACATTAGCAGCGATGATTGTCTGTTCTGTAGAGCATGAACAGGACTCTGAGAAGCTGTATTTGAAGCCGTAATTGTTATTTAGTGTCTGTTTTTGCATTCTCATTGTTTTGTTTTCCACTTTTTTATATATTCTCACATTTCTTATACAAAACAATAAGTTACTAGATCAGTACATTTCCTAAAATCAATTAAATATAATGGCCTTATTAATCAAACATAATAAGGGCATGAGGGTGCTGCCACCCTCATGCTTCAAAGTTGGATGTTGTTATTTAAAGAAAAAGCCTCCATACACACTAACAATTATTATATTTGATGTAACAGCAAAACTATCCAGTCTTGTGTGAAAGTCACAAATGCAGAAAGGGGCAGTTAGTGCTTCCCTCACAAGTTGCTCTGTGATAGTGACAAAACAGAAAAATAAAACAAAAACTCAAAAGCTTACAAAGTGACATGTTTTAGGGTTCATATAAAACAACATAACCTTAGAAATAATACAGTGATATCCAAGTAGTCTTACATCCTGGTGCCTGTTACTCATGTGAAGGACTAATGAGTTAATAAAGATTCATGCATAAGCATTCTGATTCACACACTAAGCAATATTTCACTACGAGGTTAACACATTTGCAGTTGTGATTAACAATGTCAACTGCATTTTGAAATATAATTACTTGTTTACTCTACTGTATGTATATCTATTTGATGTCATTTTTACAGTGTTGGTCCTGATTTATATGGCAATTATTTTTTCATGTATTGCAAAAAATAATTTGTCTTTCTTTTGTTTGTTAAAAAGTCACGCTTACTTTCACAGTATAAGCTTTCTGACCAGATAAGAGCTTGACTGTGCAGATATGTGAACATTTTAATTGTTAAATAGAAAATCCATTTTATGGTATTATGTGTACAATTACAATAAATAAGGGTCTTTTAAAAGCTGGGGGCTGAGTATGTGTAGTCCTTGTTAATAAAGAGAAATGTTGATCAGTACTTGAATCATAGCTAGGTAGTGACTAAACTGGGCAGTGACTCTTGTATTTTGACAACAAAGGTATTCAATTTTATATCCAAGACATAAGTGTATAGAGCAACTGTTCTGTAGCTAATTTGAATAGAAAAACTCTTCTAGTAGTCTATGTTTCCTGAGTACACTTCTCCCTAGGTGGAATTTCATCATACTTGACAGATATTTCTTGTAGATTTACAAGCAGGCATCCACTGGGGTTGTCTAAGAATCACTCTAAGGTTTGACATTTTGGTGTTTGTGTGAAATAAAATGGGAATGCTGTTAGGATTGTTATCCCAATGGGTCAGCTAACATTAGAGGGCAAGCACTGTAGTGTCTTCTTGCTTCTTTTATCTTGATGTTCCTTTCTATTTGTCAGAGACTTTGCACAAATGGTCTATACATTGACTTGGAGATGGTACCTTCAGGTCAGACCTTTTGTCTGCAAGTACTACCAATTGAAGTGAAGTAGCTGGAGGAAAAAAAATTATATATATATATATATATATATATATATATATATATATATATATATATATATATATATATATATATATATATATATATATATAAATGCATGAATCGGTCATTTTATCCCCATTTGAGGGGATAAAAAGACAAGAGTACACAAGGTCATATATATATATATATATATATATATATATATATATATATATATATATATATATATATATATATATATATATATATATGACCTTGTGTACTCTTGTCTTTTTATCCCCTCAAATGGGAGCTTCCTACCTGCTCCAAGCCCTTAATATGTGTACCTGGGGACTGAGCTCTTAAAAGGGGCACAACACTAGCAATGTATGGATCTTCAGGCTCGTGGCAGCATGTGTATTGAGCCAAATGGCCGCTGATTAATGGCAGGACCGATTCATGCATTGTGCATGTGAGGTGAGAATTGGACACAGAGTGGAGCTAGTGAAGTCAGCAGTTCCACACGGATGCAGTTTTCCTATACAGACTGCTCAATTTACGTTGTACACTATCGGACATCCAGGATTTCCTTAGCCACTGTTTATTTGAACGCAAGTCAATAAGAGCCATCTGGAAAACAGAATTGGGTTTGAAAGTAGATGCTTAGGAATGCCTGTAAACCGCAGCGAGACACATGTACAGGATCAAACTCAGTGGTAACTCGCAATCCTGTACAGGGCATGCAAGCAAAAACAACCCTGCACCATGTACACCCACATGAGGGCAGGCCATGACTGATCAGACTGTGTTGTCTTTGGCAAAAGCCAAGCTCCAGATCTCTCAGGGAATCAGTGATGTATACATTGAGGAGGAAGCAGGGAGGGGAGAAATCCATAAGCGAACGGTTGAGCCCTCCCCACAGCAACCACTATATCCTTGCCTGGTGATGCAGTGATGTCATCGAGGCTGTACAGTCTGTCTGGCTTGCTGCAGACATCAGTACAAAGCTGAACATGCCTTGCTCTCTGCTATCACCTTGAGACAGTGCCCTCAGCTCAGACGCTTACATGGCTCGAGTTATCAAAACAAAGTCAGGCTCGGCAAACACAACATTCATCTAAACAATGTGGGGGAGATAATTAATGAGGGTTAATCACTGTCATCAAGCATACAGGCTTCCATTGAGTGGACCATAGAGTTAATGCTTTACAGTGCTGACTTAATTATCTTCGGTCCAAAATAACGAATAAACTCATAACGTTTGAAACACGTCCCTGCAACTAATTACAGACTAAATGCTATACACTAAAATAAAGTCACATTGTTTAACTTTGACAAAAATGAAGGAGGCTATTTTAAGTATCTGGAGCTCAGACTGGAGTTTTAAAGCCTACTGCTAATCCTCTTTGGGCGAACAATGGCATTTGATGTGCACAATAATGCAGCAGAAAGGGACACAGCAAACAGAGGCCTCACTGTTTGAGATGTGATTTTCCGCACAGGACAAGAGGCTGCATCTGCTCCACAAATAACACAGAACATGCCAGTCAAGGCATAAGTGCGCTCCCCCATGCAGAATAGCCTGCAGCAGCAGGCCTCTCTATCGAAGGCAAAATTTAGACCAAAGATTTGGGGGGTGTTGGGGCAGATCTAGGATCAGCTTAAGAGGTGCTGGATGGCAGCATGCATTTTAGTTAACAATGTGCTGCCTTAATCCCTCAGCTGCCACTGTTTTTCCAGCTGCTGCCTGCTGGCACTGGTCCTTTGCAAAAAGGGAAAAGAAGGCAAGATATAATAGAGCATCCAAAAACAAAATCATGCTCTTCAACAACCTTCACACCTTACCCACTGCCAGCAGTATGAGGAAAACTTAAAAAAAATCCTATTTATGTATTTGTTTGTTTGTTTGTTTTTCCTTAAAATTTTCTTTATGTTTTCACATAAACATCTATGAGTGTATAGAGTATGAGTGCTGTTCTCCAGAGGACAAGAGACAAGTAGACAAGCTGTATGTTATTCATGCAGATGTACAATGTGTTTTAATTACTTTTATAAAGTACAAAGACAATAACAATTTTTCATTTTTTTGTTCGATATACATTTTTTATGATTTGCGCTCATTTTTAAACATTTATAATTCATTTACTAGTTACACAGTTAAGATGCATGACTGGAAAAAGTAACCGAATGGATGTTAATGTAAATGGCACAGTAAAAAAAGAATATTTACTATGATATACTGTATAGTTCTTTTTTTTTTTTTTTTTTTTTTAAATAGTTTCATATCAAAACTATACATTTGAATTTATGAACCAATTGCAGCAGTTCTAACAGGAGAATTGCACATCGTTATTTTGATCTACTGCGGTAGGCTGAATGCAAATGAACTGCTGTCCCATTTGGCTGAGATTTAGACACTGATTGTTGAAAAACAACACGATGGTGGCGATATCATTCTCTCACTTTGTCTCGTGATTTGCGGATATACGGTGCACGGGACGCTTCATTTGTGCCATAAAGCAGGTCTTCGCAAGCACTCGACATCACGTATTTGTTTACTGAAAAGGTTTCTGTCATCATTGTCATGTCACTGCCAGAGAAACATATCATCTCCAGTCCCAGTGTATGAGATTACATCATTGTCTCATTCATCTTCATCAGATGGGGGTCACTTAATCCACTCTAAACATGCTGGACTTTCAGATATATGCAGGAAATACTATGAGATGACTGATTTGTACTGATTGCTGACATTTGTCATGAGTAGGTTGTAAATAAATGTTCCTACTTAACACTATAACACTTCTCACAATAATCTGAGTCAAATATGTGTGGGAGATGTTTTCATCTGATGACATAAACTAAAAACTTTTTTTCTGTGTTGCTCTCTTATGGTATTGCTTCGCTGACAGGGCTCTTTGATGTGCCTGATGATTCGTGTGAAAAATGGATTCAGTCTCCTTACTAGTCTGCAGAGAGGTGACTTACATTACAAAGCTTCCCAGATCGAGGATATGGAGCTGACCTGCGCATGAACCTGTCGCACTCATATTTGGATGGTGGAGCCATTTCTCATGTTTCCTCAACACAGTCTGCCTTGCAGGAGCTGGCTGCCTAAACTCTCTCTCTTTCTCTCTCTCTCTCTCTCTCTCTCTCAGTTGTAAGCCGAGCTGCCAAAGGGTCCAGATGATGTCATGCTGAGCACTCAGCAAAGAGCTCTGATGTTATCAGTTCATGCAGAGCAGCTGAGCAATCGCAATTTTGCTCATCCTCTCCGTTCTCTTTTCGGCATCTTCCTCTTCTTCGTCATAATAATTTCTTTTTAGATTCTTTACTGTAGCCGATGAGCTAAAGTATGAGGGGTGCATCATGGGCTGACTGCAGTGACACATGCATGGTTAACTCGTATGTGACTCAGTCATAGTAGTCATCCATACATTTTGTCATCAATCCCCCTTGAGGAATACAGTGACTGAAGTTGGGGGTGCAAGCACATGTTTTAATGATTTGCTGACAGATAATTAAAGAAAAGTCTCTGGTTTAAATCCTCTAAGGAGGCAGCAGCTGGCCAGTGAATGGGGACAAGTTTCTTTTTTATAAGTACGTTTCACTAAAGTCTAAAGTCTTATAGAATTCAGGAATTGCAGTACATAATAAATGAAATACATAGTAACAAGAGTTTGGCTCTTGACCTTTCTGTGCTCTTCTGTGTGTGTGTGTGTGTGTGTGTGTGTGTGTGTGTGTGTGTGTGTGTGTGTGTGTGTGTGTGTGTGTGTGTGTGTGTGTGTGTGTGTGTGTGTGTATGTGTGTGTGTGTGTGTGTGTGTGTGTGTGTGTGTGTGTGTGAGTGTGAGTGTGTCTATGGCACAGAGAGTGGAAGAGCAGCAAATGACTCAGACGCACACTTGTTAGGAGGTGATGTCATGTGCAGTTTGTGTGAAGACAGCAATCAGTTGTATGAAACCTATCCCTATATAAACCACGGAAGTGTGCTTACTGCCTGAGGTGGGTGATTTCATCAGCCAATAGCCTGCTCATACAGCAGCTGTAGCATGTGTCAGAAAACATGATTTTTTTCACCCTATTTCATAATTATGGAGAGTTAGATACACATACAGCCTGCACCTACACTGCGGTACAGAGGGAACTGCAGCACACTTGAAAATCTGCCTGTTAAGTGAATGCTGGGAATTACACTAATGCCTGAGTAGGGATGACAGCATACCAGTGATGTCATGCTCTCTACTGTCACCTGATTCATTATTAGTAGAGGGCCATCATCCTTTGCAGTTACAAAATAAGCCATTGTCTAAAATATGCAGCTTCAGTTGTTTTAAGGTGAATTTGAGTTTTTAGATATCATAAGTCATTCTGAAAATCACTGCAAAGAATGCATTTTAATCTGTATTTTTACATGTCTATTTCAGTAGGAATAGTTACACTGTAATTCCCAGCTCTGGTTTAGTCTGCCCTCCAATCAATGTAATCTGTCAGCCAAGACTGATGGTCATAAAGAAGGCCTATTAACCGCAGGGAAAGTGTCCAAATCAGAATTCCACCTGATCTTACAAACTCTAAAGTAACGTAAATGGCAGTCATTTATCAGCGAATTCGCAAATCAGCTTAAACAGTGGGATTTGGCTTCGGAAATGAATAAGTGAATTACTTTTGCATTGATTCCTATTGTGCGGTAAGAAAATGAGCAATGAGGCCCGACGTGGCCATGAGCAAATCGAAAGCCTCTCACTGATATTTCATTTCATAAATGTGGAAAGCATTACATAAGGGTTGAAACGAGCCATGCGTGTATTTGAGGCCTCCAGTGAATGAAGGGCAAACTGCTGACCCTTTTAAGAGAGCTGTTAGACCTCTAATGCAGATCATTTCAATCTGTAGTCCATCATATTATTATGGCACTTAATTGACCGCTAATAGAATTTAGCTGAGCTGACCAAAATGCAAATTTTGAATCTAATCATGGTGATTTGCCATGATTGCTTTTTTAGCATCACTATAACATAAGTATTTAAAAAAAAAAATGTACAGAGGATTTATTAGCTTATTATATTGTGCATCTTTAAATACCCATTTCTCCTGAAAGGACACGTTTGGGACCTGGTTTATTGGCCCCCTTTTTTTAGAATTTGGATTCAAACCATTCAATGTAGCTGACCAGTCAAACTGTATATAACTGTATACATTTCATTTTCTCTGTAGCTAACTTAAAACATCACTGACACCTGAGTCCCAGAGGTTTATTAACAGGGCTATGGTGTTACAAAAATTTAGGGTCAAAAAATTATTTTGCAGGAAAATAAAAGTCATGCCTGTGTTGCTTATTGTGGGGAACCTACACACTCCTATACACACTATCTTTTTTTATTATACATGTGTACTCCAAACATTTACCAAACCAGCCTCATTTGCAATAGTTATTGAATAAAGAAAGTCTAATAAATGTATTAAAGCTCTGCCAAGCACTCCACATATCCTATGCAGCAAACCTTGCATGCAGAAAAGAAGACACTTATAAAAGTGTTCCCCTTTATTTTAAATGCAAGGTGTCAGGTGTGCCAACAGTTAGCTGATAGAATCACATCAGCATGAAGGGAAATAATGGTGGTGGATGACACACCCCTGCACTCACTGTCCTTTCTCACACACACACACACACACACACACACACACACACACACACACACACACACACACACACACACACACACACACACACAGAAATATGGAAAGACAGCAGCCTAAACAGCTTCAGTTACAGCTAGAGCTTCTCCTGCCCTAAGAGCACCACCTATTGACGGCTCTCATGATTCATTCAAGTGTACGAATGTACCTACAGGATTATTCCTAATACTCAGGCGAAGGTAATAGAAAAAGGGAAATAATAAAACACAGTTCTCAATATATAAGACAGAATTAGTTAAATGGGTCATGCATTTCTTTTATGAATAGAAAATAAAAAGATGAGCGAGAAGGAATGTAAGCTTTGTACTGTAAGTTCTTAGCTGTTAGATGAATATAAATGATACGTTCTGTGGCCCAGAACAAAAGCCATTAATCCTGTCAAAACAGTTTGAGTAATTGTAAGGAAATAAGGTTTAATCGCAATTGTGTTCATGATTTTTTTTTTTTGCAAAGTCCATTCTACACTCTTTGTATAAGTATTGCAATAACAGCAGTGTGTGAGTTTCTTCATTCTTCATTCTGGCTATTTTCCCCCCAACTGGACCTTAACGAGTGTGCAAGGGTGAAATAATGGGGCAGCATGAAACAAGCCCAGCACCACAATCTGATGACTGTGGAGCCTCCATGTCTACAACAATGTACTGTTTATCAATCTGCACAGGCCAGAGTGTGTTCCACTTTTTCAATTGAAAAGTCCAGAAGTACCAAGACTGAAGGAGGTCCATCTAGGTCACTGAATTAAACAATTCAGTAAAAACTGCATTTTGTGTCACTGGACACCAACATACTACTTGCAAAATAAATAAATAAGTAAATAAATAAATAAATAAATAAATAAATAAATAAATAAATAAATAAACCCTGAATTCTACTCTAGAGTTAATAGACAGACTATGGTGGTGAGCTAACAGATCTCTCTCAAAAGCTCCTCAGCAAATCTCACGTGGGACCAAATTACATATTTCCAAGATGAGGTTTGGGGGGGGGGGGGGATGGGTCAAGATCAAAGTCAAGGCCCTGTCATCTCTCATCTCGCTCTTCAGCCAAGCAAACAGGCTTTAATTGTCGATATGGTGCACGGGAATTGACACCTGTGACTCCCCGCTGGTGGGTTCTGACACCCTGGCGTTCACCTTGTCATGAAAGGCTGCAGCTGACTTTGAAAACGCTCTAGCCGATGCTTAAAAAAAGCCACAATTTATAAAAGCCAGAGTGAAAAAGCCAGGTGACTGATCAATGAAATGCACGTGTGGTTCAAATAGGCAGATGCCTGCTGTGCAGATAAACCTACTGCTGATATTCTTTCTCCTTAGGTGCTGATCTAACATCAAGATCGATACAGAGTGGTAGTCATGCATGGAGAAGGTGTGGGAGAACACACTACACACATACTTAAATCTACAGGAATATCATTGGACTGAGACATCTTTCAGTACTGTATATAAATGGCTGCATATAGAGTCAAATTATCTGTATGTCTTGTACACTTTTCTAAAACAAATAGCATTAGTTCAGAATAACAGTTGTCTTCAGTTCACTTGTTGTATACAATGTCAATGTTATATGTGTTTATAAGGGTTGAAACTCTGCAAAAGCTGCAAGTCTCTTTCCTATTGAAAAAAAGGAGCTGAAACTGAATAATTTGTTAAGCCAATATTAAGTGTATTCTAAATATACTTAGAAAAAAATTTGGCACATCTATTTATAGTTGCTATAGGTACCAGCAAGCACATAAATAATATTAGTGAGAGCAGGCATGGTGACTTTTGCATTATGGATGCTCTCGGCTTGACCTGAAAATAAAAATAAAAAAATAAGGAAAATCTGTTTACACTGTTTCAGCTCATGTCCGTTATAGCAGTTCTGGAAGCAATGTGCCCTCGTTACCAAACCCCTGAAACTTTACTTTCACTGGCTTTTAAAGAAACTGTGACAGTAACACAAAAAATAAGCTTTTGGACCAGCATTGACAACTCCAGGGCATTATGAATAAATAATAAATAATTCTGTGCTTCTCCAGCTCGCATGTCCGCTGGCACACAGATGTTGATGCAGCACCAGAAGAACAAATGAATAAATAAATTCAGCATCTCAAGATGGACCTTCCACCACCATGAACACAAATATCTCCTTTTCTCAGTTCCGACGCTGGAGGGGGAAATATTGTGCCTAATGGAACATGCCTTGCAATCTTAGGCAGTGTTTGCTGCAACAAGTCTGCCATGCTACCACTCAAAGACTAAATTATTATCATATAACAGCTATATCCAAGAGGCAGAGAGGAAAACAGAACATAAAATAGAATTTTAACCTATTTTCCAAAACCCTGGATATTTGTTGTGTGCTGAAAAGTGGCCAGAAGGCCTAAGTCACTGCCTTTCCCTCTGCGAAGTGACAATTTTTTTAAAAAGAAAAACGACAGCATAAATATTCAGTCCACCACATGATGAATAATCGATGTATAAACATGGGATCCAGCACTAAAGCACCTCCAGTAGTTGTTGGTTTTAATTGCAGTCCGGCATGGAGCGCACACTGTGGGTCTACAATTGATAATAGCCATTAGCAAATGATTACACTGACAGTGATAAACTATATTTCATTGATTTGGCTCGGCTACATTTCCGACTTCTGCTAGAGGGAATGAATAAATTCACCGCTGGATCTGTAATGCATGACTTTATATTCATAATTTCCAGAAGAGGAGCCCGAGGGGGCTGTGCAGCTCTCACTCATGTGTGGATGGTGCTGGCAGCTTGTCAATGTTGTACACTCAGAGTGCCACGCTTTGCGGCAAAATTTTAAATGGCTGCTTTTCATTCAAATATGGGCGAGCTCGGTCTAAGGGAGCTGTAATGACAGCAAGTGTGTGTGTGTGTGTGTGTGTGTGTGTGTGTGTGTGTGTGTGTGTGTGTGTGTGTGTGTGTGTGTGCGTGTGCACGAAAGAGAAAGAGAGACAGAAATTTAACTCACATGCAGACTTTAAATTACTTAGAAAGTTCGAATCGAGAGACCAAATAAATGATATTAAATAATTGAACATAATTTTAAACTATAATACTCTTGCTAATATGTGTATTTGAAGGTTTTTTTTTTTTTACCAGAGTTGTTAATGTGTTCAACTCCCCTGTGCACTCTCACTGCACATCATTTCAAGGTAATTCCAGGGCCTTTACACACCACAATGACACAATTTATAAAGTCATTTATCTTGTAATTGCATCAGTAGAGAAGTAGTAAGTATAGGTGTAATAGCCTTCTTTTTTAGGACAAAGTGATTTATTTTCACCCTGAGTAAATCTTTACATGGCTAAGGGAACACATGCGTACTTCTCCTCGACAAGAATGTCCTCAACAAAAGGCATATGGAAACTTGCAATCACATAGGCATGACCTTGGAGGTTAGCATAGAAAACCTCATTTTAGAGGTGACAATATTATGACCTTTGACACTAAGACAGCTGGTTAAGTTTTAAGTTTATTTCTTTCATCTGCTCTTAAGAACAACATTTCTAATTTCTTGTCTTAACAGAATGCAGCAATTTGGAATGCACTGGGTTTAATCTAATATGTGTATAGGCATTAACTATTTGGACAGTATTTTCTGTTAGTCAATCTCCACTTTTATGCTGTTTTTCAAGTTTCTAATACAGTTAACCCCCGTTGTACGAGCAACCTATAGTACGAGCAAACGGAGATATGAGCAAACTCGCTCGCAAAATTTTACCCTGTTTCACGAGCAAATTTCGAAGGCCCGAGCAAACCCACGCTGCTGGTTCCCCGTTTTCGGCGGAGGGTCGAATCAGTCGCTTAGTTGATGACGTATCACTTGGTCGCTCTCGTTGTTCAGTGCAGCAAAAATGTAACTTTTTTTTGTTTTATATTTTTATTTCACTAGAAATTTAAAAAAATGTCTCCCAAGAAAATCAGAGATGGTGCTGTGAAAACGAAAGTAAATAGAATTACCATGGAAACCGAGAAGGTTACGAGCGTGTTGTGCGTCTCACACTCGCGATCAACCACTACCACATGAGTACATTTACATTTACATTTACATTTGCGGCATTTAGCAGATGCCCTTATCCAGAGCGACGTACAAAAGTGCTTTAAATCTCTAGTAATTAATAAATCTAGACTGGTACGCAAGATTACAAACTTAATATAAATATAACTCGAATTCTACAAACTTGGAAAGTGCTAATTTAAGTATTTCAGGAAGAGGTAGGTCTTCAGTCGTCGCTTGAAGATAATCAGGGACTCTGCTGTACGGACATCTAGGGGAAGTTCATTCCACCACCTCGGTGCCAGAACAGAGAAGAGCCTTGAAGTGTACTTACCTTTCATTCTGAGAGAAGGTGGTACCAGTCAAACAGTGCTGGAGGTTCTCAGACAGCGTGGTGCAGTGCGAGATGGGATGAGGTCACTGAGGTAAGATGGTGCTGGTCCATTTTTGGCCTTGTAGGCAAGCATCAGTGTTTTGAATCTGATACGTGCAGCTACTGGAAGCCAGTGAAGGGAGTGCAGCAGTGGGGTGGTGTGGGAGAACTTGGGCAGATTGAACACAAGTCGTGCAGCTGCGTTATGGATCATTTGCAGTGGACGAATAGCGTTCAGGGGAAGACCTGCCAGCAGAGAGTTGCAGTAATCAAGTCTTGAACAAAAGTAAGTGTTAAATTAAGTAACACTTAAGTAACACATGAGTAAGTGTTAAATTATGTTTACATTATGGTAATTTGTGGTGTATTTGTTTGTTAAAATAGGCAACAAATACTTTTTAAGTGCAGAAATAAGCGATCAAATGAGGTTTTTGGAACGGATTAAATCACTTTTACGTTCATTCTTATGGGGAAAATTAGTTCGAAAGTACGAGCAAATAGACCTACGAGCAATTTTCAAGAATGAATTATGCTCGTCCAATGGGGTTTTACTGTAAATGAAAGGGCAATGCAGCAGTGTAGCAAAGTTGTGGCTCCACAGGGCTATGCTAATAGTCACTGTAATTCAGTGACTGAGAGAATGTCTTAGAGAAGTGCTTTGTAGTCTCTATCAAAAATATATGCTCTTGCTCGTTTAGTAAGTCAGGAACTAATAATACCAACAAACTAAAACCCTGTTGAGGGTAACTGTGTGTCGATGTACATTTTTCATCTGTGTACATATATGTGGGACTCCCTTTCATGGTGTTTTCCTATCTCATACACAACAATAAGCTTCAGATTTAGAATAAAGCAGCTGCTTATTATTGATTAATAAATAAATAAATGTGTGAAATGTGTGAACATTGAGTGTAAGTGTCTCTAGACAGCTCACTCAGTGACCAGTTACAGATGTCTGATCTGGCTAAAATATCCGCCTCTAAAAAGGCTTTGAAAACTTTAAATCGTACCTTAGAAAATGTCTAAACGGAATGTGTATCTTTGCAGAACTGATACTGAAAAAATATTCCCATAATTAGAGTAAATAAAAGAGTCATACTGGACAAGTGTGCTTTCTCTTCAGTTATCTATGTGTCTAGAATGAATGTGCTTGTTTAAATGAAGGTGCTGTCGCAAAAGTCCCTTTATGTGCACCTTTAGAAAAGTGTCTGGTATCAGGCAGCCATTGGTCACACAGGCAGTAAGATAAATAAAAGGGCTGGATAAGCATCCTTTATCCATTACGGGATAACCTTTACAAAGAACATCAGCCTTATCTAATACCCCTTGCTCCATAACAAACCTGCAGAGAGTTGCTGATGCACAGAAAACAGGAACATAAAAGAGGGAGGAAAGGGTACAGGGAGTAAGGCGGAGAAAAAGCCAGGGGAAAAAGAAAAATGAAAGAGAGAGAGGAAAAGAGAGATGGAGCCAAAGCAAGGAAGGAAAAAAGGAATGAGAGAGAGAGAGAGAGAGAGAGAGAGAGAGAGAGAGAGAGAGAGAGAGAGAGAGAGAGAGAGAGAGAACAAGAACTGTCACCTCATTATTTCCTAGACTGTGAGGGAAAGGCTACGAGGCTATTCACAGCACTACAACAGACTAAAAGAGGGTCAGGTAAAGGAAGCCAGAGCAACTCTGGCTTGCCTTTAGTGTGTGTGCGTGTGTGTATGTAGGCGACTGATCAGTATGGAGCCTGTGGGGAGGGGAAGATGAGTGGGTGAAGGAGGAAGACTCTGCTGCCCACAGGATGCAACCGAGGGAGGAGCCCCACTGTGTGCTGAGACAGGAGTTGTCAATCATGCACTCATTAGGCTGCTAAAGGAAGGCACAGGGGCCTCACATAACAAATAAGAGCAGAATAGACCACTGTCAAAGCCCAGCCTGAGTGATGTGTGTGTGAATCAACTTGACACACGTTCACGCTCTCTCCCCACAGTCCATTTCACCCCAGGCCTGGTCCATCCAAATTCATATGGATTTTTTTGTAGTCCTATGCATTTCATTTGAGTGCCAGAATGAAAGAAAATGCATTTATTAGATGTCATTTCGGTGGATGAAGTGCAGTGTTTAGATACAATCAGATAAATAGAGTAGGACATTTAATATTACAAAGTTATTTTTTTTATTTCCAACTCTGCAATAATTAATCAGCAAATACACTCCAAAGCCACACAATAGTTTATTTCTGTAGTCATGTCCAGTGCATTTCCACCTGTCAATAAAACACAAATACATGTTAGAGCAGGGTGCTTCAATACTGCAGCTGGAAACATGTTCACCACCGGCCCCTTCCCTCTTTCCCGACCTCGCTAGTCTGTCTTTTGATTGCAAGGTAACTCATCATGCATAATTCATTAGTTACTGTCTGTCATTAATTCATCACTGCCAGATGTATTATTCACTCTTGGATTATGCATCTTTAAAGCCGGCATAGGAAGATATGGGGGTTAGTCATTTTGGTTTCTCGTGGCAGGCTTCTTAATCATGATAATGAATCGGTAGCCAGTTGGAATCATTGGGATAAACAAATGCTTTGGCTAGTCTAATTTCCGATGCTCAGAACTTTGGACTTTCATTTATTTACCTCCCAGTTTATAGGCTCATTAATTGGAGGCCATTTGAAACGCATGCCTAATGATAGCGTATGAGTATGGAGCATAATTACAAAACCTTAAGAGCGTAATTGAAAAATAAAATGAGACAGTACAAACGGACAGTTGTTTTCCAATGTAATTACATCCTGCTGTGCTAGTCTTCATTTTGGACAATGAAGCCTGATAGCAATTTATATACATGTGTGTTAAATATGTACCATTCAAGGCAATGGCTGTAACTGGGCCAAGATGAAACTAATATTATTGACATAAACATATAGCTAAATTTCTATTCAAGTTCCAGGCAGATGAACAGGACAAGATGTATAGTAGCAAAGAGTAACATACAGTTCATTATCGTCTATAATTTGCAGTTTGTGACAGCATCCATACACAGGTGACATATGAACATACGGAGGTAGTTAAAGTCATCACTCAATCAGAGCTAATTATAGCCAGTGATGTCACTCAGGATTACACCATCAGAGTTTAAAACAACCAACTTCAGGCTAATATGTGCAAAATATAACTGATTAGCAGTTTAAATATGCAAATGTCTTTTGTTGTGTATTGTGAGCAAAAGGTGACGTTTGCTTTGCCCATGTTCTGGTCTATTCCCATTGATTGGAAAATCATGCTCTGCTGGCTACTTCACTAGCAGCAGGCATTAATGGCTTTTACTGTCTGCAGTTTTTATCATCAAATCCTTCCCCAGATTGCACTCTAGAGGAAGAAATTGCAAAAGAGCACACAGCATGGGAAATCTGTTGCATTATTGACACTGGGGCTTAAACAGAAATTTATGCACACAATACTATATCATTCCTTTGACAGGTAAATTACTCTTTTGTGAGGATACAGCATACATTTTTAGGAGAAAAAAATTGAGTTTTAAATTGAATAAATGTTTCTTATCCGTTATCTTCAAAGAAAAGTTTGGTAATGAAGATAAGGCAAAAAAAGGATGAAAAACTGGTTCTGCAATGCAAAGAGTCACAAACAAGAAGTCCTGAGAGAATCAGCATGAGGTCTGAAGTTCTTAACACGTCCAAACATAGGCTTCGGCTAAGGCGGGCATCTCATAAATGTTGCAGAGCAGTGCTCTCCCAAATCTGTAGAAACACATCCATTAAGAGTGACCTTTGTAAAAATCCAGCACTGGCAAGAAGCAGCCTTTTATCATTCTTATAAAGCGGCGTAGCGATGGGCTGCAGACCGTTCTCAAATACCAGCCTTGGAGAAATAATTGAGCATGGCTTTTTCATAACCCCGATACATGCCGCTGAGGTGAGAGATTTAAAAAACAGAGCTTGGAGATGAGACTTTTTTTCCCCACTTCCTTCGTTGAAAGTCAAGATAGAGACATGAGTGACATGAATCAGTGACCCTGAATTCTCCTATTGCAAGGGACAAAATCTCAAAGGCAGGGAAAATGTAGTCATTTTTTTCAATCTCCGTCTGCACTTTGGGCCATTCACAGGATCATTCAAGTGCATTCTGAAAATATGAGTGCAAAGTCTGAAAGGGAGCCAGTGGCACTCAGTGCCTCACCTTCTTACACTTTAAAAATGCTTTTAAATGCACTCATTAGAATAGTGTTTGCAGGAATTTGGGGAAAATAGACATTTCTAAAAGCAAGGTCAGCTATTCATATTCCTTCTGAACATTCTTATACGCAGTTCTATAACTGCAACAGTGCCTCTTCCTACATCAGATCTGTTCCCTTTCACCTCTCACCTGGATCCAACCAATTATTGGTACATTCACATTCATTGAAATCCTTATCATTGCCTATGGGATTACTAGCCATAGTCTATGGCTAGTAATCCCATAGGAGGTGCACGATATAGGAGGGTCAGCAGGTCTGAGGCCACTCCTATCTAACAGTGTGAATGATTGGAGTTTTTAATCTTGCTTCAGCCTTGTCTTATTAGGTCCATACTTATCCACCAAGGACTTTTTTTAGTCTCACATTTCTTTTTCTGATTCTTTCTTTTTTTCTCTCTCAGCACACTGCTGCTTGCCCAATCAGAGTTGCCACTGTTTACTGTGATAAGTCGCCCTAATGAACAAATGACCTGCCACCTGGAGCACTTAGAGCATGGTGTTAAACTCTGGTTATAAAAACCCCTTCCAGCTCTATTGATTTACTGCCAGTATTTGATTGTACCCCAGGGGCAGCGGACCTGCGAGGGCCGGCAGAGCTCTTACTGTTTTACAGTCCATATTACACCAAACAAATAAATCTCCTAGCCATTAATTTACTTTTGCTCTCTTCTCTCTGCTTGCTGATAATGGTATAGAAGAGAAATTGAAAGCCGGTTCATATTAGGTGGCTGGGGCTCTGCGTGCTGACTCGAACCATGCCCTCTTGTATGAGATTAGCCAGTGTAGACGTGCCTTCCCTATGAAGATGTCATTAGCCAAGCACATAAGGAAATGGTTTGGGATGGGGCCTTGCCTGTTTGCACCAGTGACAACCATTATTTTTAAAATCGTAAGAGGCATTTTTACGAGGCCCCCACGATGGCTAAGTGGATACGTCCCTAACATTTAGTGCAACGCCCTATTCTTGAAATAACCGAATCTATTAGAAGGCAAATCAACTCCAACACAGATGGAAAAGTGTTGATTATAGCTCAGATTACTGTGCATCTTAAGTTTTGGTCAAATGCACAGTTCGCACAGTAGTATGCCATAAGAAAATGTTTTGCTCAATTCAGGACATCACTAATTGCTCACTGGAAAAAGCAATGGTTCTCCAAATGCTGCAGGAACAGTAATTAATTCTGGTTAACAGTGTAATCGAATGACATTGAACAGCAACAGATTAAGCAAAGCAATTACTTTCCCGAAGTAATCAAGTGTTTATTCTGCTTTAAAGTGCCACTTTCTTGCATTTCAGCGATTTAAGCAATGGAAGCAATGAACTCAACAGAAGATCAGTTGCTTCTTGCGGTCAAACTCAGAGATAAGCTGTAACCACAACCATGTACATAAAGTATGCAAGCTGTTCTTCCAGTTCTGCCAGAATGATGCCACATTAAGAAGTGATGTCAATGGAAATGTCCATGTGAGTCCAAGATTCCACAGTGGAATAAGAGACCTAGAAAAGAGAGTTGGTATGTCAAAAAAACATACTTTGAAATGTCAGGACATTAACAAAGGCTATTTAGCATTATTTTTTATGCTGATGCTATTAGTGACAGTTTTTTGTTGTTGTTTTGTTTTAGTTTGTCATGGCTTTGAAGTTTATCATAGAGCATAACGTACTACATAGTCACAGCAGGTGTATGTGGGAAAAGACCAAAATCCTCATAGGGATCACAATATATAATATTGTACACTTGTAAAAACTGCTTGCAACACCAGAACATAAAACAAAAGACATAAAAATATATATTAATAACCTGGCCCAAGAGCTGTGTGTAGCTGTAAATACTTGTCAAACTCATTCACTAATCAGAAATATAGAGGTCAGAATTTTTTATTTCCTAACTTAAAGAACACAGAGGGGGGGGAGTGGTGGCTCCAGCGGTTAAGGCGCTGGGTTACCGATCGGAAGGTCGGGGGTTCAAGCCCCGGTATCGCCAAGCTGCCACTCTTGGGCCCTTGAGCAAGGCCCTTAACCCTCTATGCTCCAGGGGACCCTTACGAGAAAAATAAACCAAGGACCGTGATGTCGGAGCAACGTGGGGCCGCCTTCCCGTGGGCTCACCACCTGCAGGAGGGACCGTAAGGGACCGGTGCTGAGAGGATTGGGCAGCAGTCAAAGGCGGGGGCCTTGACAGCCTGATCCCTGGACATGGAGAAGTGTCAGGGGAATCTGCTTAGACTGCTGCCCCCGCGACCTGAATTACGGATAAGAGGGAGAAGATGAGACGAGATGAGATGAAGAACACAGAGCCAGTGCTCAAAAGATTTGGTGATAGTTCTTTTATAATTTCTATATATTATATTATTCTATATAATTTATAATTATTTATAAATTATTATATATAACATTTTGTGTATGCATCTGAGGTAAATGTTTTATTTAGGGTGACTGATCCAAATACCCACTGCATAACATTTTTGCAGTAATACAGGTCCCTGGTGGTCTAGTGGTTAGGATGCGGCGCTCTCAACGCTGCGGCCCGGTCAGGGAACCAACCCCAGCCACTCCCAAGCCCGGATAAATGGGTAGGGTTGCGTTAGGAAGGGCATCCGGCATAAAAACATGTGCCAAATCAAACATGCGGAGGATCCGCTGTGGCGACCCCTAACGGGAGAAGCTGAAAGAAATTTCTTTACAGCTCTGTCACATTTGGTTGACTTCCTGCACTCAGGCCAATTCAATGTCGAATTGCTTTCTCACTGCAATGAAACCTAGAGTTCATTTGGAACTGAACCAAGATCATCTTAGCAAGGTATTTATTTTATCCACCAAAACTGGTGTTCTCACACCTGTGCAAACAAATGAAACCAATGAGCAAATGCATTGGGGTTATGTTTAAAATGTATTAAATGCTGCTCAGATTTGCATGTAGGCATGGCCTTAATTAGCTGCAATAATGTTTATGTGAAGGGAAGGTCTATGTGTGAGACATTTCAATGATGTTGGGAAATAATTTTAGAAGATAAAGGAAAAAAAAAAACGTGTGTGTGTGCATGTGTGTGAATGTGTGCATGCATGTATATATATACCATGTGTGCATAATGATTCACTAAGCCAGGAATGCTGACAGATACATTTATTTGCTGTCACCTTTCATCGACCTCTAATGTCAGCTTTGGAAAAGATTATAGCTAAGAGTTACATTGATCCTTCCGTTTTATAGGAAAGTTCTTCACAGTGCGCAGCCATACAGCAGCTGCTACATTTCCTTGATCTAAATAAACAGTATTGTGTGGCTGCATTACCTTGCAAAGGGAAAATACAATGCTTATACCTGCCCAAGCTTAAATACACAACAGATCCTACTACCTAATCCTTAACCATGACAAAACTGGAATTCAGCATGACTGGTATTGATTAACTCAAGCAATTCCACACATTTATTTGTCAATTTGCACCTATATAAAAATAAAAATGTTATGTCGCTTTAATATTTCGAGAATTAAAATCAAACTTTGACATTTTTCCCTTCTAACCAGTTCTCTTTTTTCATGTGTCGTCTTCTTGTTCCACGAGGGACAAAACGCGACACCTCTCCAGTGTAGCACTTCAGAAAGGACACGCTACCTGTCACCGCAAAGAGTGAGCAGACTGAGCATGGGCAGAAGGCCATGTGACATCTGTTCACTCTCACAGGAACCCCAAAGTCCCAAGGCTCCCCACATCAAGCCCTAGAGAAAAGAGAAAAGAAGGTGACAGCAAACACAACACGCCATGTACAGCTGGCTGGACATGCTGCGACGCTGCCAGGAGCCTCTGTTTCAGCACCAGGATGTGTCAAAAGTCCTGACTTTATACTTGAAGTCTGTAAACATGTGCAGCACACATGCATAGCTTAGTCGACATGAAGTGAACATGCAATGTGGTTTACTGGATTACTTTTTCATTCCTGTTGCACAGTAAGAAAATCCTTTCCAGTCCCTTTATTTAAATATTCTTTATTTAAGTATTCCTTGAACTCCCAGGACTTCGAGGCAGGTCCGGATTTGTTTGTATACGTTCCCATTAATTACATTGTACATAACATGCAATCATCTATTCTTTCTTTCTCATCAATGTATTGGCAATATATTCTGGGCTTAAAACAGGAAACAGGTGTATACAGACAAAGCATTTCCTTCTGAGAAAACATTTGGCTCTGTTTAGCCCTTTCAGGCTGCAGGGACACGGCCTCCCCTGCCTCAGGAATATGCACATAATAGCCTTTGGTAATTATTTAGTCATGAAGTGGTGCCAGTGAAACAGTACTGCATCAACAGGCCAGGCTTTTTTTTTTTTATGTTGAAACAACAATGCACTGCCGGAAGGCCTTGGACTGTCATCAGACCCAATATTTCAAAGCTGATTTAAACATCTACTGTGGCGAAGAGCAGCTGATAAATCCAAGTAGCTTACACCAGTATTTATTTTGTTTGCATGTTTGCGGACTACAAAAATGTTTGGGGCTCTCAATGCAATTAGTCATCCCTCAGTTCTGGAAGGATGAGAGATAAGCAAAACTGATGAAGCGTCAGTGGTGGGTCATCCTTAGGGACAGGTTATATAAGCAATACAAATCAGCCATTCAACAAATGAACAAATGGATCTTTATAAAGTCCTCATTCGCCACTCTATGTATTTTAAATTCTGCTGAAATACTAATAACCTATTTGACTGACCAACGATTTACAAATGTTCCTATTGGCAGATACAAACCAATAATTGATGTTCCATTGATTTGCTTGCTGTACTGGATGTTATGCAAATATGGGGCTGCCAGCTCACTTTGCAATTTAGCTCCAATGGGGCACATATTATGCTGCCTTATGCTTGCTCTTAGAAAATTTTCACTGGAAGAGGAGCAACAGACAGGACAGTGTCATTTTTGTTTTAAACCAAATGGAACTTGTAATCTGCAGCGCAGAAGATATTGCTTTATATTCAAAAAGTGGCTTTAAATCAAAACTAATTCCCAGATTCCTGGCAGTGTTTCTATGATTTGTGGAACTAATTTTAAAAGATATTGCAAAGATTAAGAGAGGAAAATTGAGATTAATTGGACAGTACCTACACATGAGAAAGGTATGTGCACCACTTCGACATTGTTTTCCATTTAAAAACAACAACAAAATATAAAAAAGAGAAAAAAAATGGAGATAATCTTCTTTGTGTGGTTTCGAAATGAAAATGTTGCTAAAAACCTGGCAACCCTGGTTAATTGTATTAGCTTTTCTGCAAATAACACACTTACTGTTATAAACACATGCATAAAAAAAAACAGCTTTAAATGAGCTGCAAGTTTGCAAGCTGAAAAATGGCATGCTCTTGACTGTGTCACAAAGTAAAAAAAATCACATGCACTAGCTTTTCGATTCAATTTAGTTTGTGGCTATGTTTGTTATTCATGTCATCCTTTCCCAACAATGCTGCTGGCTATGAGCCACTGTTGTGACATGTACATACATGTGCAAACAGAAGCATCTATACAAATGCATCTAGCCAGCATTAACTCTTCTGCTGACCTTGTCACGTACATCAAATATCATAAGACAGAAGCTTTACATTCCTTGTACTAAAGAGCTTAAAGTCAATATCATATATCACATAAAACCTCTAATCTACAAAATGAGAAAGTTGGTATGTACCAGTCCCAGTTTTATGACCTCTGCCAAATTTGCATTTAAAGGCCCTGAAGTAATCTTTAAGCTTATTTAAATCTCAACAAGACAAAAAAAAAATCTAGCAAATCTACCTTTAGTACTTTCCCATAGTACTGCAAATCTGACAGTTGAGCTGCTGTGTACTCAGCCCTGGAACTGACTGCTGGTGTGTTATCAATGGCTTTCAATTCACTGACAAGGGTTTTTTTCCCACTCTCCGAAACATTCAGAACAAAGACTCAGCATAGGGAACAAACGTTCCAGTAAAAACCATCTGGTAGAATTTACACACATATTAAGTATGCAAAGCTTTTGCGATAAGTTTCAGGACAAAAGCAGCGTCAGGAGTTCTCTAATAAAAAATAGGTTGGGGAATTTATTTTCACTCAAGCCTTACTGTTGCCAGTTTAGACTGCAGGCTTTTCACAAATAGAAACCTATCTGGAAGAGAAGAAAACTGAGGAATATGTTATTAGGTCAGAGGAAAGCCTGTTTACCAGACAGTGCCAGATAAACAGGATACTTCGTCTCTTGAGAGAAAGCATATTTCTGTCAGCTTTGCAAAACAGTAACTGACATTTTCTGTATACAAATGTTTTTAAAACATTTGTCGTCTTTCCACTATTTAGTGACATGTTTTTCAGAGTCCATTTTTGTACACTATGAATTGAGGGGTGTAGTGGACCAATTTTCACTAAATTAAAAAAAAAAGAAAAAAAGAAAAAAAGAAATACTTAAATGAATGAATAAAATACAAATATTTTTTGTTAATAGTTAATGTTAATAGTTTGTTAATTCATTCTTTTTTTGTTTGTTTGTTTATTATTAATTGGGAAATTGTTGTATTTATATTTTTAGATATTTTAGATATTCTTCATTCATGTACTTGATTTATTTGATTAATATCCAAAGTCAAATGTTCTCCTTCATAGACTTTTTTTTTAATGTATTCACTGTTTTCTGCATTCTTTTATTGTTTTTTCATAATGTATTTATTTCATTTGTTTAATTATTTGTCTGTTTGTATGATATAAAATAAATAAATACAATACAGCAATGAATCCGAGAGTGATGGGTTCAGAAATAGTGATATGAGGAGGTCATTTTTTGCAGCTCTGGCCATAATAAGAAGACCATGATAGAATTGTGTGCATGATTTCAAACATTTCTCAGTGTGTTTATGTTTTGTGATTTGCAGCTGTGATACAGCAAGCTTGCTAGACGCACACGAACTACGTTTCCCATCAGCCACTGCAACACTTGTTCAATTTCACATTACTGTTTGCACCTGTGACAAGTTTTTACTTAATAAGTACCTGTGTTTAAGCACACTATGTACCTTAATCGGCTTGCTTTTGTTGACCAGGATTAGTGCTGACATGCAATCAAATTGTAAATGTCTTGTTCCAAAAATTTATGTTTTGCCTAATTGGTGTTGTTTTTTTTTTGTTTGTTTGTTTTTGTTTTTTTATGTTTTTTACACAGAATCTGTATTTTAATCCATGACAAAGTGAATTTGTTGTTTTATGTTTTTTTTACATATATATATATATATATATATATATATATATATATATATATATATATATATATATATATATATATATATATAAAAACATAAAACAACAAATTTACTTCGATATATTTTATACATATACATACATATACATATATATATATATATATATATATATATATATATATATATATATATATATATATATATATATATATATATATATAGTGGAACCTCGGAGCTCGCGGCCTCAGCGCTCGCGACCTCGCATGCTCGCGACTTTCATTCCGACCGGCGACTCTCATTCAGATCGGCTCGTGAGCAACCGCGAGCTGCTCAAAACGCTAGTTTTAACATTTATTTCTAATCAAGGTTTATCTCATTAAAATTGTCTTTAAAATTGAAGGGGCGTATCAAAAGGTCGCGACCGGTCTTGGTCTCTCGCGACCGGTCTTGGTCCCTAACCCTATATATATATACATATATATATAATTTTATTTTTTATTATTTTTTATTTTTTGATGATGTGGTCCATTTAACAGTGTCATGGTAGCACACTTGTCAGTACTGGGAAGCCTGGTTTGATCCCAAGCTTAATTTACAATGGAGTTTTGCTTGTTTTTTTTAGGGGGCATATTATCTAGAGTAATCTTCCCATATGGGTGAATAAGTGTTTGACCCACTATGACCTTGATCAGAATTAAGCTGTTACTGTTGATATATCAGTTTAGTTTAGTGGGTATTTTGATCATCTGTTGCTGCGAGAGTTAAAATAAAAATTTGGGTTGTTTGCTTGAATCTGCAATTTGGCCCATATTCAGCAAATAGGCTGAGCTTATGGTAATATGGAGAAACAGCTACAAATAAAACTTCATCAACAAGTTCCAGCAGGTCTTCTGCCAAGATGTGTTGGCTTTTTATCAAGAGTGGCTAAACGGCATAGCAGTCCTATCTTCCCAGAAGGCAGCTAAAACTTTTTTCCCTTAATGTTTGTAATTTAATTTGACAAACATTTGCCCTTAAAGATGTATTTCTCTCATTAATACTTGAAATATCTGACATTATATAGAACTGCACCGATGTGATGGCTCTAGTGCTGGGAAGTGACCCAGATTCAGTTATTGTCTTTATGCTTTTAACACTGAGAAGCACCTGTTATACAATATTAAACTGCAACCTACAATGTGAACATGAACAGCAGTTACAACTGAATGCTTGAGGCTCAGAATCTGATTCAATACACATATTTAATAGACAGTGAATAAAACATTTACATGCACTGCTTTGGACCAAAGAAAAGCGGTATATAGGATAAGAGGATATAACCATATTATGTGGTATTGTAGGTAAAAGAAAATGTGGTAAAATATTATTTGGTATATTAGTATGGATGTGCACATGGATATATCACAAGTATACTGTATTCAAAATGACATTTTTACTGCATACTGTATATGTATTGTGTGTCAAAGATGGATAGTGTGGTGTGTACTGTATATGCAGTAAAAGAGTTATAAGTCTGTGAAGCTGGGACTGTGTAATGCAATAAAACAACAATATACATTATAACACATTTCTGCCTATGTTCACTATATTTATTCATTTTGATTCAAATATTAAAAGCTGATTTTTTCCTTTTAATGAAATTGGTAGTTGGTATTTGATTATATCCAACTTAAAAAAAACTTAAAAACTGCAGTTAAAAAAGTAAGAGCTTGTAACTATTAGCATAATATTTGTGATTTCTTATGATTGATTATCATAGTAAGTAGTTTCATAGATTTAAATCAGGCTCATGCTAAAGCTGATGGAGGAAACACTAGAAAATTAGCACTTAACCACGATAACCAAAAAAAACTATTTTGGCAATTGGCAAGTGGAAAACAAAAATGAACGCACACACACACACACACACACACACACACACACACACACACACACACACACACACAGACAGACAGACAGACAGACAGACAGACAGACAGACAGATAGATAGACAGACTCTCTTTTTCTTTCTCTCTCTCTTTCTCTCTCTCTCTCTCTCTCTCTCTCTCTCTCTCTCTCTCTCTCACACACACACACACACACACACACACACACAGCAATTCCAGCCTGCCATGGCCCCTATTCACACTTAAGTTGTGCTCCTTGCTCACTGTTCCGTATCGTAACCTCTGTGCACTCCAAACAAGACAGGCTCCATTTGAAGCCCCTTAATAGCTGCAGAAGCCCAAATCAGACAGGTGACACAAGACAGGTGTGTAATTGCTGGAAGAGCACACTGACTGACAAGGCTGACTATTTCACACAGAAACCAGATACGCTACAGCCTGCCAGAGCCAGACTCAAGCCATTAAGTGATGGTTTGTGGTTTTCTATTTTTGCATCAGGTATAATTTTCACTTCTGAAAGACTGTTTGAGAGGATTGATCTGCACTATCTGGGTTTTAATATCAATATCCGGAGTTTTAGAAATTGTATGAAATCCATACAAAGGCTTTGTCCTTCGTGGAAAACCACTTTTGACCCATGTAGTTGAATTCTGTAAATGTGATAAGAAAATAAATCGACTTATGGATGAACAAAACTTTGATTCATTTATCTTTAGTAAGCACTTCATCGTTGTCAGAATCGCTGTAGATCTGGAGTCTGTCCCAGACACACTGGGTACAAGGTAGGAATATATCACGGACTGGACCGGTTCCATCACACACACTTTTTATCAAGCAATTGAGTGTAGCTGATCCTTTAAATGCCATATTTTAGAGAGAAAGGAGGAAGCCTGAAAACACTGAGTAAACCAATGTAAAGATAAGAGAACCTGCAGAACATAGACAGTAATCCAAGCTCAGGATGAAACTGGAAACCCTGGAAATGTGAGACAGTACATCAGCATGTGCATCAGTATGCTGTCAAAAGATGTAAATACAACAGTGTGCAAAAAATGAATTTTTAAGTAAAGTATTATTTGACATCTAAAAGACTTCAGTGTAAGAATAGAAACTCGGTGAGCTGCAGTGCATGTTCAATTCGAGTTTGTCTCTGAGGTCATGGCGGGTGACGTCGCTGAGACACTTAAAGCATTCAACGTGGAATAAGCGAGATTGAATGTTTTCATCTCATCAGGAGCACTGACGTGATGCAGGGCATGATGTGTATTCCAGGAGTTGGAGAGAGAAAGATCATAAAACATAAGCCTTGTGGGATTTGTGATAAAAAAATAATTTTTGCTCTGTCTCCAGCTTCTCGCTTCTCCTGAGCAAAAAAAAATAAAAAAACGAGTGCGCAGGCTTGCTGGTAGGGGAATGCTAAAATGTTTGTGTGAGCTGACATGCCAGGTTCAAAAACACAGTTTCAGAAACGAAGCCCAAAAAGTACAAAAAGTTCACAGAGGGCTTATCTCACCTAAGATTGCTCTGGCAAACAACAGTATTTTTGACATATGGCCAATTTTGAAGATCATTGGGGAAGAAAAAAAAGTAAAAAAAATAATAATAATAAAAATGAGGGCGATTTTCAACTCTGTTACATACAGCCCATTTTCATGGGGGTTTCGGCGCTAACGCGGAGATATGGCTACTCCCTGAGCGTGCTGATTTTGAGGGGGTTATTTTCACTTGTAATTGGGGTAGCTTTCATCTTGGCTGACAAGAGCAGTAGAGAGCGAGGAAGAGAACCAAGTGCGAGCTATCACTTCCCCTATTTCCTGGCCCCAGACAAAGCCAGGCAATGCTGCTGAAGATGATGTATTTCTGATCAAAGAGCCAGCGAGTTGTCAGCAGCCACGGCTAGCTCAGCAACCTGATTGCTTGGGGATAGATTTGTCCCTTTGATCAGAGAATACTCTGACTGCAGGCTCTGTTTATGCACTGAAAGTGATTGAGGGAGGAGGGGGAGAAAGAAACTCTGACATTATGAGCAGAAGGAGACTGGCAAGAAGGAGAATGAAAGAGAAATGTTGTTTTATAAAATGAGTTATTTATATATGGATATTTAATTGGTTATTGGACATAACCCACTTTCATTGTTCAAAAATGTAGAAAACAAGAAGACATTTGCAGTACACCTCACGGTGCATGTGTAGTGTAAGACTCCACACATTTATTGCAATTATACACATCTTTAGGCCAAGTGCACAGAATGCAGGCGCACTTGTACTGTAATTATTCTACAGGACAGTGAAGCTAAATGAAACAGATCGCCTAGGAAGTTCATTAATGCTTTGGCTGAGGTCCTGTCAACTCTCGCACCTCTTTCTCTGTATTTCTGAATGAACTCGGGCAGCATGGTTAGTAGCACACCTGTTCTGCTCTGTTCTGTCAAACAGCTTCAGAGCAAGTGGCTTTGAACTGGGGTGGAACATTTCAGCAGAGCCATGTGGTGTAACAGTGAGCTGAGGAATGGAATAGTTAAACAACTCCATTAAAAAAAGTGTCAGCCAGTCATTGTGCAAAAGGGGCTGAGTTAAAAAAAAAAAAAAAGACAGAACAAAAACTTGGTTAATCTGAAAATGCAAAACGGGTTGAGGAATTTTTCCAGTGTGCTACATCAGTCATGCAACATAACACATAAAGACAGTCAAAACAAACTGGTTTATACTGACCAGATTACTGTTAATTATTCTTCTTATTATTAATATTGTTATTATTTTAATGTTTTATTTAATAAAAAGCACCGTAGCTTGACAATAATACACTGATCAGGCATAACGTGCTGAACCACCTGCTTTATACTTGTGTTGGCCCTTCTTTAACTGCCAAAACAGTCCTGAAAAGTTGAGCATTAACAGCATGAACTTATTCAGCAATTCTGTTGGACCAGTCTTCACCCCCATGTGCATCAATAAACCTTGACCGCCCATGAACCTGTCGCCGGATTCACCACTGTTCCTTCCATGAGCAAATTTTTTATAGATACTGAACAAACCACAAGATCTGCAGTTTTGGAGATGCTCTGACCCAGTTGTCTAGCCATCCTAATTTTGCCCTTGTTAAACTCGCTTGAATCCTTATGCTTGCCCATTTTTCCTGCTTGTAACACATCAACTTTGAAGTTAAGATTTGCTGCCTAATTTATCGCACCCACTAACAGGTGCCATGATTAAGAGATAATTATGAGATAATCAATGCTATTCACTTTAGCACTCATAATGTTATGAGGTCATAATGTATGGAAAACCACCACAGAAAGTTTTTTGATTGTTTAAGAGAACCCATGCCCACTCCCAGTCAGCAAACAAATTTGGCCCAGACTTGGCATTCATCTGGCACAGCTGGCATTCATCCGGCACTGGCATACAGCATGTGGGCCAAACATGGCCCAGGTTTGGCAGAGGTGGTACCGATTTTAAGGCGGCTCACAAGACATGGGCCAGATGTCATTTGTAGTATTCGGCCCAGATGTCAAGTATACATATGTGGGCCACATATGTATGGCCGATATTAACCCATATTTAAAATCCATTTCAAATACTTTTGCGTAAAATCCCAATGTTTTAATTTACAAAGATATTTCCATCTTTCTGTGTCTAATGCCTTCAAGTTAATCCAGGCAACAATAAAGATTTATATTTCTGGAAAAAAAAAATAATACTGTGAAGGGTTGGGGTAGGTGTAGACTTTAATAAAATAAAAAATAGGTCGATTTTTTTTTTTTTTTACCCGAATAACTTTTACCCAGCGTGCACCAATCATGATTAAAAAAAACCTGGAAATGCGAAATTGGCCTATCAGAGCAAAGTTGGCCAAAAGGCGCAATTATAATTTGCAATGCTTCATGGGATTGTAGTTTTATTTACCCAGATTGCCGTGACAAACACACAGTCTCGTATTGCCTTTATGACAAATTTTCAAATATTTGTATTTCAGATCGAATATTTTACATGTTGTAATTTATGTTGTAGCTGGTTGTTATGATTCAATGCTTATAACGCTTTAAGCAACAAATCTCCAACGAGGAAAAGTGAATGAAAATACTCCAGGAAGTGTATGTTGAAAAAGTGGGCGGACGCGGTGTTGCTCGGAAACAGCCGCTCGCACTGAACCCGGGAAAGTCAGCAGAGTTGGTAAGTGAGAACATACATATATATCAATAAACAAATATTATATTCTTTTTAAATTTAGCCACGGTCACATGTGGACTTAATGATCAATTAATGCATTCACGTGCTATCGGTGTCCTTTGATGCAAACGGGGGGGGGGTTTAAATAAAAAATACACCTGTACGTGTCTGAATAAACGGAAAAAATGAAACCAGCATGCACTTAAACGAGTGCTTCTCTTTGAATCTCTTTATCTGGTATTTCATTTTCATTATAGTCTATTAAAACTTTTCAATAATCTGTATTTTTTTTTTTAGGAGGAATAACAAAAGGCTTCAGTAAAGGCACAGTATGGAAAAGGTTTGGAAGCACAATGATAGGAGCAGAAACATGGACATTTAAGCGTCATATTCCAAAAAATCTTGTTCCTGACCAGAAACATGGACGTTCAAGTGTTATACATAGTGTGAAACTTGTTAATGACCATAAACATGGATATTCAAGTGTTATAGGTACAGTAAATCTTGTTTCTGAACAGGGATGATCAAGTGTTACATTTAACTTCATGAACAAAAACATAGTGGAGAACTTCTACTTGTTTTATTTTTGCTTTTATTTTAATTGCTGAACTGACGGGGTGGTATTTTATTGAGTTGTTTGTACAAGTGTATATGTCAGGTTTCAATGTTTTGATGTTAAATATAATAAAATATTTGCTCAGAATACTGTCGTTGTTGTGACCTATTCATTTGGGAGGGGTGTGTATCAAGTGGCCTGGTTATGTTTTTTTTTAAGGCTGACATGTGGAACCTATCTGGTCCAGTGTATAGGACCACAATAGGGCCAGCTATGGTCATACAGGTGGGTGAGCTATGGCTCTGTCATGGCCCTTTTATGGCCCATGTTTTGGCTGCCAGGTTTAGTTAACCTATGGTTTATGCTCAGGTGTGGCTAAGTTTTGGGCTTTCTGCTGTTGATATGGTTTACTTATGGTTGTATTTTGGTTCCAATGTCATATTTTGACCTGGCCCAATTCAGGACCAGTTATGGGTATTTAACTTGGCTGAGACTTCCAGACCTGGTCCACACTAGTACCTTAATTCATTGCGGTATGTGGGCCACGCAAAAGCTGGTTTTGTGGGCCGGAGCTGGGCCAGAGAAAAAATGCTATGTGGGCTGTAGCTTCAGATTCCTGTTCCTAGCTGACCAAAGTGGATCCAATTTGGTCATTTCTGTTGTAGCCTATTTTCCTACTTCTTAGCCTAGACTTATTGTTATTTGTTCATTTGAGTTATAGTAGTCTTCCTGTCAGCTTGTCCCAGCCTGGTCTTTCTGCTAATAGACAAGGCAGTTTCACAAGCAGACCTGCTGCTCAGTGGAGGCTATATTTTCATAGCATTCTGTATGAAATCTTGGGGCTTTTGTGTGAAAATCCCATGAGATCAGCAGTTTTTTTTGTAAAAAGTCAATTTATTAATGAAATAGTCACATTTTCAACAAATGCCACACACATGTTTTGCCTTTACAGAACATTTAGAGACAGGATTTATTAAATGTAAATGATAGCACCCATATGTCGGCACAACGTGCAATTTATGCCTCAACTTTACAATGACCTCATTTGCTAATTGGGAAGATGCCCTTTTTTATGATCATCTGGTATGTTCATCCATCCTTGAGTATATTGTGTGATTTAAACCCCACAGTGTAGTAAAACGGGGCTCCTTTCTGGTGATAATTTATTTGGTTGTTACACTCTCACATTGTGATAAGCAGATTCGGGTCAAATTTCCTTCATACAATTTTTCTTCCTTGATTAATCAAACTTTTTTTTTTGTGGATAGTATTTATTTGCAAAACACAAATTAAAAATAACAGTAAGTAAAACATTTATTTTTCCAAATATATAAGAATGTAAGAATATGTACTGTACCCAGGAAACTGCATGCTAGCTGCAAGCGATGATGCTGAAATATATTTTGTCCACATTGTAAATTAATATATATTATACAGAATAATCTCACAAATCCAGCAACTTTATCCAATCTCAGCTACTTGGCTAGCACATGGTATACTGTGGGCATTACTGATTATATTAGATAATTACAGTTAGTAAAGTTAAGTCCTAATATATCTATAAATTAAATGCACCAGTTATCTGCTCCTAGTTTTTAATCTCAATGCTAGGTATAAATCAGCTCAATCAGCTAGGTAAATTATGAATTTTATCTTTTGTATTGTCAGAATATAAAGAGAGATTTCAGGTTGAAAAATAAACACAAGTGAAGGCTAAAAACAATGTTTGAAGAGAAAAAAAATCCAATATTTGTAGTGAATAATCATATTCAATGTTTGACATTGCCACAACAAACCTTTCAGCATGTTTCAGCATTGCCACAACAAACCTGTCATAATTTGTAACATAAATTCATCAAAACACTGTTTCCTGCTGTGTGATGTTTGGAGAAGGTGCTATTTTTGCCTGCCTGGCATGGTGGAAATCAAGGCCAGTGGTTATGTAAGGCCTGTTGAGCATAACTGTTTTTTTGGGGGGGGTTTTGGGTCAAACAATGAGGCAGAATATAGGTCACTTTTGACAGCTGATGAAAAGAGAATGTTGGCAATGCTTTGATTATGTATTTTTAAGGAGGATGTTGTGGTTGCAACACAGAAAATATCCCATGTGGTAATTACAGATAATTTCTCCGTGTGTGTGTGTGTGTGTGTGTGTGTGTGTGTGTGTGTTTGTGTGTGTGTGTGTGTGTGTGTGAGTAGGTCTCTTTGGGAGGGCTAATTGTGTATAATAAAGATATGAAAAAGTCTAAAGCAGGCAGTGGAGAAAGAAAACATGTAGCGCTTGCCCTCTGGGCTGCTTTGTAATTCTGGATATGTATATTTGTGTGTGTGTGTTTGTGTGTGTGTGTGTGTGTGTGTGTGTGTGTGTGTGTGTGTGTGTGTGTGTAAAAGAGAGAATAGGTAAGAAAGATTAGGCTGTTTGTGCCCATTTTCAGGCATAATTAGGCTGTATTCTGCAAACCTAGCGTGCTACAGTATGTACAAAATAGTCATACAAGCTAGACAATTTTTGCATTGTGCACACGGCAACACACAGAGTGCACTTCAACCTCTCATACATATGCACTCTACAAAAAGTGCAAAAATGAGAAGTGAGGCTAATTACTTATTCTGTTAAATGTAGGCTACCAAGCTTTGGGCAGTTACCCGTGGCTGTGGTTTTGTTGCCCTCCAAACACATGTGTAAATTAGTGCTATGTGAGTTGCTCTAAGCTCACAAACTTCTACCATTGGGGTCCAGATACATATACACACTTAAGCAACACAGACCCTAGTGGATGACATTCCAACATTAAGTAAATAGAAATAGCTCACATAAATAACAAATTAAACTGTCACTTATTTGTTTATTCATTTATTTTGCTTTACCTCTGAGTTCTAATGCGATACATTACATCACACCTCTGTTAGCTAGTGGGGCAGGATAAAATGTTTCATTGATTCGCATCATTAAGTAATCACTTTCACTAAACAACGACCAATCAGCAATCTAAATGATTGATGATAGATAGCTGTGTGTGTGTCTGTATTTAAATGATGGTGACATTAAATATTTAAATTGTATTACATTATTACATTTGCATATGAGACTTCAAAATTGTGTGTGTTAAGAATATTTAGAGCATTTTCCATTTTATTTTCATTATTTATTTTATTAAAAGAACAATCTATTAAAATTAAAGCCATGTTCTATTTATTTTGTTATTTTATATATTTTTTTGTAATACAATTTTCCAGTAATGGTGTCAGGTAGCAGAGATGACAAAACTAGGCAAATCTCAAGTACCGAACAGAACAAAAACCAGAATCTCACATTTAAAGATCAAAACATAGCAGATACAAAAACAAGTATTACTCCACTCTGAGGAAGTGTTTGTGTGTGCTTATATAATGTGGGTCCAGGTGAGTGCATGTTTGAGTGCAGGGTGGACGTGTTTGTAAGCAACAAATTAGTCTGGAGCTTGGAGTTTGACACTGATACCACAGTTTACATAAACGGCAGATCAACCATATTATTACTGCCCCAACCACACACACACACACACACACACACACACAGACACACAGACACACCCATACACTGTTGCCATGTCCTTTGAGTTTTGGAATGTAAGTAAAGAATGTCTTTATTAATACATTGTTTTGGTTATGGAACCTGTAATTCTTTTTTTTTTTAAGTTTTCTTTTTGACAGCTCTATGTTTGACCATTTCCATCATTTCAATGCAGCTTTTAAAATGCGGTGTGTGCTTCAGGCAGATTGCATTTATCAGATGGCTTCAGAAGCGATTTGTGTGACGAGATACACCCTTGGTAAATTGAGCATTTATTTCAGATGAATTGCAAGCCGCATAAAGCAGTGATTTGCGCTGAGCTTCCTGACACACATATACATATGGCCCTATATGTGTTACATACAGTATATGCGGTTTGCAGGGTGTCTACATAAATGACACTTGGCTGATTTAATACAGGTTTTGTTTTGATGCATTGAAGTTTCATCCTGTTTCACAAAACACAAGACGGCTGCAACGCAAACAACAGCTGCTCCTTACACAAAATTGCAACAAACTTCATTTGATGTGACATAGCGCCACTCGACAATTCATTTGAATCTCTTACCGAGGCATCTTTTGCAAGTTGACATTTACGCCATGCATTTTCTTTTCCCAAGTTGAGATTTCCATGTTCTTTGCATATCAAAATGGTCAACTCCTATCACATCATACGGGAGCTGAAACAGACAGGGTGTGAAACAGGAGACAGGAGGAATGTGACTCAAGCCAGACGCTTTGCTCCACCTAATCAAAGTTGGTTCAGCACCTATATGCCACCAGATTCATTCTTTGTCCACATGTGTTGACATTTTCCTCGTGCAGAAACATTTACTACAAAGATTTTTGTGCTGCCATATGAATAATGTATACTGTACTTCAGTTTAAAGCGCACATGATGCATCCGTATTCAGAATGGATGGGAGCACCTGGGGAAGAACCTTTGAATTAAAAGCATGAAGACTAAAAGAGGGCAATTAAAGGCTGCACATTAAAGTCAATTATGTCATAAGTAGGGGTGGGCAATATGATTGCTTACTATTGATATTCTGATGGATTATGTCACAATATACAGTACGTTTCTGGTATTTAATATATATTATTTTATTGTAACAAAGCAGCAGATCTTATACAGAAACAAGCTTTAAATGTAGAAATGTTCCAATAATAAAGATCTTTTTCCAGGATTAAAATGATTTATTTTGATAGGTGTTAAAAAAAAAATCTGCTTTCATACCTTACACATATGTATGCCCATACAGGAAATCTTGTATATCATGTGAAAAGATGTAAGAACGTCTTACAACCATTTGTAAGAACAGACTCCAAGCAGCATACGAAACCTTAAACAAAGCAAATATAGAAATCGACTACAGTACTTTTACAGAAATACACAGAATTTACCACAAAGTTTGTTGTACACTTATTGTATAGGATGTCTTTGGATGCTATACCAATAATAAATCCCCTTTATGTGAATCTGAAGACCCAAATGTCCCTGTTCCAGCATGACAATGGCCTGTGCATAAAGCCAGCTGCATGAAGATATCAAAGAGGAAGATCTTAAGTGGTTTCTGCTCTGATCTCAATCCTATTAAACACCTTTTGGATAAATAGGAACTCTGACTGCACCCCAGGCCTCCTCACTCTCAATCAGTATCTGACTTTACCAACAACCTTGTGGCTAAATGAGCACAAATATCCACAACCACACTCCAAAATGAAGATTGGAGGTTATTATAACAGCAAATGGAGACTAAATTTGGAATAGGATGTTCAAAAAGCACATACAAATCTTAAGGTCAGGTGTCCACTTTGGTCCATATGGTGTAGTATGGCTCAGAGGCAGGGGAGCTTTACTACTTAGCCTTACTTTTGCAGTCTTTACTACACTGTCTTTTAATTTATTTGCATAATTACTGAATAAATCTTTTAAAATAAGACATATCCATGAAATCAACATCATGCAAGCCTTTTTGTCATGTAATGGCACAAAGCCATTTATTTTCTTCATACACTTAAAACACATTGACAAGAAAACAGAAACAATTGGTGTTTGGTAGGGTGACACTATACACAAGTGGTAATTGACAGTGAGCATGAACGAGTGCGTGTGATCAGTGACGTGTCAAACAAGGAAGTGCAGTGGCTGGTGGGTAATCTAGCCCCTAGTCATGATCCTGATCCTGGCAAACCTTTTATTTGCCACTCATTCACTAGGCCTTAGCAGAAATAGATCCTTTGTTTACTTTTTTAAAGATTTTATGATCTTTCGAAGACACTATTTTAATCAGAAATTAGATGAAGACTCTTTAGTCATTTTTATATCATTCCTACAGTATATTATTGTCATCTTAACGTTGCATCTCCATCCACATTTGAGACCTATTCTATTCACCGAAAGGAATGATATTAGTGATACATTATCAAAGAATTATTTTTATATAAAGCTTACAATAAGGAAAAGTGTAATCACGTTGATCCCCACATCAGCCTCACCCCATCTCTCTTCACCTGAGGGAAATGTTAGTTCAATCACACATGCCTCTTCACTCTACCTGTTCAATTTATCTGCTCTCGCATGTCTGTCAAAAAACAAACAGACTGATAATTTGGTTTTGTTGGCTACTTTTCTAATAGGTTTATTTGTATTCAATCATTAGAACTTTTTTGTACGGTCATCTCCACCATGTCAGCGATGCCACATGTGCATCATAGATCATTTGACAGCTGCTATTTATACCATTTTATAAAATGAATCTATTAAGCGCATGTCCATTTTGCTATGGCGCATATCCAGAAACTTGATCTCAGCATAACCTGCATGAGAAAAAGCACACAGCCAGCAAGCTAGCAATTAAAGCATCTTATTCAGGCAGATGCCTAAACTGCCTCCTCATTTCCCTAACATGATCTCTAAAGGCATAAATTATTTCAAAAAGCAGTGATGTGAAAGTATATAACAAGCAGGAGAAAAAAATGGCCAAAGCTAAAACCTTCATTTTTGGCTATATTCTAGATATCAGTAACAGAGACATTTGATGTTTTTTTTCCACACATGTATACATTCGCTTGGCACTTTATTAGGAACACCTGTTCGCCTACTCATTCGTGCAGTTATTGAAGAAGCCAATCTTATAGCAGCTTCAGGTAATGTGAACTCAGTGATTTTGACTGTGGTATGATTGTTGGTGCAAGACAGGATAGTTTGAGAATTTCTGTACTGCTGATCTCCTGGGATTCTCACACACAACAGTCTCTAGGGTTTACTCAGAATGGTGCAGTGGTGCACATCGTTTTTCATTCCTGTTAGCCAGTAACAGAAAGCTGAGGCTCCATTGGGCACAGACTCCCCAAAACTGGACAGCTTAAGACTGGAACCAAAATGTAGCCTTGTCTGAATAATCTGGATTTCTGATAGGGCAGATATATGGTAGGGTTGAATTCATGGACCAAAGCAGCTTTGTGTCAATAATCCAGGCTATTTAAGGTGGGGTAATGGTGATGGTAATGTTTTCACACTTTGGAGCATTAATACCAATCAACCATCTCTTGAATGCCACATCTTACTGTGGCTGATTCTGTGATTCTCTTATGGTTGCAATTTGCCACAGGTTCTAATAGTAACTTTCATCATTAAAATGTCACCACGAAAAAGTAATCACATACTGGTTTCATAGCACATACATAACAAAAAACTAACAAATGAGTTCAGTGATCTCCATTGGCCTACTCAGCCTTTCATTTGTACCAATTCATTTGTAGTACATTTGCATCCTGGTGGTGCTGGGATTTGAAGTTACTACCTTCCAATCAGAGAACCAAATCACTAAACTATCACTTCCCCAAAACTAGAAGTCCAACTGCAATATTTTTTTAATTGAAAAACTTTAACAAGGCTTGTATGAATAAAAAAACATTAACACAGTTTATTTGGAAAATAAATAAATGAAAAAAGAGAGATGATTTGAGTTTAATTTGTTTCCCCCGTTGGTAAAGCAGACCATGCCAAATGGGGTTGCAACCATTAACCCTTTGTACTTAGAACACTGGTGTAAGTGTAAGCCAAGATATTAAGAGTTAAATATTAAATAAAAATATAAAAACAATTAATAAATTATTTTACATTTCAACATTAACATACAGTAGGACAGGTTTGAAGTCTCACCTCTGTATTTGTCTGTATTGTACAGTTTTAAATAATACACAACAAAATATAACTAGAATTGAAATAAAGCTCTTTCATGTTTGAAAAGGAAATCTACAGCATATTCAGATGCACATCTGGCCTTCACCTCTTCGATCGTGTATTTTCTCCCCCTATCTCTCCACAGCAGATCTGCTGCATGCCTCGCCATGCTTCCTCAACCGGCTAAATTAGAAATCTCACATGCGCCGCATCCCATGTGCAAAAAGATTGGTAGGCTTCTATCTTAAGAGATCGGCACCCTTTTGAATAAGCAATAGCACGTCCAAGTGTCCTTCATCCCTCCATCTCTCAACCAAATGTTTCCTGTTTTCGGCTCCCTACCCCTGCTTACAAAGATTGGCTAGTTTCTACACTTCAAGTCATCAGACCTGCACTGGTGCACAATGCCACCTCGGGGCTTAGCTACCATGTGATGGATATATTTTCATGACCACCGCCGTTATCTCAGCCAAACAGGTTCTCAGCTCTATTCTCTACACCCTCCCTGGCTCAGTCTCTTGTACTCCCCCTTTACCCTCAAGCAGTTTCTGCTCCCTCACTCCCACTTTCCGAAGGTCACTCATTAATACTGGTGAGCATTAATGCTGACCCTGTGACCCACTGGCATGAGAGCTTTAGTAGTGATATTAGAACATAGAAGCCCTCGTTCAGGGAAGGTTGTCTGCTTGGGGCTGATTGGCCAAGGTCAAGGGCCATGGGGTGGGACCCTGGGGGGTAGACGATGTGTCTATACATGCCTCAAAACAATTACAATGGAACCCCAACTGCTCATCATTTCCACAGACACACTATAGCATGTACCCTTGGGATTGATTGCTTATGCAGCACATCTCCAAGTCAATCAATGAGCTGCATTTAATGATAGGAGTCATAGAAATCCATCAGTAAGTGACAATCCAATTTTAGCACAGACCAGCAAATGGAGCTGCATTTAGGACATCTGATATGACATCTGTTTGCTTTTTTTACGGCTGACAGTTTAGAAAATTGTGGCATGAGTACGACACTGAGAATGAAAGACATCATCGCTGTAAAACCATAAAGCCCACATAAGCTGTGATGGAAATAAATCTCACAGTGACTAGAAAGATGCTACAATTACAGCAAGAAACTATCAGATGCATTCGATTGCTTAGCTTAAATAATAGAAACAGGTGCAGCTGGTCGGTTAAAATGGCTGTTGTTAACTTTAGTTCTCAAATATAATTATAGTCAAACAACAAATGCGGCATAAAGAAAATCAATAAATAAATAAAACAAACTGAGAGCATTGCGTTTGGTGTGTGTTCAGAAATATAATCATTTGTAATGATCCTGCAAAGTTTTTTTATACACTGGTATATTAATAAATAATAATAATAAAAAAAAATCATGATTATATAAACAAATTTCGTTTTATTAAAAAAAAAAAAAAAAAAAAGAGTAACACACTGCCAGAGAACAGCTAAAATCATTAAACTGATTAAACTCCCAAGTCTTAAAGAGGTTCCAAAAAAAAGAGGTAACAAAAATGTTGTTCATTCCTGTGTGTTTCAAGGGACTCAATTGTCGAGGTTCACCAGCAGCCTTAATGTATAATGTATCACTGTTTTTAAGCTTGCTCCTTTCTAGCAGCAAAGGGGTCAAAGGGAAAAATAAGGCAAAAGCCATTTAAATATGACAGGACATTTGGAAGTCCAAAGCCAGCACAATCCCTTACATCTGTTTCATCCAAGGCCCCATCCAACAAAGGTGTAGTTTGTCACAACCCTTGAAAAAAGCTACAAGAGAAGAGCTTATTATGTGCTTCTCTGACCTTTTAAGCCCCAGGAGATAAAAAGTATTTCAAAGTTGTTGTTTTTTTTTCAAAAAGGAATGCATTGGGATACAGCAATGCACACAAAGTTCATAGTACATGGTGCAAAAGTACTACAAATGTACAAAAACTTTACAAATACAAAACAAGGAAGCAATGCTCATATCAATCTCATAACAACATAACACACCAAAGTGCATGTGAAAGCCATACATCACTTATTTTTATTAAGCAATTACACAATATACAATAGGTAGCAGGCTACGAAACTTTCATACTGCGCATGGTCAGGGACGCTGACCATAACTAGATTAAATCCAGCTGTCACTTTAAATCATGACTGCATGGTTGCAATGAGTGCAATACTAGTTGGCTTGAAACAGCATTTCATCTTACTGAAACATCTATCATTTACAATGTGCAGTCAAAATTCCATGTGCGAAGCACTTTTACATCCTGCCATTTGCAAAAGATTGCATTAAAATGCTACTAAACCTCCTGAATATTTGAAAGTCCGGTTCGGTAGGCTAATTGTGCAAGGCATGAATAACAAATTAAAGGGTCAATAGTTATATGAAGATAAATGAACAGGGTACGAAAGGCTAAATTGAGTCTGTACTGATTCGGCTCTTTAAATGACTAAGAAGAAACACTAAGGAAGGTTTTACTATGATGATTTAATCAGAAATACAAATAGAGCCCCAATCTGTTTATCAGTGCAGTGGTAGAAATGATACTTAGGCCTTAAGGTTAACTGAAAGTCAAAGTGCAGTAAGGTAGCAAATATGATACAAAATGTGAGTAGTTCATTAAATCAAGAGAAACAATCATTGTATTTGCGCTGTATGTGTTTTAAAATACACAACCACAGCTGTTCACCAGGGACCAATTAGCCTTGCGCTGATATTTTGATGGCATAGCTTTATTTAGATTTATTCCCTAATCTGAAAGTACTTCCATTAATACTCTACCTTGACTTAAACTGAACTTGAGCATTAGCACTTCTGTCATACAGGAATTAGTTTTAGACATTGTATAGTGTATATAAAGTATAGTAGTATAATAGTATTAACATAAAATATTAAGCTTTTAAAAAACATTAAAAAAACAAAAAAATATATCATTTTAATAAGTATACATTATTCTGTATATTTATTTTTTTGTGGAAGTGCAGTTTTCTTCAGTGAAAGTATTTAAAAAGTCTAATATAAACTATTTACTTCTCACAGGAGATTAAGCCTTATGACATTTCTTTGTGCTGATCAGAACAATTGTTCCCAATTAGGTTGCAGAAAATCTCCACAAAGCCTCAGGAATCAGAAATTAAAGTATAGCAAAGGGATTTACCTAAAGCTATAGTGTGCACAACTCATTGTTTTATTGAACAACTGCTTCCCTAACCTGCTAATTAAATGGGAAGAAATAGATAATTGACTTGAATTGTATAGAATTCCTTTGGAGATTCCACACTAACAATCGGAATCAGAACAACAAAGAGATAAAAGACAAATCTCCATTCAAAAGAGAATGATCTTCCCAAGAACACCAGATTTTCAACACGCATTTTATATTCCATGTCCGAGGAAGACATGCTAGCATGGGTTCCTCTGCTGCTAAAGTTCAAAGTTGCAGCATGTGCTTTCATTAATACATTGCTATTGATCCGTTTCCTCAAGTGAAAGCTCTGGTACTGGTTCCTTCTTCAAAAATACCCTTTCAAGTTCTCACATTTGTATGTAAAGCATTATTATAAGAGTGGAACTCTTGGTCAGGCTCAAATAGTTTTCTGAAGTATCTCTGTAGTTTTTGTCTGAACCTGAAATCATGCCTGCACTATGCAAAAAATGTACGATAAGTCTTTGCGTTTCTGTACATCGTGCTGCAGTTCTAAATCGCTGTTCTCTGTATTGTTACTTTTTTCTTTCCAGGATGTGATCTCATCTCTGGATGTGAAGTATTTCCAAAGTTAAAAGAAAACCAATTGCCCAATATCCAAACAATTTTAAACTGTTGAACTGTCAAAAACATCTTAGTCGTGGCACTGTGAGCTCCCTATTACGTATGCCATATTCATATTTTAACAACCACTGGCCCGCTTGAACAGTAAACTTGCGCATGGACTGTCAGCTTTTTGACTGCATGTGTTAGGTGAATGATAGCCGTGACCAAATATCCTAACACAGCTGAGCACTCCAGCTCACCTTCATCTTGTCTCAACCTGCTTCTAAACTCCAACTCCCCTAAGTTTGTGTCAAATCACTCAACAAATAAATCAACGTCACAAAAATCCTCACAGATGAATTCTCTTATTCTGTTATTTGCTTGGATTTAGATCACTGCTCATAAGAGTGACTTGAACGCAAATACAGTGAGAGAAATTTAGCTGAAATATTACTTAATTTATATATACAGTAAACAGATGCATGACAAATTATAGAAAAAGGCAAACCATAAAACATCTGACTAAGGTGTTGAGCCAGCATGAGCAACCGGAAGACTGCTAATGTTCCTTGTAAATCTAACTCTAATAGAGTCCATACCAATTCAATTAGCATCGGATATGATGCCTATGATGACCATAGCACATTACATACATTTTAATACTTATCAAACTTTTTAGCGAGTCCTCAGGCTGAAATCCTGGAAGAAACCATTTCCATGAGGACAGTAACGTTTAATCATGGGATTATTATGATTAGTTCAGATTAAATTTGTATTGATAAGAAGTGATGCGTTTTTTGGATTAACTTCATGAGCTGTTTTTAATGCACATTCAATGTTTTGAAAAATGGCAAAAAAAAAGTCATCCACAAAAAACAAATATTCATGTCTAATGTGGTGCATAACTAAAATAATTACAAAAATGTTTCACTGGAAAAAATTTTTTTTACATCAAGTGTCATTACAGATCTTTTAGCTTTTCCCATGTTGAATTTAACATGAAAATTTAATGCCGGGTATGTTGTTTTGTTGTGTTGCATCTGTTCACTTATGCTAATCTAATGGTATTAGGGAAAAATACTGCAAATGAATCCTCATTATTTAAGCCAACTCGGGACAAGAGCGCTGTGCCTAGATCACTGAATGTCATTTCAGCGGTTTGATGAATAAAATGTTCCGAGGAACATGAAGTGCTTAGTTTGAAGTAGTCTGAAAGCCTCTTGTACCTCTATTTACAACAAGTGCATTCATCCACTGTGGGCTTTTTTTTATAATAAGTTCCCTCTCTTTCTTTGCTCATTCTGCATCCTACTATGCCCTGGATAATACAGTCCCAATTGCTCTGGCAGAGGCCTATCTAGCTTTTTGCTTTGGTTCATTATTTGCCTCCGTTTAGAGTGAAATATGGAGAGGCTGGAGATCATAGTGAAAGCCCAGAATCTGCATTTATTTGCCATATTTCTTGGTCACTGAGAGAAAGGCTTTTCAAGTACCAACTTCACTTCAAAGAGGGTCTGAGAGCATGGCACCATAGCCAAATGCGGGGTTTGTAAGTGTGGGTAAACACGAAAGGATGACAAGCCTTCTAATAGAGGCTTCTATTTGAAGATGTCCCCACCTTCCGTCTGCCTTTTATATGCCATAGAGCACTTCTCCTGTTAGACAACAAACCTGTGTGTGTGTGTGTGTGTGTGTGTGTGTGTGTGTGTGTGTGTGTGTGTGTGTGTGTGTGTGTGTGTGTGTGTGTGTGTGTGTGTGTGTGTGTGTGCTCGTATATGAAATACTCTTATGTAGATCTCAATCTTGCCTTCACAGCCTACATCTTGTTGGCTCTTCCACAACCACAACAGCATACAGCAATCACAAAAACATCACCTTTTATGCTGATGTAGACTGTGGTGCAAATATACCACAAATTACTGCACCTCTGAACGAAGTATTTTAAAATGTTTGTTTAAGCAGGTATACGTACCATCTTTGTTCTATGTTTATGTGGTTCGTATTCGATGTTTCGAAAAATTCTTACCTTCATATTTATCCTTTATAATGGCAAAATAAAAGCTGTACTGCAAAATCTGTTCTGTTCATTTGTTTAAACCTTTTTATTCCATTCTACTTATTTGCTATTTTCACTACTGTTTGGTAAGCATTTCACTGTTTTGCAATGGCATTTAAATTAAATCTAATGTAATGTACCCTCACCAATATGCAAAAAATTCTCCTCACATGCAAAGAGATACATGTTTGCAGTACAACCCTCAAATTGCAGCTTTTAAAAGGAGAAAATCCTGACAATTACACATATTGAGGGAGTAAATGAATGGGAGATGAAAGAAGATGTTTGATAAAGTATGCTGAAATAAGTAGAACAGTTAGGTAGAACATACATTATTTTATATTAAATGTAACACACACACACACACACACACACACACACACACACACACACACACACACTTACATAAATATCTCTATTACCAAAAAATATAAAATATTTGAAAAGATTCTTTGTATTATTAAGCCAAGCAGGCATTTTATTTAAAAATGTTTTTAAAATGTAAACTGTTTAAATGTTGATGACCACAAATGTCAATTATAATAATAATAAACTCTACAAAGATCAGAAGATCAGTAGCACCCTGACACTGAGATACTGTGGCCAGGGTCATACATACGTTTTCCAAGACGGGTTCCACTCAGAACAGGCCCCACAAGTTTTGACAAGAAGTCTGCCTGCTGTGTGTCAGGTGCAGAATCTGGCTTTAAAAACAGACACATGTGTGCTTCCAGCACTGCTTTAGAGGTTGTAGAAGCAGAAGGTCCACTTGTCAGTGCTCAGACCATACGCAGAACACTGCAACAAGTCGGTTTGCATGACTGTCAACCCAGAAGGAAGCCTCTTCTGAAAAGCACACAAACAGTTTTCTGAAGACAACCTGTCCAAGAGCATGAATTTCTGGAACCATGTCCTGTGGTCTGATGAGACTAAAATAAACTTGTTTGGCTCAGATGGTGTCCAGCATGTGTGGTGGACTCACCCTGGTAAGGAGTACAAAGAAATCCCATGGTAATGGTAGCATTATGGTCTGGGGCTGTATGAGTGCTGCTGCTACTTGGGAGCTGTGGTTCATTGAGGAAAACGGATTCCAACATGTACTGTGACATTTTGAAGCAGGACATGATTCCCTCCCTTCAGAAACTGGGCCAAACGGCAGTTTTCCAACATAATAACCAAACACACCACTAAGATGACAACTGCCTTGCTGTGGAAGCTGAAGGTGATGAAGTGGCCAAGTATGTCTCCAGACCTGAACCCTATTAAGCACCCGTGGGGCATCTTCAAGCGGAAGTTGGAAAAGTGCCATGTGTCTAACATCCAGCAGCTCTGTGATGTCATTATGGAGAAGTGGCAGAGGATCCCAGCTTCGGTGAATTCCATGCCCATAACAATGGTGTTCAAACATACTGACATATTGACAATTTGGACACAGTTTTGACACTTTCACTTAGGGTGTACTCACTTTTGTTGTCAGATATTAAAACATTAATAGCCATATGTTAAGTTATTTTCAGAGGACAGTAAATCTGTCTTGCTATAAAAGAACATATAATAAAATGGTTGCCGAAATGTGAGAGGTGTACTCACTTTTGTGAGCTATTGTATGACTTGGTTAAGGTTTTGTTGTCATTATAGACATACTCGTGCATAAAAGTCACTGCAGATCAATTATACTGACACCTTAAGAAGTTTCTTCTTAAAAATGCTTAGAAATCTGTATGTATCAGCTTCCACTAATAGCACATCTAAATGCAATTAATAAGGAACATCTAGCTAGGTAAAAAAAAAATTAAGTATTTAAATGGAGACCTGAAATGTGAAAACAATTTGTCTGTAAGGTACTGTATTTCCTACATCTATATACTTTGTGAAAGCTCGCATGTCAAGACTTTATTCAGTCTTGTAAATACTTTCACTGTAGCCCTTTAAAAATTCGGAGTGGATACTAAATCATACGTCTTAATTATACGCTTCAATTCAAGCTTTAACATGTTAATCAAGAACAATTTTATTACACTTCAGCAAGCTCCACTTCAGAGTGCTGATTCTCTTATGCTGAACAGATGTCATAAACTAGTGACTAAAGGTTAACTATTGAAGCCCCGTCTGCTCTTGAACATGAGACCATGAGGCCATCGCTCCTAGCTGTGCTTGTCCATCGCTATGAAAACTTAAGCTACTGAGGGATCACAGTGCACCCGATGCTCCCACTGGACCTTTGGGTAAATAAATTGTCATCAGAGCCTTTACTGCCAACAGCACTTTCCTTTCCATGGGTAGGTCAGGGAGTGCAAGGTGAGCTTCATCTGTCCTGTGGCCAGTGATGAATTTAGAGCTGCAGGGATGAGAGGAAAGAGAGAGTCAAAAAGTGGCCTCTGACACTGCACTGGAGTCATGGTATCTTTTGCCCAGTGGGAGGACTGCAAAGGGCTGGGGAAAGCATAAACCTGTCAGGCTCTACTAAAGCTTGAGCTATAGTATATGTACATGTGAGTTGTCTACTTCTAAGTGTTCCTTTTATGCTCTATGTAGTGATTGAGCCAGCATTCTGTCACCCTGCATCACTTAGCACCTAATTTAGAGGCCACTGAGTAGCTGCCAAACTGCATCTCTATGGCTCTCCTTCTAATCATGTTCTTCTCACTCAGTTGAAATAAAGAAATACTGTACTCTGTTTTTGTTTTTGTTTTGTTTTTGTCTGTTTTTCCAAAATTGTTTCTTTACTGAATTACTTGAGTGAGATTTAAACATGCATAAATCCCAGCACTGTTTGGTATTATCAATGGAAAGCCATGTTTGCATTTATCATCAACGCTTTTGAGATAAGAACAAAAAAAAACGAGCGGTTTGCTGTCTTACACAGCTTCCACTGTGGGAGAAGAGTGACTACTTATCTTGCAAGCTCCAGAAGATAAAAGGAGAATATTCCTAGAGGAGATCAATAGTGGTTATTCAGTCCTGACTCTCAGCACTGAGAGCAATGGCAGTGTTCCAAGAAAGACACTGGCAGCATATTGATTTTAATTTATTTTTAACTTAGTGATGGATATGGAACAAGCCGAGAGAAGCGTATTGGTTGGATAATTACCAAAATCCATTAATTGGATGGTGACATGGGACACTCAATATCAATTTATTATAACAACTGATTTGCAAACACATTGCCAATTCAACGAAAAGCACGTCATTGTGTCATTCGTGAGCATAAAGTTCAGACAAGAGCAATGTTCCTCTCTTGTTCCCAACCACTTAATTCATTGTACTAAACTATAAAGGAACATTTTTGCATACGCAATATCTCCTGTTGGTCTTACATTTAAGTAGTTTTTAGAAATTTGTGTTTGAATTCGAGTATTCTATTTCTAAACTGTTCCTAATTTTCAATTTGCCAAGTCTCTAACTTTTAAGCATTTTAATGTAATCTTAGACACATGAGTAAAATAATGAATTCAATCCAAAAACAAACAAAAAGTCAAGAAATCTAAATCAACTGTAATAAACTCAGCCAAAGAATATTCAAAAGAGCAACCAGTATAAACTCAGCAAGAATGAAAGCATGCTAAGTCAGATATAGTAGCAAAAGGCTTTAAACTTTTGCTAACATTCAGGACAAATTTAGCAATGATACTTAGAACATGGGCTGGTCAAATACATAAAACCAGAATGTAAAAAATTAGACTTCTCTAAATCTGTAAGGATGAAACAGAGAGCAAAAGTCCTAAGCTCTGTTTATAGCTCTAATTTTAAAAAGGAATGAACGGGAAACTCAGCATTCTCATGATATCATTTGTGCAATTTGTGGGTCACAATCTTAATAATAAAAAAAGATTTGCACCACACACATTTAAAATTAATTCAACGGGTTTAAGGCAGTTAGTAGCGTATAAAGAAAAAGATTGTCTGTTTTAACTGCTCTGATGCAGAACAGCACTTACAAAATACAGGCAGTTGCACCATCTGTAACACTGTAAAGTCAGCAAACTGAGTCTGGGGAAAGTTACAGAGACAGGTTATGCACCTGGTAAAGACTATTTGCAATTTGCAAATTCTATGTGTTTTGTTTACACCTGAAGTGTGCAGATTTTTCTTGAGTAGAAGTGTCTTAGCAACATAAACATAGTGTACAGTTATTATGTGCATATTCATAATGTCCAGTAGAGACTGTACACTGTCGGGGTAGCACAAAAGGGGTGCTTTGTAGGATTCTTTTTTTTTATTTATTTTTATGCTGACATGCTTTGCATATGTTCATGTATTTATAGCAGTGGTGGACAGTAACAAAGTAAATGTAATTTGTTACTGTATTTAAGTAGCTTTGTTGTGTATCTACACTTTTCCATTGGGAATACTTTTACTTTAACTTCAATACATTTAAAATATCTTACATTTTACTTAATTTTGTGAATTCAATCATTCCTTTTTATTTATGAGTGGATACAAATCCAACTGGTCAAACATGCAGCAAGCCACAAATCAGTTTAGGGAGCGCACTGTTTAAAAACTTGTTTTGATTGCCGCTTGGTGGTATCTACTTATCACCAACATACAGTTCAACATCAGTTCAACACAAGCAGAACATTTTGAGAGGAATAAATTATTCTAACTTGCCACAACACCCGTGGACTTATTTAAGACATTTTTTTGGAAGTAGTTGAAAAGAAGATTTTGGGCTCATGATAATTTTAATAGATATCAGTGTTTGACTCATTAATATCATTCTATTCATAGATGTGTGTTCTAAGAGTAACATTTGAGTCTTTTCACATAAACTAAGTTGATTAAACAAAGAGTCTTGTGACAGACAGAATAATAGGAACATTATATCCATAATAAATCATAGTATTTTGGATACTTAAGTACATTTAAAGGCAAATACTTTTGTATTTTAGTCAAGTTTAAAGGGAGCACTGTAGTTTTAGTGGAGTAATATTTTGTGTATCTCTACTTTAACTCAACAACATGGTTTGTGCACTTTGCCCACCACTGATTCATGGCCCAGAACATAGATCATAATTGCACATCACTGTTTCAGGTCAACTCTGGCATGTACACAAACATCTTGTAATTCTGTCTGGATACCGATGTCCACAATTTTGGTATTAATTCTTCACAACATTTGTGTTACTGAACTCTGAAATCTGTGACTAACCCTAAAGTGAATAAATTAGAGTTTAATAAGTATGTGTGGAAATCTTAATCAGATCGTCAGAATGCCTGCAGCAGCCTCCATCTGTCCAGTTCATGCACATGTCTCCCAAAATAAATCATATACCATGTAAATCCTCCAGAATTCTCAGTTCAATGCTCAGAGGATTATTGTTTCCCTTCTTTTGCATGCATTTGGGCAGGTGAGAAGTTGAGCTGTAACAGATGGTGTTTATGATGATAATCACCATCGGTCTCATCAGAATGCGGGCCTTACCAACAAATTCTACCAATTGCAAGGAAAAATAAACACACACTAAACATAACAAGACAATTTTGATTACATCTTATGAGCAACTAAAGGATCAAACTTCATGCAAGGCATTATTTCACTTGTCGTCTGACCCTTTTTGAGGAAGCCTGATCAGCAATCACTTATTAAACTAAATGATGCAGCAGTCTGATTAAAAATGCAAGGTAAGGAGCTGCCCTTCAGGAGTGTAGCTATCAAACAACTGCCTGTCAGGTGGCTAATATCCTTGCCTCATTGGCTTTGCATGCCTGTTAATAATTGAGTAAGTGAAAGATTAATTGTTGCTCATTCAATTATCTTCCGTTCCTTTTTTTCCCTCCCGTTTCTAAGTTTTTTTATCAGTCTAGTGAATGTAGAAGCTGTCCAGGACAAGATGACATCTGTTGCAAACAGCTCTGTAAGAAATCTGGCAGAAAAGGGAGTTTTCACTGAAGTTAGGAGTGTGAGAAAAAAGAAGAGAAAACAGCGATTCTAAATGCCTCCCACACACACTCCTCGTGTCTTGTCCATCTGCAGTTGTAACTTAGCAAGGTGCTGACCGTACACTTGGGGAATGTATGCAAAACAGAACTATTAAAAAATATCAAAACCCACCAAAGTGTCCGCTAAAGTATGAGCTCCATCCAAGAAAGTATTTATAAGAGAAAAAAGAGTGTGATCTGCCCACACTTTGATAATCACACATTTACAGTGACATTAGCCACCAAAGGGCAGTGATTTAATTCATCATAACATTACCACAAATTATGTGCTTATCTGTGCTTATCAAAGACAACTTCTTACAATTCTTACAATTATTTATTGTATGGGAAATTTTTGGTTGTTGGTCATCTCATTACAGTATTTTTATATTCATAATAACTATTGCTAATACATTTTAAATATCCTTAAGTGATTTAAGCCAAACTAATTAGTGTTAAACCCTCTTAAAATCTAAGTCTAAGAAATGGCAAAGTTTTAAGCTTTTAAGGATCTTACCAGCAAATCCTTGTTCAGAAAATGAGCAAGAATGGAACAAATGCACTTCTGACACATTTTGTGTCCTCATTTGTTATTTTATTTGTGCTACAGTAAACTGTTTGTGGGAAAAACTAAAATCAGGAAAATTCACTTGAAAATTGATCTTGTATGCAAAGGTAACATCATGATAATAATTACAATGTGTGATATAACAGTCAACACATTTTTTGTTTTAAAGAAAATTTTGCAACTACTTATTAACTGTTTGAAGTAATTCAAAAACAATAAAAAATAAGAAGGAAAAGCAATCCCATGCTAAGTTACTTTTTCTAGTTATTAGTTTTCTGCTCATTAAAAAAATATGTTCCTGCTCATTTCCTGACAAATTATTTGTTGTAAAGACCATTATAGGGTTTACATTTTTTTATTTTTGTCAATTCCTTTCGATTCAATTGAGTAATAATAATTGTAGCTTTTGCTTGAGAAAAAAAAAATCTGAACCACAAAAATGGTACAACCAGAAAATCATCCAAAGCCTGTGTAACCAGACATCTACCTTTCCAATTTTTAACTTTTTTTGAATACCTTGACATTAGGATTTGTCAACTCTGAATACAAAATATTTACCTAATATTCCCTAGTAAGTAAATAACAGAAAGAAAGCCCATGATTTCTTTGACAGCCACATTCATTTTGCAGTGCTCTTTAATTTTGCAAGCTATGCAGCATGACCTGTTTGTGTACTGAGTGGCACGAAAGCATTGTCAATAAAGCATGCAATTTTCATGTGCAATGACCTCCTGCACATCATAGTGGCACACATTTCTGCAAGCCTGCTGCTTTTGCTATTGGACACTTTGGGATTTAGAGCAGCAAACTTCATTTCCTTACACAGTTTGACAGCATAATCTATTGATGAGCAAAACCTCTCTGCGCAGTAGGAGTTGTGCTTGGGTTCAATTTCCCAAGCACATTTTCCTCACTCACACACTTCAACGAAAAGGACTTAAGAGACAAGACGAAGGCACTGGTCAAAGGCTTTGTCCTTGCTGCTGCATGGGGATTAGTTTTCAAATTCTCTCTAATAGCAGAGGGGAAGGTGACTCATCTGTTTCTTTTGGATCTTGCTAATAACCTCCAGCCTTGACTAAACAACATGGAGCAATTATATATATATATCTAAAAAGATTTAAAAGCATAAAAAGCAAAGCTTTATCTTTTGATGCAGAGTTTAGAGCCAAAGGAAAATGAGGAAGAAGAAAGATACCATATAAGAGGTTAAAAAAAACAAAAGAAGGAGGATGAACAGGCTTCTCTACTATACTAATATCCCACCAGCTTCTCAAATGGTTTTCTTACCCTTTGACTTTATGCACTGTAAATTCAAGATCTTGAAAGGAAGCTACAATTTAGTACATATTTAATAGTTCATTAATAAGCAACAAACACTATTGTAATGAGGAATCATCAGTCATTTTAAATTACCTCTGTGCACACAATGCGTGTCACCTGTGTTTAAAACTACTTAAAGGAATAATTCAGTAAAGGCTTCTTATTCCATTACTTATTTATACACTTTGGGTCTGTCGTGAATATTACAATATCTTCCACAGCAGTAAATGGCTTTTTGAGATGAATTATGAATAAATCAGTAGGTTGAGTTATTAGGTGTGGCATCGTCAACATGGTCGCTGTCAATTTATTCCCTTTCTAAAAGATGCAAAAAGGTATGAATCAATAGATGAGTTTGAAATGTCATCACTACTGCTGCTCATTTCCTGAGCTTCAGATGCAGATTTCCTTCAGATGAAAAAGGTTTGTTTATGGAAAGATAATGGTTTGGAGGACACACACACACACACACACACACACACACACACACACACACACACACATTTAACCAACCTTCCAACAATGACAAGGAAATCCACAGAGACACGTGAAATGCATGTCATATCACACAGGCGGTATCAGGACTCTGGATAAAACATCAGGCCCTGAAGCTGAATGATGTATAAACACAATGTGCATTTTGACTTTGCTTCCTTACTTAATATTTTAGAACAATGTAAGGCCCCATAAGACTTTGTTTTGTTGTATTTATTTCTAAGTGTTTAAAATAAACAAAATTGCCAAATTCAATGTAACTGAAATAAATATTTGATGAATTAGAAAAGGCTTTCCAGTCCATTTACTGAGATCATTAACAAACTGGTTACATGCTTAATATACAGCATAGATGGTATTCACAAAAGCAATACAGTTTTAATATTGTAAAGACCATTTTAACTGGCAGAGAGGGAGTGATCTCTGGGCTGTAATAACCTTGGGAATCCCAACACAGTTATACTGCTGGGCCAAGATGATCACCAAAATGTTTTCAGTTCAAAATCACTCCTTTTTGAATAGGAAGTGGTTTACTTTTTATTTGTGTATATTAGGTGCCAGAATGACAATCACTGGTACCAACATATACTCCAAAAGCCAAAAAGGTGTACTATGGTATCCGGCACCAAGGATGCAGCCGATCCGTTAAGTTTGGTAAGGTGCAAGTAAAAATATTTCCCCAACACGTGCAATTTGAAGGCCAAGTTAATACCATAAACTTTCTGTCATGTTACTCATATATATATATATATATATATATATATATATATATATATATATATATATATATATATATATATATATATATATATGCCATACAAAAAGATTCTTCAGGAAAGAAAACACACTCCTTGCAGTTATTTGATAATACTGCATGCTGGATGCCGTGATGCTGTTGAAAAGACATGCTAGTTCTTGTTCCTATTACTGTTATTTACAGTATGCACTGATTAACAGCCATTTTCTTATCAGTCTTGATCTTTTTGTCTCTCTCTGCTAATTTGACAATGCACTCTAAGGGCCTCATGATAGGCTTCATGACTTGAAACAAAATGAAGCCATATGAGAAATGAACAGAGGTTTACAAATATGGCATAGTATGCATTTGGAAATAAGGAAAATGTATAACTTTGAGATTCCACATCTATTAACATCTATAGTTATTTCATATTTTCAGCAAAATCATATGTCCATGTTTTCCCTGTTAAGGAGTCTGATTCTTTTTAAAAGCTTGTCATCTCAGGAGGTTTTGTAGTTTTTTCTTGTTGTTCTTCATGTTTTTGTTTTACTCTGACTTGTTTGTTGTGTATCTATTTCTGTTAAACCGCTTTGTGGAATTGATTACAAAAATACATTATGCAAATGAAAACTGAACTGAATTATAATGCATTTCTAAAAAATATATTTGTATATTTACAGGACATATTGACAGAGGATATTGATACAGAATATATAGCTGCTTGTTGCGAAACCCTACAAAACTGTTCAGGAGGTTAAAGTCTTTTTTTTGTTGTTGTTTTTTTGCCCGTATGAGCACTTTAACCCAACAGCAACAGTGAACTGTACATAAAATAATTGTCACACTGCCAAAAGTTTGATCATATTTCCAGTAACTAGTCTGCAGAGACTACAGAAAACATTTCCACTATGAAAAACATGGTCAGCATGTTTTATCACTTACTAAAGATAAAGAAAAATGATAATAATAAATTAGGGCATTTGGTTCATATACGATGACAGAAAAGCAATAGCACGAAAGCCCAGTGACATCTATGGGTCAAGAAAGAAAAATTAAGTAATTAACAAAATACAGAGGGAAGAAAGGGGTGGAGAGAAAGAATTAATAACACATCTTTCTGGTAGATTATATTTTATAGTATTCCAACTAAACCAAACCACTGGTGAAAAGCATCACTACAGATTTCATTATTTTTGAGATTTGAGAGAAATGGCTCTATTGAAGCATACTGCTAATGCAGAGCTTCATTGTTCAATAACATGAAAAGACACACTGAGAGCCAAGGTTGATTTGTTTAATATTTTCAAGGGCTTTCATTTAAAACACTGCTGCCTGCTATTACGATGGCTTTTGATGAAAACACACAAGCCTGCCTGCTGTTCTGACCTGAGATCCCCTCATCATATTCATGGTGGCTCACTATACTTCTGCCTTTTATTTTCTCTCACTAGATGGTGCATGTGTGTATCTCGCCAACATATCGATGTGCGCTGTACCTAATCCTTCCAGTCTGACAGCTTTGATGACAGAGGTGCAGCATCAGATAAAGGGTCATTGAACTGCAGCCATCGTCACTTCATTCAGAATAAATGCGGTGCACAGAGAGAATGAGAGGTTCTGTGGTGCTTATAATGAAAAACGAATGCATTTTGGATTTCTGTCTACATTGCTTTTGTGTGAAATTTTAAACCATAATATAATCAAGCGATATATATCTGAACTATTGAATATATTGTATGTGTGTGTGTGTATATAAATATATATATATATATATATATATATATATATATATATATATATATATATATATATATATATATATATATATATATATACACGCACTATATGGACAAAAGCACACCTGACCTTTCCTGCCATATGTGGTTCGTCTCCAAACTGTTACCACAAAGCTGAAGGCACACAGTTGTATAGGATGTCTTTATAATAAATGCGTTATAATAAAATTGTGCATTAATTTGAACTTGGAAACCCTAAACTGTTCCAGCACGGTAATGCCCCTGTGCACAAAGTAAGCTCCATGAAAATATGGTTTTCATGGTTTGGAGAGGAAGATCTTGAGTGGCCTGCTTTAGAGCTCTGACCTCAACCCTACTGAACACCTTTGGGATTAATTGGAACACTGACTCCTCACCCTACATCAGGACCTGACTTTACTGTCTGATGAACACAAATGGCCACAAGCCCACTCCAAAATCTAGCGGAACATCTCTCCAGAAGAGTGGAGGGAACTATAAGAGCAAATTGGGACTAAATGTGGAATACGTTATATACACTGCCCGTCCAAAAAAATAAGTCACCACCTGGATTTAACTAAGCAAATAGGTAAGGGCCTCCTATCAGACATTACTGCATGAATTATTATGTTTCAGCTGGCAACAAGTTAAATAACCCTAAATGATGCAGTGAGTAGCTTCTCATTTCTTAAACAAAAATGAAGGAAGACACATCCTGTAGTCGTGGAAAAGATGGTAATCTGTTTCATAAGGTCATGAGTCCAGATTGACCGTGTTCCAGAGTGATGGGCGCATCAGGGTAAGAAGAGAGGCCGATGAACTGATGCACCCATCATGCCTAGTGCAACCGTACAAGCCTGTGGGGGCAGTGCTATGCCCTGGGGTTGCTGCAGTTCAGCAACTTTATGTGCCCAAATGAGGTCAGCTGACTACCTGAATATATTGAATGACCAGGTTAACATCAATAGATTTATTTTTTTATTTTTTTAATGGCATGTCTTGTGTTTTGTAGAGTGTTCCCAATATGGAGAGCAAAGGCAAGTACATGTGACAAATAAAAAAAGAAAAATACAACAAAGCACCTGTTTTTACCTGGGTTATACCTGGGGGTTTTACCTGGGGTATACATATCTTATATGTGTATATATATACACACATCTCATGAACTACTGATATAATGATATACTGATGTAATCTAAATACTAATCAAAATGTATACTTTTTAAAATGCAATTTGTCTCTTTAATACATCATGAAAAAGACAGCAAAGAAAGGATCTTATATCAGAACATTAAATATAAAGCGATTTACAAATATCGAGACAGACACCTTTATTACACAACGACAAAGCAGACTAACACAACCGTGTCATTAAAGACCTCACGATTAGAATGTTCAGCGCCATTTCTAATCCCTTCTGAGGCTCCTTCATCGCTAAGTCTCATCTTTATCGTTATCATTAAAGGGCAATTTAAACCATTAGGGGGTAGCATAATGAAAAACGCTGTGAACAATGCTTAGCTGTGACGACATGTGGCAACTTCTTTTGTTAAGGATTACAAGTGACAGAGTAATGGTGAGAGGTGTGGTGAGCAATGTGTCACACACTAAACAGATAATCACAATGTGCAGAGGCTACCAACATCTCTGTCTCCAGGTCAAAATAGTTAACTTGAAGGTGGGAGTTTGGTTTTACAGCACATTCAGACTTAACAAGGTAGATCGTTTTTTTTACACACACACACACACATTATATATATATACACACACATACATTATGAAAAACAGAAATCATATTACAGACAAAGATAAATGTAGATTGTATCCAAAATAGAATGAACAAAAAGCACTAATTAAACTCATACACAACGTAACAAAAAATAATCAATAATAAAATTTGTTTAGGGCCAGGCGGCAGTAGGAAAAGTGTGCATTCAAAGTGAGGGATAAAGGCGAAACATTGGTACGGTAAGCAAAAACTGTATAATCCTCATCATGTGAAAATGGTCAAGTTTAATAAAGTACAACTGTTATCTGTTTTCAAACATGATTTACTGCAACTTTACTATACTTTCACATGCTTGTTTCTAATGTTTGTATATCTAATTAATGCATATATCATTTAATTATTATACAAATGTAATTTATTATATATTTGAGATACTTATATCTTCACAACTAAACAAAATGTCTGTGTATTTTCTTTTTACAAAAATTGTCAAAATCAATGTTGTTATATTTTATATAGATTATTATTTAAATGCCGTTGTTTTTTCTTTTTTACAGATAAAACCCAGCATGAGTGAATTTGTTCAAAGGAAAACTCCCCCATGCTTTACCACAGTCCTATAAACTTTACCTTTCACTCTTGCAGATACTCTTTTATCACAAATCACTCCTGCCACTCTTCTCCACCCACTCCACCCTGCCTGCAATCTTTTCTTCACTTCTCTAACACACTCTCCATTACTTTGCACAGTTGGCCCCCAGGTACCTAAACTTCTCCACCTTCTCCACCTCTTCTCCCTGCAACTGCACCACTCCACTGCCCTCCCTCTCATTCACACACATGTACTCTGTTTTACTCCTACTGACTTTCATTCCCATTCTCTCCAGCACGTACCTCCACCTCTCCAGGCTCTTCTCAACCTGCTCCCTACTCTGGATGGAGATGGAGACTCCTGTCTGACCTTGTCCGCCAACCTGTCCATCACCACTGCAAACAAGAAATGGCTCAGAACCGATCCTTGATGCAGTCCAACCTCCACCCTGAACCAGTCTGTCATTCCTACTGCACACTTCACTGCTGTCACACTGTCCCCAAAGATGTCCTGCACGACTCTCACATACTGTTTTGACACACCTGACTTCCTCAAACAACTCATACTCATCATATATATATCTCAAAGACTTGCAGTAATGTATAGCATGAAAAGTGCAGATCAACTGTATTTTTGTGATTATAAACATTGTGGCAGTGGGGGCATGGTTGAGCATCAGCTGTGGACAGAGAGGAGACAGGTGAACCAGCAGGTAACACACAATGTGTCTCAATTCTGTTTTATTAGGCACCAATATTACTTATGGCTATGTCTTTGTGCTATCAATTACTGACGTAATCAAAGAAGGAATGGCTGAGATGTTGGATTATGCAGCATATACACACAAAGACACACACACACAAACACAGAGTGGAAAAATTCAACTTGCAACCTGTGTTTTTTTAAAAGTGAAAATCCAGATTAATTTTAAAGAAGCCTTTGTTCCCAATGTTCCTGGTATTGCCTGGGCAATCATCTGGCACAGGGTTTGAATGAATATTTTCTATACAAAACTGTAAGAGGCAAAGAAATGTATAAAAGTACTACTTGAGGTGCTGGTACTAATAAATGATACTGGTAGGTGTGCCATAAACCATTGAAATGGTTATTTATTTGATAATAAATATTAAATCTTTCTTCCGGCTTCTCCCATTAGGGGTCGCCACATCCGGTCATCCGTATTCGTGAGCCGCATGTTCGATTTGGTACATGTTTTTACGCTGGATGCCCTTCCTAATGCAACCCTCCCCATTTATCCGGGCTTGGGACCGGCACTAAGAGTGCACTGGCTTGTGCAACCCTAATGGCTGGGTTTTTTGATAACAAATATTAACCGGTTTAAATTTTAGAACAGACAATACGATATTATTTGTGTTGCTGACTATGGTATTACAAGAAAATAAATTATAGTTCTATACTACTACTCTATTTTATTAGTGTAGCATGCTTGCTTGCATTTTGTTATGTTTATCTTGTTTCCATTGTTTAACTCATTGTTTCATTGTTATGTTACATTTATACCCTGCAGTTATCTTATAAGAACTTGGAGGAATGTACAAAAAGACTAGACCGTGTGTGCTGACCAAAGACATTTAAATAGGTAGATAAAGTAGGGTAAATGTTTAGATTTTGCAGGTAGGAAAAGCACAATGAAAAAGCATCTCAGCTTCAGATGTGCAATCACTCATCCAAATCTTTGCTTACAGATCAATACATTCCAACACAAAATAGGGGCCCTTTGGTATTGTAAGATCGACCACTAATGCAGATCAAACAAAAATAAAATCTAGTTACTTTACTACCACATTAAAACTTGCAGTTCCCTGAGGGAACTCGAGCTGCGTCTAAATGCTTTGGGAACGCCTCGTGTTGTCCATGCTCTGAATCAAGTGTGAAATCCGGCCAATAGGCAAGTCGTGACGCCACTGGCAGGCGACGTCGCATAAACCAGGAAGCTACAAAATGGCTTCGTGTTTCCAAAGCGTTTTGACGCAGTGCCTCGTTCCCTCAGGGAACTAGGGTTTCATACGCAACCTAGAGACGTTTGATTTTTTCTTGAGATTTCTCTGGCATAGTTCATGTTAAATATGAAATTGGTTAAATATATAATGTAATACGGTTGCTCTTTATGTTTTGCTTTTTTTCCCCTGCAAACTGTGCATACACTTTGTGTAATTCTTGCTTTTGGCAGTAATCATGCAACATACCCTTATCACCACTGTTTATCATGTTTCAACAGACCACAAAAATATGAATATATATATATTTACCCCTACAGCATACCCTCTGCTTTCCTTTTTTGTTTTGCTCATCATTCTTTCTAATTAATAATTGGGATTATATAAATGCTAGTTTGCATAGTTACTAGATAGAACTACTAGAGAGAAGTAGCCCAAAGCCCTGAGGTAATTTAAAAATCTCTGAAAAAATGCAGTTCAGTACCTGCAGATCCCCAGAAGGAAAAAAAAAAAAAACAGTGCCTTCCAGAAGTAATAGCACTTAATTTAAAAACAAAGGGGAAAAAGTTGTTATTGCAACACTATGAAACACAAATGGTTATAAAAAATTCCAAAACCAACATTACCTTCTGATTTTGAATGGAATCTCAAAACAGCAAGCAAATTCTTGTTTGCATTTCTCTTTTGTGCTTAAAGAGACATTTAAACTATATACTATTAAAAATGATACGGTTAGCATAATACAATGAACAAAAACAGAGTTTGTTCGTGGTGAAGTGAGCGAATCCTAACTGAGCCGTATTTCTTTCCTTCTGTGGCTTTTATACTGTGAACAGGCATTTCATTCATGAAGCAGCGAAAGGTCTCAACCCCACTTCTCTATCTTTCATCTTTTCCAAGTGCAATGCATGACTTGCCTTTTCTGAGATTACTGTTGCACTCTAGTGGGAGTCTGATAACTTTGATGTAATAACCATGTGCAAATTTTAAGTCAGAGCAGCATCAGAAGAGACATTGCATTTCAAAATTTCTAATCGGCTCATCTGCTATAGACAATCACTCAGTGGCACGGTTCCTTTGGAAAGAAATTTACCAGAATATGTGCTTTATTCTACTTCCTGACTATTCTGTTCCATATGATGCAAATCAAACATAATAGAGCTGTAGCAATGTTTTCTATGAAATTCCTATTAAGAAAACATCTTCCTACTATCATCTTATAGTTAGTGCTTGTAAACTTTAAAATGATTTATTAAAATGCGATATATGTAACTGTATTTTTTTTTTATAAGGCTATACTTTTGTTTAGTCCCTGTTTGTAGAGTCTTTAGTTGCATGCCTGCAAGCTGCATGGCATTATAGTTAGTGAATTTGAATAGAATGACAAAAAAAGTGTCAAACTACACTACCCATAACGCCATGCATCTTGCAGGCATGCAAGCCAAAGACTCTAATTCCCATAACAAATTACATTTACATTTGTGGCATTTAGCAGAGGCCCTAATCCAGAGCGACGTACAAAAGTGCTTTGAGTCTCTAGCAATGAATAAATCTACACTGGTATGCAAGATTACAACTTAATAAAAACATAACTCTTGAATTCTACAAATCAAATTTGGAAACTGTTAATTAAAGTGTTTCAGGAAGAGGTAAGTCTTCAATTGTCGCTTGAAGATAGTTAGGGACTCTGCTGTACAGACATCTAGAGGAAGTTCATTCCACCACCTCGGTGCCAGAACAGAGAAGAGCCTTGAAGTATACTTACCTCTCATTCTGAGAGAATGTGGTACCAGTCGAGCAGTGCTGGTGGATCCTAGACAGCGTGGTGCAGAGCGAGATGTGATAAGGTCTCTGAGGTAAGATGGTGCTTATCCATTTTTGGCCTTGTAGGCAAGCATCAGTGTTTTGAATATGATACGTGCAGCTTCTGGAAGCCAGTAAAGGGAGCGCAGCAGTGGGGTGGTGTGGGAGAACTTGGGCAGATTGAACACAAGTTGTACAGCTGCGTTTTGGATTATTTGCAGTGGACGAATAGCGTTCAGGGGAAGACCTGCCAGCAGAGAGTTGCAGTAATCAAGTCTTGAAATGACAAGAGACTGAACAAGCACCTGGGCAGCCTGTGTGGACAAAAATTGTCGAATCCTTTATATGTTGTAGAGAAGAAATCGACAGGAGCGAGCCACATTAGCGACATGTGGAAAGAAGGACAGTTCATTGTCCATAGTTACCCAAAGGTTTTGAGCAGTGGCTAAAGGGGAGAGCAGAGAGTCATGAAGTGTTATTGGGAGATCTTGACCTGGAGGTGAATCACCTGGGATGACCAGCAGTTCTGTTTCGCTGGGGTTGAGTTTTAGTTGGTAAACACTCATCCACGAAGATATGTTTGTCAAGCATGCCGAGATCTGAGCGGAAGCTGTGTGATGGAGTGAAAGAAAAGATTAGTTGAGTGTCATCTGCATAGCAGTGGTAAGACAACCCATGTGAGCATATGACTTCACCAATGGAGTGGGTATAGTGGGAACATTACACATGGATCCTCTCACCTTACTGCTGAGCACAGTCACCTGAATTAAATGAAAGGCCTTGTATTTTTCTATTATTTTACTCTTTTTTTACCTCATCTGTTATTTGTTTTCATGCTTTGAATATCAACAGTCCATCTGGTAACGTCTATGCTGCTTAGTCAGCATTATAATCTGAGCCAAACATGTTGAGAATTGGACAAAGAAAGAATGAAACTGGCCTTAAAACCTTGTATAAGGATAAAACAATAAATATGATACTTAACCAATTCAATTACTTGGGGCTAAAACGTTTCTTTTTATAGTACCACCTAGCTGTCAAAGAAGACAAAACACCCAATATGTCAGACACATTTGATAGCAGATTTGTGAACTGTTTCCTAATGGTTCCAGAGTAAATGACCAAACATTTTTAGTGTCCTCAGTTCTTAAATGGTATGAAATTAAATGACCTAGGGGATATTCCCAAATTTCTTATGGATTCATCAAGACTGTTGTCAAGAAACAAACTGCCTTAAAATTAATTTGTGTTATGGAAGAATACATTTGAATATCCCCCCAAAAATTTTATATTCATGGGTGAAGATTGTACATAAAATGCAATAAATATAGCAAATAAATAAATAAAATAAGTTTTAAGTAAAATATTCCTTTTTAAGTTTCTTTCAGTGTTAAATGTTTTCAAAATATATTAGCAAAAATTAATATTAAAATTTAACCCAACAGTGGTGATAAAAGCATAAAGGGAACAAACCCAAAATTGCTAAAGATGCTGCCACAGACTTCTAGGATAGAAGGAATATATAAAAAAAAAAAAAAAATAAAAAAAAGAAGAAGCACTTTTAGACCTCTAATTACATCCAATATAAACTAGTGCCTTAAATGAATCCATCATTGGTGGTTAACTTGTTGGAAATGATCCGGAATCTTCGGCTAACTCAAATCAAAATGGCAAAAGATGTCTGTTGGAGAGTGTGGAGTGGAGTTGGGGCAGAATGTACATACTTGAAAAATGGCATGCCAGTATGCCATGGAAAGCCAGGTGAGTCATTGTGTATTGTTTATAGTTTCTTAATGTTAGCTCTGACCTTGAGGTTTGACAGTGGGCTCTGGACATCAATCATCATCATGAACACTTCTGTCTATTCATCCACAGAGTGAGCTCAAGGGGTTCCATACTCACACAGCTGCCATACGATCATCATAATCCAACTCTAGCCATCAAGTCATGTCAGCATCCATTTGGGCATTTCGAAGTCTAATGTTTCTACAACAGCACTGCAGCCAGGTTTCCCAAAGAGAGCTTTCAGATACATACCCAGCTATATAAATAACAAAATAGTTGTGTTATGATTGAAGGGTTCGTTTCTGAAGTTCTGAGTTTAGGAACTAAGAGGTGGAAATGTTGCTATTCTGACCTTGTTTTAAGTTGAGATTTGTGGTTTTAAATCAAAGCAAGCAGAAATACATATATATTTATATATATATATATATATATATATATATATATATATATATATATATATATATATATATATATATATATATATAATTTTTTTTTTTTTTTATTTATTTTTTTTTATTATTTTTTTGCTCGCTTTTTTACTTCACCTGCCAACATCAGTTCATGCCACAACATTTTAAAAGAATTAAGTTTGAAGCATGGATTGTTTGTTTTTACTTTAGTTTTGATTAGTTTACTCTAAAGTACTTTTCAAAACCTCTTTTCAGATTCATTACTAGACTTCATTAAATAGATATTTGCCAGCGAATAGAATAAATTTGAATATCATTTAAAAAGTTTATTAATTTTAGTCATTCAATACAAAAAGTAAAACTCGTATATTATATAGCTTCATCACACACAGACTGACATATATATATATATATATATATATATATATATATATATATATATATATATATATATATATATATATATATATATATATATATATATACTCATGATGGATATCTCGAAATTTGAATTTTGTTGGCCTGCTGGAAAGTATTTATTTACTGTATATGTACTCAATACTTTGTAGGGGCTCCTATTTGCTTTAATTACTGCTCAATGCGGTGTGGCATGGAGGTGATCAGTCAGTGGCAATGCTGAGGTGGTATGGAAGCCCAGGTTTCTTTGACAGTGGCCTTCAGCTCATCTGCATTTTTCAGTCTATTGTTGCTCATTTTTCTTTTGACAATACAACATAGATTCTCTATGGGGTTCAGGTCTGGTGAGTTTGCTGGCCAGTCAATCACACCAACACCATGGTCATTTAACCAACTTTAGGTGCTTTTGGCAGTGTAGGCAGGTGCCAAATCCTGCTGGAAAATGAAATCAGCATCTTCATAAAGCTGGTCAGGAGAGGGAAGCATGAAGTGCTCTAAAACTTCCTGGTAGATGGCATTGCTGACCTTGGACTTGATAAAACACAGTGGACCAACACCAGCAGATGACATGGCTCCCCAAACCAGCACTAACTGTGCAAACTTTACACTGGACCTCAAGCAACTTTCTTTACATTTACCTAAAAAGACAACTTTGACCCACTGAGCAACAGTCTAGTCCTTTTTGTCCTTTGCCCAGGTAAGACACCTCTGACATTGTCTTTGATTTATGAGTGGTTTGACACAAGGATTGCATCAGTTGTAGCCCATTGATACGTCTGTGCGTTTTGGCTCTTGAAGCACTGACTCCAGCTGCAGTCCACTCTTTGTGAATCTCCCCTTATTTCTTGAATGGGCTTTGTTTCACCTTTTTTCTACCACATTTTTTCCCCTCCATTGAACTTACCATTAATGTGCTTGGATACAGCAGTCTGTGAACAGCAGCTTCTTTAGCGATGACCTTTTGTGTCTTACCCTCCATGTGCAGGGTGGCAATGATCGTCTTCTGGACAACTGTCAAGTCAGCAGTCTTCCACCATGATTGTGTAGCCTGAACCAGACTGAGACACCATTTAAAGGCTCAGGAAACCTATGCAGGTGTTTGGATTAAATTAGCTGATTAGATTGTAACACCACAAGTCTCCAATTTTGAACTTTTTCACAATATTCTAATTTTCTGAGATACGAAATTTTGGGTTTTCATAAGCTGTAAGCCATAATCATCAAAATAAAAGAAAAAAACCCTTGAGATATATCAGTCTGTGTGTGATAAATCTATGTATTATACGAGTTTCACTTTTTGTATTGAATTACTAAAATGAATCAACTTTTTAATGACATTCTATTTTATTCAGGGGTGTCATTATTTGTGCCCCACATTTTATAGTTTTGTTTTACCCTGCTATTTCCAGCACTGGTGTATATTTGAACAATATTTCCAGATATTATTGCTCCTTCATCTCATGAAGGCATAATACCCGTAATTGTTTTTTTTTTCTATTTATCCATCCATCCATCCATCTTCTCCCGCTTATCCGTTTTTTTAATTTATCTTCTTCTTTATTTATTTTTACGTTTTACTAATACTTATTTTGTTATTTGAAATTTTCCAGGGATACCAAAGAGGTTTACTAGTCTTTAAACTGGTAGGGCAGGAGACCTGATGAATAATCAATAAAGTGGTCTGAGAAAGAGAAAGACAGTGAGAAGTAATGATTTCTTCTGGAATATTTTTTTGAATATATATTAATCAGAACATTATAAATAAAGCTTACTGTCGATGTAGTTTTGTGTCTGCAGTTGGCACCTGTTGAACTAAATGACAATTGACATGTTTACTATTTTTCATATTGATTCAGATATTTTTTTGCTGTTTATTGGTTAAACCCAAAAGATCTTTTACCCTTTTAATAAGCAAAGTAATATATTACAGGACACCAGAAATTGTCTAATAGGGAGGTTTTTAATTATTGTGGATGCAGTAACAACAGCTGAAGCATTTTCTCATTAGCCCAGTTATATATGGTTGCCTTTGACAGTTAATTTGGCAAACCTAGTAAACCTTGTTTACCTGAAAAAGTTCATTCTGTAATCAAATGTAACTGAATACAAAATATTTGCAAGGCATTCAGCTGAGACAAGAGGTCTTCATCTCAGCTAGCATCCCAAGAGATGCAGCAAAACAATCACGCCAGTGGGACATTTGTACCTTCATGTGTGTGCAAGTTATTAAATATGAAGCCTGCAGGGGCAAACAAAGACCATGTGCATTAACACAATTAACAGAATATATTTAAAATATGCTGACAATGCAGGCATTTCTACCTCTGGGTTTAATTCTAATGTGTAGCATGGATGAAACAATCAAATAAAATTAAATAAATAAAAAAATCATTTACACTAATGAAATAAAAAATAAATAAAAAAATAAAAAAATAAATAAAAAAATAAAAAAATAAAAAAATAAATAAATAAATAAATAATAATAATAATAATAATAATAATAATAATAATAATAATAATAATAATAATAATAATCGGGACACATCGGGATTAAGCTAAAATGCAGATACATTTGGAGCACATTTAAGACGTGATAATGCACTGGAATTACATTATTTATTTATATATAAATACATTTAATCATGCATTTAATCAGTTTGGTGACAAAAGAGGACTGTGTACAAAATGACAACCAAATCTTTAGATTAAATGTGGTGTATCATTGTTTTTTGTGGTTTTGTGGCTGATTCAGGAATTTGTGTGAAGACTGATTTTTTTTTGTGAATTTTGCTATTTATCAGGATATCGTTTTTGAGCCCAAAGCCTGGTTTTAACTGGCAGAAAGTTTAAACAAACACAAAATCAATGTATTGCAATGAACAACTCAATGTCCACATTGGATACTTGTTGAAAACATGACCAAAATCCTTAAAGCTTAAACTATTTTTTTTAATAAGGAAGTAATTACCTCCTAGACATTATAATAAGACAGAGGCATCACAAAATATGGAGACTTCTAACACTATTGTTATAAGAAAAGAGAATGCATTTAAAAAAAGTTTTTAAAAAATAAAACTCTATATAGTGTTCATTAAGAGTGCCTTCTTGTTCATCTTGGAGGTGCCTGATATTAAATTTTTCAATCATATACCTTGTGATGCCTATTTATCAGGGACTAGACACACTATGTGTACAATATTAAACTTCAGTCATAAATGCCAAGCTGGAAAAAAATCCTGTGAATTCCTATACAATCATTTACAGTGTCTGGGAGATGAGAGGGCCTAAATAGCACAGACATTTGGGTCACATAGAACCAAGTGTTAAGCAAGGCATTTGCACGGCCAAAACCACAGGGGAAATAAATGTCTTGAAATAGGCATGGGGAAAGGAAATGTCACTTATTGGAGAAGTAATCAAAAGGGCCATTTTAGTAGGGCACGGTTTAGATTCTGATTTATCCTCGCTGGCATCAGGGTTATCATTTCACCTCATGCTGGGCGATGTAATTTGATCCTTGATGTCCACCCCAGAGACTGAAGGATGTCGTGCTGAACTATGCTGAGACTTATGCTGACAGTTAGTTTAAGAATAAGTAGGCCAACAGCAATCCAGTGTTGTGGTTGGTTTCAATTTCAAGTAAAAAAAAAAAAAAGTAAGGTTTGTTTAACACATGATGCAATATATCAGCCTGAAACTCAAGCAATGTTCAAAGCAGTTGACTTTAAAAGTGAGGTAAAGATTTTAATTTTAAATTATAACCTTAATCTTTCCTATACATGACTGACTGTTTGATTTAATGTTAATAGCCATATAACTTGCACAAAATAGTTTGTGAAGGGTGTATACATGCTAACTCTTGGGGTGGGGGGTGCATTATGTTTCTGCCACACTTTTTCTGCCACACCAAACTTTAGTCTTAACTTTAATATGCACACAAGCACAGTTTCACTAGCATAAAAGCCTTATAGAACTCTTGTTTAAGCTAAATATGAAAACAGAGATAATAAACACATACAGTATTATTTCAAGTATCCCTGATTCACTAATTGTTATTCCCATCCCTGTTTTGCCAACAAGGTTTTTTTTTTTTTCAATCAGCATCTGGCCTGTTTTGTATATCTAAACCTAATTTGGCTTGTAATCATGTTGGCAAAAGACATCGGGTTTCAGCTATAATCTAGGCTAATCAGAGTATCTTAGTGTCTGTGCCTGGACTGCAGCTTATTCCCAGATTTGAGGAAAACGCTGCCAAATTGTACATTCAGATTTAATAAACCCCCGTTCCCCACCCACACCCATCCCCACCTGCCCCCGGCTTCTGTGCCACTGTCTCTTTTCAGGGTGTAAGTATAGCTGAGTTCTAAAATGTTGTTTTAGCGAATTATTGAGGTCCATGGAACATGCCACAGCCTACATTAGCTAAGCTTTTTTTATTAACAAAAAGCCCTAAACATTTATGAATCTGATTCACAAGTGCATAACGATTTAAAATTCTATAACACTTCTAAGTTCATTATGCATACAATTTTAAATCATAAAGATTGTAGAATTTAATCCAGTGGCTCTATATGAAGTATTCTGCTATGTATTGTACACGAACAATTATAAAATCAGTTTTTAAAAAGAGCATAAAAATGTTTTCGCACTAACCTTGTTTTTATCAAAACCTAAACTGCATATGGCCATGAAGGAAGGAAGTGGAAGAAATCCTTCTACAATTAAATCTGTTTAAAACTGCCATGTGTTTTTGCAACAAGCTGTGTTGAGATCAAGCGCAAATGCTTTTTACTTCAGGAGGCTTTTCTCATTTATGCACCACCCAAGACTTCCTGATGCCAAATACCATCAAAAGCCATCAATGCCTTTGATCCTCGAGCCAAGACATTACAAATACTGAAATATAGCATTGCATGCATATGCCAGGTGTATACTGCACTGTAATTAGGCCTGAATCGAATTAAAACATCATATAAAAATATTGTACTTCATTTTAAAGTAATATTTGTTATTCCGACAACAAAATTCACAAGTTTCACAATAAGCGAGGTCATGATCTTTTCCTCATGACTATAAAAGAGTGCACTTTATGGTCCAGTATAAGTCATGATTTTCAAATTATTTTCCTTTGCATCAAAGAGCTAGGATTAAACTCTTACCCCTTGCAGACTATCCAGAAAATGAAATGCACACTTGACTGTTTACACATGTTCAGGTCTTCTCTTTTACTGTATAATGAATTGAGAGGGGATTTTTGTGTAACAGCAAAGTAATTAGAGAATTGCTTTTTTCCATATGTCAGAATAATATCAAAGATCAAATGTTCAACTACAATTTGTCCATTACATTTAAATATGTTTAAATTTGTTTTCCATTTTTACAACTCAATGTATCTAGTATTCATATTTAATATATTGCTCCAGACAAAGAATAAACCTCTGTATTGTAGATTCTAGAGTATTTTAGCTGTTTTTCTAACTGTAAAATATGGGCTTTTTGATCATTGGCTAGCTGTTGTATTTGTGTATGATAGGTGGTATGTAATTAAGACTGAGTAAAACACAGTCTCTACACTGTCCACGAACCACACCATTACATTGTGTAAAAGATTACATGTTAGTAAGCTCTCATTTATGTAAAGCCCATCACATGCCAAGCTTTGCCCCACATTCACCACCACATACTTCATTCTCACTCTGCATATGTGAGATGTGTAATAACATTATTCCACTGGGCCTTCCATATATCAAGGAATGAGACTATTAACAATGCTATTCAACTTCACAAACCTGTGAGCACTGGGACAACGCTAGCATTCCATTTCAACCCTTCAAGCTTTTGTCGTTTGAACAGGTGCTAGAGGACAAAGTAGAATTTAATCGAAAACAGCAATATCTACTCTATATGCTAAGCAATGGTGGATGTAAAACGCCTTCTGGAGGTCTTTCAGATTAGAGCCCTTAGAGAAGGATGCTTAATCAGACTGTTCTTTAGGGTACTTCTGCTGGCATGTAATTCAGATCTCATGCAGCGAAAAAAAAAGGCCATAGGCCATCACAACTTTAAACTTTGTTTTGCATTATTAAGGGGGATTTACATAAAGTATTTGGTGGATCATATATGGTTTTAATATTTGTTGTACAAGAACTAAAATGTTGTTGAAATGATTTTTATATAGCTCCAAGCAATATTTGTTTTGAGATGTAAGGTAATACTTGCTTTTAAAGCTCCAAAGACAAAAAAGTCTTTAGAGCTTTAAAATCTACTGTATATTTTACATTAAATAAAACCTCACTGGATATAAGGGAAGACTTGACAAAGTTTATCATTTCTGTAATTATTATGTAATAATTACCTTGCAGGGGTTGTTTTCTGAGAAAGTTTAATATGTTGCTGCACATATTTTTTGCAATCTTGTAAACCTCTAGTTGACATATTTACAGCGCTTTGTTAGCATTTTCATGAATGGACTATGTAACGCCTTACAAATGTAAAAAAAAAATTCTGAGTGAGTTTTCTAACTTTGTCAGCCCAAGAGTAAAGCGATAATTAGTAACCTCCCTTGTCAAATGAAGATCAATGGAGTCAATCTATTCCTTAAATGGAACAAAAGGCATTGATAGTCTCATCCCAAAGTTTAACACTGCATTTTGGGGTTTTCCTAAAGCTCACTAACTGGATTAATCCTGTGGCAGAGGCCAATTTTTTTTTTATCTTGATCCTGCCTTTATCTTTATCCAGTTTCAGATTCAACTTTGGAGCCAACTAATAGTTTTAGCCCCAGTGGATTAAGGTGAAATGCCTCAACCAATTAGGCCAAGGGCATGTGTCAAGCTGCTTCTTAGAAAATTAAGACCTTCCTCACTGCCTACCTAATTCACACTCATTACCAGGCAGCCACACTCATAAGCTTCTCACTGTATCGTTTTTTGTTCTTTCCAATCATTTCCCCATGGAGCATAACCCAAGCTGACATTCCATGACCTCTCCCCTTCCGAAAGCTAATCACACTCACCTGGGCACTCTCCCTAGTGACCACAAAGGCCTAACTCATCAGAGGTTTAGAAAGGAGATATAATTTAAAAGCAAATCTAAGTTGTCAAGGACTTTAACTTCTGCCTTAGAACTACACTAATCCTGTATTATCATTTACAAGTATACTGTAGGACTGTGGGCAGTTAAATCAAATAATTCATATTAGTAAGATACTATACTATACTATACTATAATATAGTATACTATAAATACTATAATAATAAATATAATGAATCTAAAATAAAATATTTGATTAAAATCCTCCAATGGATGCAGTAAAAATTTTTTTTTGTTTGTACATGGTGCAAATTCTGCTGACTGTTTTTCCCTCAATGGCATTTCTCACTTTTATTATAATAAATTCTAGGACGTAAAATAATCCTTTTCCTGTATTTTAGGTCTCTTAAACTGTCAATGTGTTGAATCTGTAAAAGGTAAAGTTGTTTAAAACCAGATGCCATTGCGCTGATGCTAATTATAAAGTGGCTTATAAGATTTTTACAGCTACAAGTTTATGTAAGACAAATTTGTTTGTATTTGTGCAGACAGAACCAGCATTCACATAGTATTGTTTTTATTTTTTAAATTTTATGTATGTCAGTTAAATTGTAATGAGTGTGCTAGTAAATTTGTTCCCTTCATTTTTAAGCTTTACTTTGCTTATAATACACAATGGTACTGAAAAAAAATGTCTGGGTACACCTGCATAAAATAATAGAATGCCAAGCTATTTCCAGGATCAAGGGTATACAAGTTAATTTAAGCTCATCATTATTTTAAACTCATCCATGACAACACAATTTGTTGTAGACAGAAGATCAATAAAGATGAAATCAACCAACAAGCCAGCACAGACCTCATAAACACCTCCACCAGCAGCTTTATGAATGGCAAGAGATTCTTCTCTTACTTTGCCCTAAAAGGATTATTTCCATGCTCAACACAAAGCAATAATGATAACGACATTTTCCTGATTTTGAAATGTTAAATTATTATAATCTTGCCAAAGGCAAATAATAATGCAACTGCAGACATTCTCATTTGGTCCACTATAAATAGTTAAACATTGATCTATGGTTTAATATTTGCCATCCAACAGAGATGACGATGGGTTATTACCTTGACAGAGGACCATAATGTGTTTCCACATGCAAGTGATTATTTAAATACAGACTGGCAGTGTGTGCGTGCAGTCGGCCTAGCATTCTAAGCCACAAAAAAATAAAACAATACACGCCATTACCACGGTATGATTAATAAAGTTTCAGGAATGTAGGCCAACAGTGCAGAGAGGCAATACAGTACATATACAGAATGTGATGCAATACATGTACAGTATTTAGATAGCAGTAAAAGTATTAATGATTATGTAGAACACCGTTACCTTACTGAACTTTTTATAACGAATGTGTGCATATTTTTGTAGTAGTAATGGATTTATGACTTACTAAACTTTGCAAAACTCCAAAAGAATTCTTATTTAATTACTAAATTCAAAACAAAAATAATTAAAATACATGAACGTTAAACCTTTGAGGGTAGACTTGCTTGGCTTTTACCCAATCATAGGTCAGAAAATGTATTAGTATGAAATAAAGCGAATGTACAATACGAATAGCATTTTTGACGATGCACCCATTCATTTAAATAAAAATGTTTGTCTAAGCAAGGTGCTCTTGAAAACCCAATTTGTCAATGAAAATGTATATGCCACCAGGGGAAGTAAATTCTCATGTCAGGTGAGGGCCAGAAGTGCAATGCATTAGTCTGGTCTGAAAAAGACAAAGAAGAAGCAGAAAAGTGTCTCATGATGTGAGAGGCAGTGGTTAGGTAAATACACAAGGAGGACAACACTGAACAATAGTTTATATAAGGTTTTGGATTTAATTCCAGTGATAATAAAATACAGCTACAGTATGTGAAATTTATCATAGTCTCTATGATTGTTCAAACAAATTCAATTCCCAGGAGCCATCAGTAAGTTTTCACTTACATTCCTCACTCTTATCACTACACCTGTACTATTAGATTTTATTGTAGTTAAAGAATAATTATTTACTCACTAATATGAAAAAGAAATATGTACTCTTTACCGGTCCCCTGGTGGTCTAGTGGTTAAGTTGCAGCGCTCTCACCGCTGCGACACGGGATCGATCCCCGGTCAGAGGGCATCCAGCATAAAACATGTGCCAAATCAAAACGTGCGGTGGATCCGCTGTGGCGACCCCTAATGGGAGAATCAGAAAGAAAGTTTTAGTTTATGAAAAAATAAGTACTGCTTCACTTTACCACATTTAGAAGTAACTCAGTAAATGTTATTTAATCTCTTTTTTTTTTTTACATTAGAGTGATCCTGAAGAATGCATTCAGAGGTATTGGGCCTAAGAGAACTGAAATCCCATTCTCACACCTGTTTCTCCTGCTCTCCCTTCCGAGTCTGGTGTGTGGTCATTGAGCCGTGGTATCCCTGCACTCTGTAATGAGACTAGATGGGTCATTAATGAGCTGTACAGTGAAAGGAGATGCCTGTGAAGTCAAGGGCAGAAATTTCATCACCAGATCTGCTGCCGGACTTCAGAAGTTATTATGGAACATCACAGATGTAATTTAAGCATACAGCCTATTACGTTTAGTCTTTGGTCCTCTCTTTCTATATTAGATTTTAAAGAATACAAAAGTACAGCCTAGTTCTGGATAATTATCATATAAAAATAGCAAAGCCAAAATTAGCTGTGTAAAGTAAACAACAAAGTATTATCTATTTTTTTTCTCACTAAATGGAAAAAGCCCTAACCCGAAAACCCTTGAGCACAAAGGATATTATTGTGTAGCTTTTTTGTGATTTAAGCCCATCTCAAGAGTGAAAAGCACAAATACCACATCTGAATCTAAGCATAACTGGAAATGTGTGTTGTGACCAAATAAACCAAGATTGATTTTCTGGCCAAGCTCATCTGCATTCTTGCTGCCCATCACTAAATATGGATCACTTATTTATTTATTTATTTATTTATTTATTTATTTATTTATTTAGTGAAGATTAGTGGTATTGTAAGTTTCCTTAACTATAGTACCAAACCAGGGGTGCCAGTGGCAACGAAAAACCCAATCGAATGACAAATGGAGGAAAACTTGATAACAAGGGGAAGAAAACGGTCCTCGGCTGAGCATTCTTCCACCAATGAATACCAAAGATTCAAGCAGTGATTGAAATGTGTTTTGAAAGGATCTTCAGTCTAAGTATCAGGGTAATTTCCTAAATAGGATGTTTTGCAGACTCCTACTATCAACTTGCTTTCTTCCCATAGTGCATCTGTTCCCAGGTAACCAATGCACATACACCTGTCCACTGTAAAAGATTTGTAAAATAAAAAATATTGTACTACAGAAGCTCTTCTTTAGGAAGATGGCAAACCTTAGCTCCCCACGCAAAGTAATGAGCTTTGGGCACCCATGACCTTTAGCTGGTTCAGCAGTTGTATTTCCATTTTAGGGCCAGAACAAAAGGTTTGAAAAAGTTGGAATTTTGACCGGGGCACAGTAAGGATGGCAAAGAAGAAAAGGGAAATAGGAAAATGCAGTAATTTTGCATAATTATCATATGAAGTGGCAATAAATCTGAAGGGCACCCTTCATTTTAATTACTCTATTACTGCAAAGTGACAACTGACTCAGGATTGCAGTGCTTTTTGGTCTAATTGTTATTCTCTTCTTACCAAGTTGCAGCCATGTCTGTAGTATTACATAATAATATGTCGGAGCACGTTTCTAACATAACCATAACATAACCATTTGAAAGACGGAGATCATGTTCTCATCAAATTGAGAGCTGATGCTTCTTAAGCACAGGCACTCATTATTAGTAGAATGGCTAAAATATCACTACCTAAATTGCTTATGTGAGGTCATATAGGTGAAAAGCACATGTGGACTAATGATACATATTGGCTTTTAAGGCTGCAATATGAATCTTTGGCATCCCTCTACATAACTCAGGTCAAAACTGTTTGACCTTCTGTCAAAGAAAATAAATTACATGTGGCTCTTGTTTTATTTTTTTTATAGAAAAAAAAAACATTGCATTGCTAGTGAAACATTTCCTCATGTGTCAGCATTTTTCTTTACATACATGAACCTAAATTTGAGTGCCTTTTCCCCTTTTTTTTTGTTCCAAATTTGTTTTGTTACATTTCATGTAATACCTATTAACCAGTGACAACGTGAACCTGATTTCAGCAATATTTGTGAAAGTAAATCAACACGCAATTTGCTAAGTGTACAAAAGTATCATTTTTTTGTTAGCATGGCATATTTGGAAAGGTAAATGTTGCATGATCCAGTAAATATGGTTTTCAATCAAAGCTGTTTCTTCAGTAAGAATGCAGAGTCTAGAGAAAATACGGGTTTAAGAAATGAATGAAATGCCAATCTTATAAGTGATATGTGCAAAATAAATCTTTCATAAAAAAAAGAAACTTGATTTTCACTCACTTACATTGATTACTACCTTGCTATTCATTTTTATGTGTAGGCATTTATAAGGCACTTCTAAGCAGCTAATAATGCTGAGTCTTATTCAGACACCACTAGGAATATCTACTGGTCCAGAGAGGTGTGCTTTGACAAACTGCTGCTTTCTGCCCTCCACTGATGGAATGTTTTTGACATATGATGTGTACCACATTTAGTGCAGCTAATGAAAGTGTAGACTCCACCATTAACCTCCAAGAGGAAAGGAGAGGCTGTTTGGTGCAGTCAGATTGGCAATGGCCAATATTTCACCATGACATGCACATTACGAAATGAATAATTCAAGTATTTAACTTAATGGTCATATTGGAAATAAAGAGAGGAAATGTGGGAAGGGAAGGGTGGCAATAATTCTGTAATCGATTGTCTTTAAAAGTAATCCACAGATATTACGCTACTCCCCATAGATAAAACATTGAAACAAATAGGTTTTTGATGGCAGTGCCAAAGTAGTTATGGCCATTAGGTTGGAGAACTCTTCTGATGGAAGTGGCATCCTGGAGTGAAAAGATCATGAAAATTCAAGTGGGAACTTAAAAAGCCACTGGCAGTGGAGGGGGCTTAGGGACTATGTGCTTTTTGATAGCAAGAACATTACACTAGAGATTAATTATGAAAAACAAACTGGCAATGCTTGCAGGCTAAAAGCTGGAGCTTTTACAGTTTCAGGGTTATTCCATTCAACTGAACCATACAGGTCATTGCTCAGTATGCAATCTAAAATTCTATTGAAAGTGAATTTATGACATTCAAGTTTTATTGGAATTCATCAGTTAATTACATTTGAGGTTATCATCCTTTCATCATTGTTCAGGGTTGAATCATGAAAAAGAAAAAAATATAACACAATGCACTAAAGCCCCAATCCTAGCCGAGTGATGGTCAGTTACCTTATTTGATACTGCACCTTTTTCACAAATTCTGTATTTTACAGCTTATGGCTTCCCTATGTACATATTACACCGATCAGGCATAACATGGACATTATAAAATTATGACCATTTAAGTGAAAAACACTATCTCTTCATCATGGGATATATTAGGCAGCAAGTGAACATTTTCTCCTCCAATTTGATGTGTTATAAGCAGGAAAAATGGGCAAACTTATGGATTTGAGCAACTTTGACAATGGTCAAATTCTGATGGCTACACAACTTGGTCAGAATATATCTAAGACTGCAGCTCTTGTGGGGTGTTCCTGGTGGTTAACTGGTGGCAGGGTTATGGGTGGTGTGTAGGGAGTGAAAGCTAAGTTCAGTTCAACGGGTTTGGCAGCAAAAGGGGGATCAACACAATATTAGGCAGGTGGTCATAATGTTATGAAATGCTCGATGGCCATAAAGTTAAGGCTGATATATAGAATATAACAAAGTCCTACACTCAAAGAGAGATCACCCAACTGTAACATGGTATAATTGAAGATCCTTACATGCACAAACTTCAATTCTCCTTATTGCCTGAAAAACACCCAGTAGGATACACATTAGTGAGATTTAGAGCATACATTTTAGTTTGTGCATGTTTGTTCTTGTTTGCAAGAATGAAAGCATCAGCATGGTGGGACAGTTATTATATTTATACAGAATTCTGCCACAGTGACACCAAGTACATTAGGGGTAGTGAAAGGCAGCAGTATTGGACACAACAAATGTGTGCATGCTTATTTCCACCCATGTAATAATAAACTGCAATCGATGCATAGTACACATGGATGCCATTTAAAAAAATATAACAACTTTCATTAGTCATTGAAATGACTTCAGCTGCATGGCTTTTTCCATCTGTCTCGAGCATGTCCATTATATATATTGCATGTTTGTTTGATGTACCCCCCCCCCTAACTGGTGGTCTCTCTGTTTGTAAAATATTAAACTTTGAAGTATTCCGTTATCCTCCCCTTTAAAATCAAACATTCTCTTAAGAGGGTTGTGACTCTTAGCTGTTGGCTGCCAAACACGGCACCTATATCCATATACAGAAATTAGGTGAACATAACGTGTATTACAAAAGTATGGATAAGCAAAAAAAAAAAAAAAAAGGGAAAAAAGAGCAGCTGTTGAGTGTAATGAAAAACACATGTGAGAATGCCATTGCACACTGGCATGCTGCTCTTGTTTTCACTTGGATAATCAGAAGCAGTGTGTGCAGCCATTTGGTAAACACCGGCACAAGACGGAACAAACTAATTGCAATGTTTTATTGAGTTCAGCCCTGGGATCATAAAAATGAAGCATAGAGATCTGTGTATATTCCTGTATACTGATGACTGATGGCAATTTTTTTTTTATTACTTTATTAAACCAGTATGCAGGGCCCTGAATGTGTGAAAGTATGCACTCAGACACTCAGAGGAATGAACCTCTCTCTCTCTCTCTCTCTCTCTCTCTCTCTCTCTCTCTCTTTCTCTCTCTCTCTCTCGCTCTCTCTCTTTCTTTCTTTCTCTCTATCTCTCTCTATACTATATATATATTTATATACATATATACGGTTTGAACATATGCTGTTTCCCTCAGGGATACGGTGGCTGTAAAACCTCTGTGGGGCAATCAGTTTAGTTAAGAAGTAGCATTTGTTTTGTTTTCAATCCTTTATAGATTTAGTTTTGCATTTACTTCCTCATTAAAACCATATTCAGTGAATTCTGGAAAGAATTCGGGAATTACACTGAAACTAATCTGAAAAATTTTAAAGATTCATGAGTGAGATCAGGAGGAAAGGATACTGGCTGTTTAAACTGAGGATTGAAACACAATGGACAAATAATCGAGCTTTTTTGCGCATCTGTACTTTACTGAAGTATTTCTATTTGGAGAGACACTTACTTTCATTTCACTACATTTCAAAGTAAAATATCTTACTCATCTTTCAATCAATCAGTTGATCCTTTTAATTAATGAGTGGATAAAAACATAACTGGTCAACCACGCAGCAAGCCACAAATCAGGGTAAAGCGGGTGCTCTGTTTTGAACTTCGCTTGGTGGCATCTACTTAGCACCAACACACAGTTCAGCATCAGTTCAGCAGCAAGCAGGACATTTCGAGAGTAATAAATGATATGAGAAACTCCAGACTGTAACTTGCCACAAAACCCATGGCCTTGTGCGATTTTTGTTTTTTAAGTAGTTGAAAAGAAGGTTTTGGGCTTGTGATAATTTTAATAGATATCAGTGTTTGAATAATTAATATCATTCTATTAATAGACTGGTGTGCTTAAAGTCTTTTCACATAAATGTAGTTTTTTTTTACAAAAATTATAATCGGAACATTATAGCCATAATAAATCATAGTATCTTGGATACTTAAGTACATTTGGAATACAAAATACTTTTGTACTTTTACTTAAGTGAAAGTTTAAAAGGAGCACTTTTACTTTAACTGGAGTAAAGATTTTACCTTGTGTATCTCTACTTTTACCCAAATACATGGTCTTATACTAATACTTGTCGGACTATAAGCCACTACTTTTTTTCCACGTTTTGAACCCCGCGGCTTAAACAACGAAGCGGCTAATTTATGGATTTTTCCTGGGTTTTTCCCGGTTTCACAAACTTCAAGCCAAAAAACTGAACCCCATAACATTAGACCAATTAAATTTCCGAACGGAAACGGAAAAACGCACCTGTGTTCTGAGCTGCACGGCTTCGGGAGAAAAAACGTTTTTTTTCAACGCACGACGATGCCAAAAGAAAAACTCCCAAGAGAAATAGTTGTGAAAGGAAGGAGGAAGATAGTGAACAATGACTTTCTTGGTAGGCTACTGTTTAGATACAAGCCGTTGTAAGACGTTGAGTCTGGGTGAAGGGAGAGCTCACTAACTCCAGTTGCAACAGAAATCATATAAACACAGACAGGTTTCCAAAACTCGTGCTTTTTAATTTTTCTTGGCAACAGCGTTACAGGTTAGTCAAAGAAACTTAGAAATGAGCATCAGAAAATAATAAGGACATATTCCTCAGTCTTGCACACATGCAGTAGGAAAAATGCAGTAGGAAAAATGCGTCGGCAGACTATTCCCAAAATGCCGTTCTGCTCTTAAAGGAGCCACAACATATTTCACCCGTGTAACAGACACTGTCGTTAAAGCCTGTGTAAAGTTCATTAGTTTCAGTGTAGACACTGCTCACTGTGTCAGGTGACAGGCTTATAGACAGGTGTCTTATTTATGTTTAAAATAAAAATATTTGTCAAATTCAGTGAGTCCGGCTTATATATGGGTGCGCTTTATAGTCCGGAAATTATGGTCGGTATTCACATACTGTATATTGGGTACATACCTAGCTTTCTACAAAAGTTACTGCAAAAGAGGTTGTAAGAGTTTGTGTTTTTAAAATATATGTACACTTGCATGGTGATTAAAATCTAAAATAGTTTTCTTTCACCCAGAAAAAAAATTATTCCCATATAGTTAAAGCCAAATCAGGCTGAACATGTGCAAGTTACAGACCACATTCTGTATACTATCTCTTAATTACTGTTTAATTACCTCAAATTTTATTTGTTGGCTAGATTATAATCACAGCTTCTCATTTACATTTACATAGCTGGGCCAGAAAAAAAACACACTGTATTGCCTGCAAGATTTTACACTTATAGTTAACAATGTAAAAAAAATAAATGCATAATAATTAGCACTCTCCAGAATTGAGCCAACTTTAAAATTACATCTGACGGAGGTTAAGATCTATAGGGCTCAAGGTCTGTGACACAGCTAAGGGGAGCATGTGCACTTGTCTTTGACATTGGTGCCTTCAGCTTGAGCTGGACAAATTCTGCCTGTTCGAACAGGTGGCCTACCTAAACTAGGCCATTAATCTGCCCACAGCTGTCTCTGTAGGATTCAGGGTTAATTATCATTAAATAATCCATTAGAAAGAGTGATGGAAAAGGAAAAGGGGAGGAATACCGGAGACATTAAAAGGATAGTGAACATTAGAGAACTGAACACTGGATGCAGGTTATACTCACTCTGTCAACCTAAATGGGACCAAAAGCATGTTTTAATGCAAGCATTTAATAATAATAGTAACTATAGGATATAAAAGCTTTACTTAGCTAACATTTATTTCCCCTTGATTCTCATAATCCTATCATTCTCTTTTCAAACAACGCCAAAGCACGTCCTCAACAGACTGGCATTAACATTTCACAGCTCTGTAGATGACATCTGACACGTGCTTCGTTTTACACTAGGCTTAGAATTTATCTATCCAACACCTCTGTGAATATTTTAAGGAACCAATTACAGGACAGCTCACCCACGGAATCAAAGTTAGCCCTGCGATATGAAGCAGAAGTAATGGGTTTAGCAAGAATCCGAATCTCTCCTTCAAACAGTATTTATGGTGCAGTACAGCAGTCTAATAGTGTCTTTTTCTATTTCTATATAATTACTCCGGATAATTAACTAATAAATGAACTAGGGAGAAACAGTGTGTGTGTGTGTGTGTGTGTGTGTGTGTGTGTGTGTGTGTGTGTGTGTGTGTGTGTGAGAGAGAGAGAGAGAGAGAGAGAGAGAGAGAGAGAGAGAGAGAGGGAGAGAGAGAGAGAGAGGGAGAGAGATAGAGCGAGAGAGAGAGAGATTACATTAAAAACTACAAGAAGTAGCTACAATATTTTGTTCATTATTGTCACATTGATCATAGTGATGGAGGTAGCACTAATATCATTTTTAGTGTACTGTAAAAAAGCAATTTATAAGATAGATGGATACACAGGAAGTGGCTAAGCCTATTCTATGAGACTTATTTGAGACTTATTTCTTCTTTACTTTTCTTTTCTTTTACATATTTATATACATTTTACTCCTACACCTTCTACACTGAACAAAATTATAAACACTTTTTTAATTACACGTTTTTTGTTGTTGCCCGTGAATTGAATGTTAATTTCTCTACCATAAGCCACCTTCACAACCAAAGGCGTTTCAGAAAATTTGGCAGTACATCCAACCGGATTTACAACCACAGATCACGTGTAACCGCATCAGCCCAGGACCTCCACATTCAGCAACTTCGCACAGCCATTAAAGAGGAGTTTCATTGAGGGGACCAACAGGCCACAATCAACAACCTGATCAACTCTATGCGAAGGAGATGTGTTGCACTGCATGACTCAAATGGTGGTCACACCAGATACTCACTGGTTTTCGGACCACCCAATACAGTAAAACTGCACATTTTAGACTGGCCTTTTATTGTGGCCAGTCTAAGGCACACCTGTGCACTAATCATGCTGTCTAATCAGCATCTTGATATGCTATACATGTGAGGTGGCTGGATTATCTCAGCAAAGGAGAAGTGCACCTGACCATAAGATTAATTTCGCTTTTTGAACACCCTAATCGTCTTTTAGTCCCTATTTGCTGTAATAATAACCTCCACTACATTTTGGAGTGTGGTTGTGGTGTTTTATGTTTATTCAGCCATAGGAAATGTGGTTAAAGTCAGAGCTCTATAGCAGGCCACTCAAGATCTCCCATTATTAACCATAAATTCCTGTAGCTGGCTTTAAGTACAGTGGAATTGTCATGCTGGAACAGGTTTGCGTCTCCTATTAAGTGAAGTGAAGTGAAAATTGAATGCTACTGCAGCTCTTATACAATTGGCTGGAAATGTCAGGCATCTAAATAATTTTGTCCATTTAGTGTATGTATGCATGCCTTATGATGGATGTGAAAAAAATCTTATATTGAGGTTTAAAATAACTAACATTCCAATCGCTAAAAGGCCACATTATATGATGTTTCTGCTGAAAAAAAAAAAAGTTAATTTTTAATTATCGATTTTTTTAATGCTCAGAATTATAACTTTTTAATGCTTACAGTTTGAATTGTATTGGTTTTAATAAAAACTATTATATTTCCTGTGGTTCTCTAATGGTGACATGTTAAGTCTATTGAATGCCATTAAGTACCAAAAGACCTCTTTAGCAACTTGGTATCTACTGGACACCAATTGGGAGGATTAGGTCATCAATGGCCAGAATCCATTTAGATTCTACAATGGTTTCTTTGGTTTGGTAATGATTTAATGATGTTTACAAACACATGGTTTTATGGTTATACTCCAATGATGGTAATGATATTTATAGTGGAAATCATTAGACTTTCTGTGATGTTTCTACTGTATTTTTCAACAGTGTATTTAAAAAAAAAGTAAATAAATAACAGATTTAACCATTTGGATTGGGTTGTTATTTCTGTATGGTCCTTTATTTTTATTTGTTTGTTTTTGTTTGTTTGAGTGTTGAACAGTGCTCATTTGCTCGGTTGTTACCAAAGATCAATGAACAAATGTCAATAAAATATTATTAACTATTCCCTGATTTAAAAGTAATATTCCGTTTTGTCTTGTCTGAAAATTTGTGAACAACTTGGCACTACTGTTCAGGCTGAGAGAAAAAAAAAGAAAAACATTTTCAGAGATTGTCAAGGACTCACACAGGCTCGACCAATACAAAATATGCCTCGAACTCTTTCAAAATTAGACCCATTTCCAAATTTCAGGTTTGAAGGAAAAATAAAATGCATAGGTAGGGCACTATCATTATGGCAATCATTCCTCTTTGCTATACTTATTGCTTTTAACATATCTCGAAAGCTCCGCTGGACATTTCCAAAACCACTATCATTTTACACGGATTGTGATCTCCACGTGCAATCTGCATCTTGCTGGACATGTGTGCTATCAGGATAAAAACTCGGCTTCTGTCTCCACAGAGTGTGATTGTGCTTTTTGAAAACTATTCTCTGCTCTTCTAACAGCTAAGCATATGAAAAGTGAAAGCAGTTACCCAAAAGCACATGGAGGCATAAATAGGGGTCATGTATTGTACCTTTCAGGCTTCAGACTCCAGTAATCATTACCCTTATCAATGTCATTCCAGTAATTATTGCCATCTGGAAAAGTCATCTCTGGCATATATGGTTGGCTAATGCAATGGCAGTATTTGGGAATATAATAAGTATGACAGGTGAAATAGAACCGAGATCTAGGTTTAAGCCTTGTCTTAGCAACTTTTTTTCTTTCTCAATATATTTAATATGTATGAAAAATAGACAGACAAAAACATTATATTTAGTGATCCTTCTAAAGGCATTGCACCGGTAACTCGAATCTTTTGAATAATGCTTTCACCGAAAACCATTTTTAAGGAGTTTTTATTTTTATTTTTAAATCATTATCTCTAAAACTACATGTCCTTTAGAGATACTGAGCCAAGTGCATGAAGATGAAATTATAGAATTGTGTTTTGCACAATTTAAAAAATGCTGTTTTGACCTAAACAAAACAATTATATAAAGGCATAATCAACATTTACCCATCAATTTCAAAGGATAAAGCAAGCTCATTGAGTACACTTCAGTCCATTTTCAATTACCCTGCCCTATTCTCCATGCCATTTACAGAGCCCGGCTGCCAAGCTCTTATTCTGTATAGCAAAACATCCATCCCTGCCTAACATACAGCTTTGATCAGGAGCATTATTAGCCATAAAAGCTGAAGCCATCATGATCCTCAAGACCTTTTGCCTTATTTCTATTCCTGTCCTAATCCAGAGATGCACAGCTTCTAAGAAATGAGCATGAAAATAGAAAGTGAGTTGGATTGTCTTTTTCTCTGATTACACCTGTTTCCTGGTTTGCTATTACTGTGGAGTTGAGGCTGAATGAGCATCCATCCCCCTCTTGTGGCGACTCCTAATATAATTTATTTTCGAACTTTGGCAGCGGTCACTCATTCATAGTCAAACCCTCCCTCTTCCACTCACTGAACACCAGGGGGTCACCGTCCATCATTAACATATAGAGTCTTTATTTAAATCCCCTTCACTCCGCCATCCATTTTAAAGAGTGATGCTGCCAGCCAATAAAGGCGGCATTGCGTGTGGGCCGAGTGCGCCCTAATTTGATCATTTGATCCGATTGCGGAGTAAACAGTCGGGTGATGGATACCATCTCATTACAATGGGAAAGTGAGAGTTTAATTTCCTGTATGTGTTCGATCTTTATTAATGTCAGGAACAGCGGGTTGTCAATTGCATTACAGCTCAGCTCGCTTGCTAGGGATCCTGCATGACACAAACAAGGTCTTCTTACAGAGGTTAGACAACTTAAACAGCAATGCAGCAGCTGTCGCTCTCTTTCCCTCTGCCAGAGCACCATGCATTACCGTTGTTCCCGCTGCCTAGACTAATAGGCAAAAGATTATATTAAAGCAAAGATTTAGACCCCTAGGTCTCTTTGACACATTTAATTGAAATATTGAGGAGGACATTATCTTTGTCTATATACACCGACACAAAAAGGGGGATAGAAAAAAAGTTTTAGAAACACTGACAGAACAAGTAAAATCTGCATTCATAAAGAATAAGTACTGTACTGGTTACTTTTAATATGAAATATATCTTCAAAAGTATGTGGACACCTGACCATCACACCCATATCTGCTCATTCCAAAAGCATGAGCATTTACATAGGGTTGGTACCCACTTTGATCTTCTGGGAAGGCTCTCCACTTGATTATGGAATGCCATTGTGTGGAATATTTCTCTTTAATAATTTATGCACAGGGGCATCATTATAATGTAACAATCCTTCAGTTCTAATGAATTTGTGATTCAGGAATGTCAGTGCCGAGTAGAGGTGTGCATCGAGACTAGGATCCAACGTGACCCAATAAAAATGGTTTATTGATATGCAAAAGGAAGCAAATGATATAAACTTTGCGGCATAAAATAAAAAGTCTACTATAAATTATTCATTAATTTGTGCATTTACAGCATTCAGTCATTCATTTTATCCTAATTAGTATCACTGTGTTTTAATTGATTGTTTTATCTATTTATAATCTATAACAACAATGACTCAAACTGTCCGCAAGAGCAGTCTGGAATAGTCTAACCCTAGAGTTCCTTTAGAAGTGGGTTGGAACGTGATCAAGAAAACAGTCCTTTGCACAACTCTAGTGTAGTCTAGTGTTTATGGCCTGCACCACACAATAAAATCTTTAGCAGCTGCTGCAGCAGTGTAAACTAATATTTATGATACACCTCAGTTAATATCATTTAGGCAAGGTGCATTTGTAAAAAGCAGAACTAATGATTGTGTGACAAATGTACAGAGGGGCTAACACTTTCACATAGATAATTGTTGTCGGTAGTGTTTTGCTTACATTTAGTGGCATACTACATGTAGTGCCATGCTATATTTTGTGAGAATTAGGGCAAAAAAATTTATCCACATCAGTAAAACATTATTAGTTGTGATTCATAGTGAAAAAAAAAACAAGAGTGGGTGCAATAAACATGAACAAGGATTGCTTTCCTGATCGTACATTCTTCAAAATGTGCATGGAGAAGAAAATACACATAAATAGTCTGAGCAAACATTATGCAATCAAAGTAAATAAGAGACGAGCTGTTGTTTAGCTATTTAAACATGAAACATGGTAGCACAAGATGTTTCAGTGAGTGAGTGGTGAAACTCCATGCAATTCATGGTTTCTCATGGTTTCTCTTCCAATCCATGGTTTCTCATAGTAAATTATATTTACAATATAAATAGATTACATGTGCAGTACATCTGCAAACTATATTAAATACTAATTTAAATAAATAATAATAATAAAATGTGAGCATTATGAAGGGTCCATAGGTTCTAAATGTTTGAGAATGACACGTATACTAACCCGCTCCAACTGAATGTTCTTAAGTTTCTTCAGAATGTGACTAATACACCTAATTTGTCCTAAAACACTCCTCTGTTTCGAATGTATATTATTGTACTGAAGGAAAATTGACTTCATGCACTTTACGAAAGATCAAGGTTTTAAGAGAAGGGAATTTGTTTTCATGATACAAATCCCACAAGAGACAGACAGCAGCTAAGAGAAGAAATAATATGAGAAAGAATAAGAGACAGAGAAGTAGTTCCTCTTCAGTGGCTGAGCATGTCAGTGCCAAAGCTTTGCTCAGCTGGTCCCTAGAGTTATACCCAGAGTGCATGATCATTACCATGCTAAATTTATATTGATTGCACTGGCCTAAGAGCTAAATGTGAGCTTTTCCCTGGACACAGCCACACTATATGGTTTGAAATGATCTGCTAATCCAACTGCAGCATGTGCAGCTTGTTCGTCATCACAGAGCACATTTCTGCCTCGGTATACGACCAGCATCTCCCTCTGCGCTCTGTGCTTAAGTGAACAATTTGCCAAGCTCAAAGGTGTCTAGTTAGACCATGTGTTAAGTTTAGAGTGCTGTAGTGGTGTAACAGTTTTTTTTGTTTTTTTTTTCACTCTCTGTAATCCCCTGTATAGCAATATGTGTAAAGGTGTGTCTGCCCTGCATGAGCATTTCTTGTTATGTGTATAGTGCATTCAATTACTCTTGACATTATGAGAAGCATGATGAATCCCTGAGGCTAAAGTAGGACTCTGGCTTGAGGTTTCATGCAGAGAGGACTGTCTGAAATGCAAGTTGATTGACTGGCTGTTTTTGTACTTGTACTCCTATCTGGGTTAAGGTGCAGGCTATGCACTCATCAGTAAGTTCTGAGGCCTCTATAAAGCTCATGTGGTTCTCATTTCACCACAAATCATATGTCCAAGGAGGCATTTACTTTAGCATTTAAGTGGAAAAGTCCATTTCATTATTTAATATGTATATAGTATTTTTTAAAAAAACTTTGTGGTCCAACCTGACCATGTTCCTCATTACAGAATTACATTTTCTTACACCTGGGAGCTTTACTATATATCCTTCATAAACACATATCGCTGGTCAAATTAAGTGCTGAAGGTTCTTAAATAATCATTTAAGTCCTCTTGAGGCAGGACAATCCCAGTGAATGCTACAGCTTCAAAAAGCTATATGGTTTATGGAGATGGATTATAGTAGTGCTTTAGAGTGGAGCTACTTACAAGGATGCCTTTGAGATGACAGTTATTGATTTCATGCTCAGTGCAGGCGTACAAAAAAGGTCTATCACATAAAACGGTTACATACAAAACTCAGCAAGCAGATGTGCTTTAAATATGCTGGAAGATGCTAACAGTAGACAGATGCTGTCCAAGTTTACACGACATTTAGATGCCATTTTCCTTATTTCTTCTTGCTTACTTATTTTTCTGTAGGTGTTGTATTATATTATAAATATTAACTTTTACCATTTTTTCAAATAAAACATGTTTAATGTATAGTTTTCAATATCGCTTGATGTTCTGTTGGTGCTTCTTAGCAAACCTTATTCAAACTAAAACTTAAAAGGAGATATTTTAATTCTTTTTTTTTTATAACAAAAATATTTTTATTTGGCTTATAATTTCTTTTTTTTTATATGGTTCATATTGAATATGTATATCAAAAAGATGTACATTTTGAACTCCTATTATGTGATTACACTATTTGCTATTTGAGCTTTACATTGAATAGTAAGCCAATTAAACAGCAAATATCAGTTCCCCAGCTTTGATTTAGATAGCAAAGAGAAGTTTTAATTCAATATTGCTTAGAAACAGAAAGCCTTTTAAAACAGGAAAAGGTCCCAAAGCTCAGTGGGCCTGTGTCATGCTTTAGGGAGGATGCCATGCTGTAATAGTGCCAGGTCAGCTGACCTCATCATCCTTGACATTTAGCACAGCACACATTTTCCTCTCTTCTCTCGCTATAGCACAAGATCCTGATTCCTATCAACTGTGTAACAGCACTTAAAGTCTGGGACTTTGTGCTCGTAGCAGCAGGAAAGCCGATCCGAGTGCACTGCAATCTATCCTGGGTATCTGAGACTAATCTCTGAGGAAGGCTGTCAAGTCCATGCACGTAACGCTCTGATGGAACGGAGCGGTAAATGCTTCATAAAGCTTTCATAAATATGTAATCGGTGGGCTAATGGCTGTTGCTGAAACCTGTTTCAACCCTGCTGGGAGTTTTGGTGGAACAGGGGGCTAGGGAATAACTATACCATTCGCCTCTGTTGAATTCAGCCCTGCTTTGATCTGGTGCCAAACTAAACTACAAGGAGCAAAGCAATTTACAAAAAACTGGTCCAGGTTTTGTATGGAGAGGCAACTTATACAACAAAGGGGAACAAAATGTAGGAAAAGAAAAAAGAAAATCACAAGCAGATTGAAACTAATTAACCTTCATATACTGTTCTCTTTTTTTCAAGCAGTCAATGTGCCACAGTTCTCTGCAATTCGATTATAACATTTTCAATCATGCACAAACAAACACTCATCACAAGCTTTAGATTATAGTCCACAGACAAATCTGTAAACTTGTCAGTGCTTAGCCTGTTAAAAAAGACAGTAGATCAATGTGCCTTTGGTTATCAAAGATTAATGTTCATTCGAATGGCTGTATTTATCCAAAAACCTTAAGTCTAGCACACAGTGAGAAATAGTGAGATAAGGGCCCATAGAACATTTCTCCTGACATCGCGACAGCAAGCCCATCAGTCATGCTGTCAGAGGCAGTGGCCTAGGCTGGTTTAGGATTTATGAGGAATAATGATGGGCTGAAAATAACGCTAACGCATTGCCCATACTTCTGCTTCGGGCCGTTATTACTTTGTTGTTGAACTGCTGTGGGGCTAAAATGCGCCTGGCTTGAGATGCTATTTCTTTTGACTACTGACTTTTAACATATTGTATGCCGCAATTTTGGAAGTTATCCAAAATTAGTAATTTAGGAGTGTGTAATATTTTTAACACATCACAATATCTTTTTAATACAATTTCTTCAGGAAGAAATGTGACCATTGTGTATAGAAATGAAAAATATTTCAGAAAACAGGGTAAATAGAAAAGAAAAACATTTTGGATGCTTCCGGAGATTGTCTTTATCGCCTACACCCCATTAAATAGAGAATGTAAATAAGAGGCAAACGTATATATTTAGGTAATTAATACATTATTGCCATATGTAAATGTATAGGTACAATGGATTCTAAAAATATAGCTTACATCTTCATAACACAGAAAGGCTAAATTGTTATATAAACTATACTATAATTTTAAACCATTTAGCCTTTAACACACTATATTTCCAAAGCAGTGGATGTGCCACAGTTCCTCTGCAATTGGAATATATCATTTTCATTATAACTGTATACAGACAACAAACAGCTATACTGTACAATATAGCAGGATACAATAGACCTGTTTTAGCTCTATATAATATGATCAGTGGCAACATTTAGTATACAACTAGGGGATCCAAGCCTGTTATAGCATGGTAAAGACTACACAGAGTGGTCATGAAGATATGGTTTATATGGGTTGGAGTGGAAGATCCTGAGTGGCCTGCTATAGAGCTCTGACTTTAACCCTTTGGAACCTTTGGGATACATTGGAATGCTGACTGCACCCAGGCCTCCTTACCCTACATCAGTACCTGACTTTAATAATGCACTTGTGGCTGAATGAGCACAAATCTCCAAAACCACGCTCAAAAATGTAGTGGAACATCTTCGCAGAAGAGTGAAGCGTATTATTTCAGAAAATGGGAGCTAAATGTGGAATGGGATACAATATATAGTAGTACATGGCCAAGAGTTATATACTAATATTCTGAACTGCATTAGCACCGAATAAGTGTGTACATGTATTAATAATGGTCTATAAAGCAATGTATGCAGATTTGACTTATTTTATGTTTCTTTTACTGAACATGTTTAGGAAGATTTGATCAGTTTTCTGCCATCACTGTGAAAAATGCAATTAAGAATAATATAATAAGACTAACTCCATTAGGCAGTGTAATATTCAGTTCAATTATATATATATCTTGTCATATTCGCATTCATGTAACATGCAACAGGTGACGACTCGATCAACTGCATCTTGCTTTAGTATCAAGGATTAAGATCAGGACCTATCTTTAAAAAAATCTTGCTTTAAATTCCCTTTGTAGAGACTGTACACAGTGAGGTTTGATCACAATTCAGTACCCATGTATCAGGGGCTTTAAACTTGATTTAAAGTGCAACAACAGGCACGTTTCCTCAAAATAAAAAATAAAAAACTTTTTTCTGCGTGTGGACCATGTTCACTCATATAGCTATAACACTGCAAGAATGCTCGGCCTCTCTTGATCTGTCACCTTGCAGAAGTCAGATGAGGGGCTTATCTGATTTTCTTGGCAGTTGTATGGTTCACTATACAATAAAAACGAAAGGCTTATATTTTCATTCACCATGTGCAATATTTTTTTTTGCCAACAAAATAGCATAAAAATTCAAGGCAAACGCAGATAGATGGGCTGCTACTGTGGATTTGATGATGGACTTGTCAGAGACTAATAAAACTACACTATGTGAACACTTTTATTGAAGCCTTGGTGCATGCTTCCGCTGCTGCTGTTGTCGCCGAGTTTAGCGAAGCCGCATTGTTTGGCCGCAAACTAACCTTTAGAGCCACGTCGGCAAATCTTGGTGCAAGCACACGGCTAGCATTCCTTGCCTTTTCAGCAGGAAGTACACAGGAGAGAGCGGCATTTTCAATGCATTTAGATGAGACCTTTAACAAAAGGTCTCTAATGCAGATATCAATGATTCCTGAGAGAGGCTATTGGAGTGAATTTGGCTGACAGCGATGTCACTGCTTGCATGAAAAATGATGGATCCAATTTTTCCGCTCCCATGCTCCATTTCTGCAGGCATTACTATGTGCCTGTGCTGGCGGTCATTAACGGAAGAAGGATACATCTAACGAGTGAACTCCTCCAATTGCCACTTTATCTGCTGTTTCATTTGGCTGCCAGGGAGGAAAAGTGGAGGAGTTTTAGTGTGTCACTGATGACAACCTTGAAGCAAAATGCTGGAAAATAATAACGACCTTTCGATGTTTCATCTAGTCTATGTTGAGCTTGTTCTCTAAAGGGCAAAAGAATGTATGACAAATAACCTCTAGCATAGCCCGTGCCCTGAAACAATTTCCCATAATACTGTTCCATATACAGCCCTCTTACACTAAGAGCACAATTTGGTGAGAGGTTTGTTTCCACGTTTAGTTGATGGAGTGCAATCATCCAGCTTCTTTTAAAGCTATCACAGAGAATAGCATGGCTGAGTTTTTTATTACATTTTTTTGAAAACAACACTGGCAGAAGCCTGCAAACTGGCCCTAATTTCAACGAAGTGTTCTATGCTGACATGGAGCTTTGTTTAATGAAGTAGCTTTAGGAGGTGCAATGTGATGTAGTGCTCAATGTACCACCCTTGAGGGGAAAGGTAAATTTGCTAAGTTAATCACTTAATGAGGCCAATTAAACACGGTGAGCTCAGGTGTAATGAGTGCCACCTCTGCTCTGAGCCTGCAGCAAATGAGCGTGATTTCTCTCTGTGGGCAAGAAGCGCATGGCCGGACCTAATCTGTTATCTACTCCCCAGGCTAGCCACTTAGGTCGTTTAGACACGGGGATGATAAGTGCAGCGTAAACTGTGCCAATATTCTCTGCATAACAATAAAAGGGCAATGGATGCAATAAACAAATAAAAGGTCAATATTTTAGTCTGTTTATCAATCATATAAGGACGAAAAGCATTTATGACAGCATTGCGAAATTTAGATAATAATATTTTGACTGCCAATACTATGCTATCATGTAGAATACAATGATATTCTGTTTTAAAATTGCCATGTTGATCTCAGTGTCACTTTCTTTTTCGGTTAATGCTTCATGCTTGTTTCTGTTGGAAATATCAAAATCAAATAAAATTTTATTTGACACATACACATACATACAGAGTACGATATGCAGTGAAATGCTTTTTACGTCTGTTCGGCATTTAGGCAGAAAAAGGGGTCCCGTTGATGTTTAGTGGTTGGTATGACCGCTCCTGCTTTGTGCTGAAGTCCACTATCAACTCTGTTTAATAGTCTATTTAGGAGGTGAACATACTTGAATGCCATTGCAATGCACTTTTTCTTTCTTTTTATTAAACACATCAATAAGAAAAAAATCATAGCGGACATCTGTATGGATGTGACACCTGCAGCAGAGTGATATATACGATATAATAGTATGTTTTTCAATCAAAACCACTTAAACATACATCATATTGCAATCAAAACCCATATGCACATAAACATCTGAGGAGAAATCAAAGACAGCTTTCAATCTTAGGCATTTATTTTATATACCGTATTTTTCGGACTATAAGCCGCTACTTTTTTCCCACGTTTTGAACCCCGCGGCTTAAACAACAAAGAGGCTTATTTATGAATTTTTCCTGGGTTTTTCCAGGTTTCTCAAACTTCAAGCCAAAACACTGAGCCCCATACCATTAGACCAATTAAAATTTCCAAACGGAAACGAAAAAAACGCACCTGTGTTCTGAGCTGCACGGCTTCGCGAGAAAAAAACGTTTTTTTTTTTAAACGCACGACGATGCCAAAAGAAAAACTCCCAAGAGAAATAGTTGTGAAAGGAAGGAGGAAAACAGTGAACAATGACTTTCTTGATAGGCTACTGTTTAGATACAAGCCGTTGTAGCGCGTTGAGTCTGGGTCATGGGATAGCTCGCTAACTCCAGTTGCAACAGAAATCATATAAGCGCAGACAGGTTTCCAAAACTCGTGCTTTTTTATTTTTCTTGGCAACAGCGTTATGGGTTAGTCAAAGAAACTTAGAAATGAGCATCAGAAAATAATAAGGACATAATCCTCAGTCTTGCACACATGCAGTAGGAAAAATGCGGCGGCAGCCTATTCCCAAAAGGCCGCTCTGCTCTTAAAGGAGCCACAACATATTTCACCCGTGTAACAGACACTGTCGGTAAAGCCTGTGTAAAGTTCATTAGTTTCAATGTAGACACCTCCGGCTTATAGACAGGTGCGGCTTATTTATGTTTAAAATAAAAATCTTTGTCAAATTCAGTGGGTGCGGCTTATATATGGGTGCGGTTAATAGTCCGGAAATTACGGTACATGCGTTAGCCCTTGGTGTGACTTTTTATAGATTGTTTTATGTTTAAACCCTTGTTCTTCTGGGGTCTAGGTTTGTCTGAAGGAGTACAAGTTGTTTGTTGTTGATGTTTCCAGGTTTGTCCAAATCTATTTCTATTTTTGCACTCAAATTCTAGGTGTTCTCATTGAGGCATTTACATTTACGGCATTTTGGCAGACAAACGTATAAGGAGCAATTTAGAACCAAGCAGTTGAGGTTTAAGGGTCTTCGCTCAAGGGTCCAGCAGTGGCAGCTTGGTAATACTGGGATTTAAACTTGTGATCCACAGTCTAGTGCCTTAACCACTGAGCTACCACCACCCTCAGGTGATGTCACTTGTTTTTAACTTTCCTCGCACTTACAGCCAATATCTCCATCAGCATTACATATAATAAGGAATTTTATTTTTTTACATGTACACTATAAAATTACTATTTATAAAACAAACTTGTCATCTTTGAAAAATGATATAACTGTTATATTCCACACAACCCCAGACACTTTCAGTGCCGGTCCCAAGCCGGGATAAATTGGGGAGGGTTGCGTTAGGAAGGGCATCCAGCGTAAAAACATGTGCCAAATCAAACATGCGAGGATCCGCTGTGGGAACCCCTAACGGGAGAAGCCGAAAGAAAAGTAGTAGTAGTTATATTCCACACAATTGCAACACTATCAAATAACACATCCAGCTATCTTAGCTCAGACAGCCCTATCTTACTCTAGCAATTGAGCAATTATTCTACTGCACATGTAGAATATCACAACATATCTCATATTATAGTTATAATGCGTACAATTTTTAACTGTTTTTTTTTCCACTAAATGATTTAAAAGAAAATGGCTCATTTGGGAACTGAAAAAGGTCACAAACTAGAATAAATAGAATAAATACAGCATAATAAAAGATGACATCTTTTTTTTTTTAAAGCACAGTTGCAGTTAGACCTGCTTTGTCACTTTTATGACATTGAGATGACTTTAGTGATCATGTTACCCCACTGACCCCCCCCCCCACAAAATCTAATATCGTCTTATTAAGCAGACGGGCATGAAGCGCTGATCATCAGGAAGACTTTGACCAGCTACCATAAGTCAGAGCATTAAAATTATGTTCTCCTTAATCAATTACAGTCACCTTTGGAGTCATACATTCCAGCAGGAACGTGACAGGAACAGATAAAGGACAATATTCCTTCTGCATGTTCTGATTGAGACAAAGTTAATCGGAGCAGCAAGTCTGTGGCAGGCATTTCTGAGAATGTCATGCCTTCAAACGGATTTACATAGACATTAAGCAACGCAGACTCAGTTGGCACCTACTCTGGTTCAAAGACATCACTCAGGTTGTAGCAGATTTATTAGAACATGATCACAGCTAAAATCCCCTTAAGAGAACACCGTGTGTGGCAGGTAAATGATGGTCTTCATAAAATTTTATAGCATAGCAATGAAACAATATAAATCTTTCATAAAGACACTGGGTCTTCTTTATATTCAAAGCAGATACTACTTTGGGGAAATATTAAGAAGGATAACTGAATTTGGACATGTATCGTAAAGCATCCTCCTCACAACCATAAGCACACTATATGCTGATTGTTGTTTGTTTGTTTGAATTGGCACAGCAGTAACGCATCTTATCTGCATACAATTCCTCTGTAATTTGAAATAGAAGAACCGTACTAAGAAAACAATGGAGTACAAAGCCCAAATTTCTCCCAGGCTGTATCAGCAACAAAATAAACAGGAAATGAGTTGTTTCCGGGGCTTCTAAGCAAAACAAACAAAAAAGGAATAATAACCGTTAAAAAACGTAATTTAAAGACATATTTTGCATTCCTCTTTAATATAAAAATATTTAAAATATCTCAACATACATTTTAGGGCCAAAAGATGTGGGCACAAAGATTATAAAATCCATGTGCTTTTTGAACATCTCATTAGGCCCCATTTACTGTTATATCAACTTCCACTCTTCTGGAAAGATGTTCCACTAGATTTTGGAGTGTGCTTGTGGAGATTTGGACCCACACAACTATAAGGTAACATAAGGGTGTTAGTAAAGTCAGGTACTGATGTAGTGTGTGGAGTGCTGGGGTGCAGTGACTGATTGGTAGTGGTATTGTTCATTCATTCATTCATTTTCTCCCGCTTATCCGTAATTCGGGTCGCGGGGGCAGCAGTCTAAGCAGGCCCCTGCCTTCGACTACTGCCCAATCCTCAAAGCACCGTCCCTTACGGTCCCTCCTGCAGGTGGTGAGCCCACGGGAAGGGTAGTGGTATTGGTTTTTTATAATTATTAGGAAACCCAACAGAGTGTCAGCATTAGTAAATAGTTCAGGAAAATAACTTAATCTGATGCAGTTTCAAAGAGCACAAAGAAAATGTTTAATATTAAAAAATAAATTGTGATGCCAAACTCCACAAAAAACAAATAGCAAATACCTGTGGCTACAAGATGCTAATCATCCCAAGTCTGTCAGCTCACATATGGAAGAACAAGCGAGGTGTATGCTAAAGGAGATGTTTTTCCCATGAGGATATCCTCTAGCTTGGTGTCGAGGCACCGAAACCTCTACACACTGCGTTTGTCAGCTTGCCATTTTCAAACATCAGCTCATCGATTCTCTCACTTTCACCCTTTTCTACACTGCATTCGAAGACTTTAAGTTCAACAGTTAAGTCAATATTAAAGCAAGAAAAGTTCAGAGTGTATTCAGATTGGTGGTCTGAATGGTGCTTAAGTTGGTTCTTCATCAAAGACACCTGTAATTACTGCCAAAATTGTTCCAACCAATATGAATACATATACAACCAACACATGAGTTAGTTAGTTTAATTAACCTTTGTTTCACAATAAATAAATCCATTTAGGTTTGAAAGTTTTTGACCAGTATGTCAGTGCTCCCCTTTACATGGCAAGCTTCAGTCCATTGTGTGTTCTGAAACCTTTTTATAATTGTCAGCACTCATTATTTTAGCAATTTGTTTTAAAGATGATTTTTTTGTGGGATCAGACCAGACAGACCAGCCTTTCTTCCTTACACCCATTATTAGTGAGCCTTGTGTGTCCATGACCCAGTAACTGGTTTACTATTATCCTACTTTGGACCTCTTTTGGTATGTACTAATCTTATCATGAGTTTTACACAAGACTTGCTGTTTTGGATGCTTTGACCCAGTCATCTAGCCATTACAACTCGGCCCTTGTCAAAGTCGTTTGACACTTGCCCATTTTTTAATGCTTCCAGCATATCAACTTTGAGACCTAACTGTTCACTTGCTGCCTGATACATCCCATACCTTGAATGTTGCCACTGCAATGTTAATTACTTCACCCATCAGTGGGTTTAATGTTATGGCTAATTGGTATAAAGCATGGATGATAATGACACAGTGCTGCCTCATCAGCTGTGACACCTGAAGAATATTAATGCCGTCTCCACAGTGGAGTGTCAAGGCTATCTCCTTTGAAAACACATACATACATCTTATTGAGAGATCATAGAACAACTGGCTACAGGTACAGTTTATCCTAATAATAAGGACATACAGGATGAGAGACAGGGGAAGGGATATGAAAATTCAAATAAGGGATACATCAAAACCCCAAGTAACTGGCTCCCTCTGCTGTGCTTAGCTCTGCTTGCTAATTATTAGAATTAATAATTAGGAAACTACATTACATTTACATTTTATGGCCCTTATCCAGAGCAACTTACAACTGAGCAGGGGAGGATTAAGGGCCTTGTTTAAGGGCCCAGCAGTGGCAGCTTGGTGGTGGTGGTGGTGGTGGTGGGATTTTGTTTGATTCTTGCAAATAAAAGCACAAGGTATGATGTCATTTGTCACATCTTATCAAACAAGATTTGAGCACAGCTATTTATATCAACTATCCAAAATATGCTGTTAGCAGAATTATATCACAGCCCACCAGTAATTATACATGCATGTATAAATGTATTTCCATACAAGCTTTCTTGTAGTTTTATAACCAAGCCTTTTGTTCTACACTGTAACTCATCTAGTTGTTGAGCAGTAAGATTAATTTGTTGATCCACTTCAGCATAGCTACAGTAATGCTGTTAGATGATTCTATTGGCTTTAATCAGCAGCATCTACTCCAGGGTAACAAGCCTCTCTGTAGAGCAGTTGCCATCCTTCACATGGTGCTTGCTGATTTAGCAGAATGTCAGGACCTCCCCACCTCGAAAAAGTTCATCAGATTAAAAAAGAAACACATAAAATAATGTATGATTAATAATTAATAAGTGCCACAGCGAGACCCATTCAACCCTTTTGCTTCTTAATAATTAATTCCTGCAATTAAGCAACTTAGTGTGAGCTGAGTGTAAGAGCTCATGCAATATTCATAACAATTCATATGCAGTATATTCCTTATGGAGGAAATTTTTTCCACAGCAGGATTCAATATAAAGACATTTTTTTTTTGTTTATTTCATTTCCTCAAACAGTGGGTGGGAGCGTTTCTGTGTCCTCTATGTGTACAGTGACACATTATGCCTCTGATGTAATTTCTGTGAAGTAATCGAAAATGAGCATTAAAGTGTGTGATATGCAACAAAAGGGAAACATTGTAAAGGCGGATCCTTACATCTATAAGTAGGAGAAACGGAGGAGAAAAAAAAAAGTCTATGCATATTTTGTGATAAATTATACATGTTTATCCCAGCCTGGGAAGCTGTTGATGGGGCCTAGAGAAAATGGGGCATCACTGATACTGTGGACACACTCACACATTTAGCTTTCATCTTCGTACATGATTCAAAAATGAACAGAGCAAACTGGCGATCAAAGCTAATGTGCCACTGGGCAGTGACAACTTCACAAAGCCCATAATGAGAGCAGCAGCCAATACAGACAGTTCAGTTTCTTCTGTCAGTAATGGCAGAAACTCCATCCAGTGGATTTTGTACATAATGTTCTCCATATCTGAAGCTTTGGGAGCAAACCCAAAGCTCTTTAATCAGCTCCTGTTTCTCAGTTTCTCCAGCTCCTGTGTTTATTCTCTAAAGACTTTTGGGAAAATTTTTTAAATTAGTGCTCTCATTTATTTGTCAATATGCGTGATCCTGCATTTTGGAGGTTTCATGGTTCCTCAACGGTGCGTGCTCTTAGAATTAATTTCATGTAGAATTTGACTTTAGTAGTGAGAAAGACTTGTCATTTGTATGTATACATTTGGTATACTGTGATGTTCTGATATGTTTTTTTATATTGTCTGCTGCTAATTTCTTCAGCTTAAGTAAATGTTTTATTCTGGTCATGGTTAAAGTAAATCTAAAGTCAATCCCAAACAGTGAGTGCTCGCCAGTACCACTCACCATTTGGGTTGCCAATCCTTCACAGAACTTCATGCACACATACATTCGAAGGTATGGGCAATGAGCTTATTGTCCTTTCTGCATTTTTAGACAAAGGGAGAAAACTGGTGAACCCCGGTGGGACAGAGGTACCCTACATAAATGAGAAAAACATGAAAAACTCACATTAACACAAGCTCAGGGTCAAACCCAAGACCATAGATCTGTGAGGCATTCATTTCAAGGTGACCACTTGCTTTGCTTTTCTCAGAAATGAATAAAGATTAATGGATCAATGATTAAAACATGCAATGTTGCTGTACTGTAAAGTTATTAATGAATTATTGAGTGCAGACAATAAATTATTGGAAGAAAATTAAAGCTTTAAATAAAAGCAGGAGATGTTGCGCTAATCAAATGTCTAAATGTCTTGGTTTCACCAATGGACTTCATATAAGCAGCCTTTTATTAATAGCACATAATTTACAGATTCATATTTTAGAGACTACACAGATGAGTCATAAACAAAACAGAATAACAGCTATAAATCATGCACTGTTACCCTTTCACCAATGCTAAGCAGGAAGATTCATCATATGTTCGTTTGATGAAGAAATCATTAAGCATTGCATTACAGCAGAAGCAACATAATACTCGATATGCACAGTCACAATTTAGGGTCTCATCCTAGGAATAAAAAGCTTTTTTTTTTATTTTTTTTTATTTCAAACTAATCACAATATTTCACAATTAGACTGTCAAACAGTCGTAACACATAAGAGGATCGCTGTTTCATGTCAATAGTTTTTAAAGCAACATGCACAAATCCAATATTAATGCACAAAAATAACTGTGTGACCTGGCCACAGTCAAAATGCCTTAAAGACATGGATGGAGGCCATCCAGTGATCCTTCTGAGTGTCGGAGAAAGGCCAGCATATTGTTTTCATGCAAGGATTTAAGACATTAAACCACAGACAGGAAAATGAGTACAACACAGATAAATGACGGATGAAGATAGTCTCAATACGTGGCTTATGCTAGAGTATATACCTCCAAAATGACTGATCAAAAAAATCTGATTTCCATGCTAACATACACTTAGCATGGCAATCTTTAAAAAAAACAAACAAACAAACAAACAAAAAATAACATTTATGAAATTATAATGGTAAACACAAGATGGTAATACAAGATACGTAGCAATGTGAAGTTAAATATGCCATCAAAGCAGGGCTCGCAATAGCCAGGAGGTAAGTCCACAAATTGCATGCTTCAACCCTTCCAGGTGCGTGACAACCCAAAAGTCCTTCCAATCGAACTGAAATATACGAGAGGATGAAAGAAATATGGCTAATAGCCGTTCTGAAATACAATAACCAGGCAAGATGTAGTAGCATGCTGTGAGCTTTATATGACTCTTATATGATTGGCAACGTCCATCTGAGACAGAGCGGAACTGCTGCACTTATGCTACCCTGTGGAATTCAGCATGGACAATAGCCATGGGCAGAGCTAATAACCTTTTTTTCTACACACAGTTGTAACTTATTAGGAATAAATTGCTAATACAAGATGCAAGACATAAAGCTTAGCAGCGGTTTGCACAATCATACGGAGGAACTGGTCTATTAGTAATGAGATCCGAGCTAGGAAATTCACTTTAATGAAGCAATCCACAATTTCTCAATGGTGTCTCATTATACAAAATGGATAGTCAGACCAAACAGGAGATATATTATAATAACTACACATTTCAGACACAAGAGGAAGTAGGTTTCATGTGTAGCCTGGATGTATCTGGATGAATTAAACACACGCACAGTAGAGATTCAATAGGTACTAGATAGTATCTATAATGACTGGTAGCTTTTCACATTTCACCCATTAAATTAGGTTTTGGAGACATGCAAAAGACATACAGAGGTCATGCACGGCGTATTAGTGGTCTTTTTATAGCTTTATCTTAGTCGGCTGCTTGAATCTACCCTTGACATCTGTGAGCATATTCCATACAACATAGAGGACATGTCTTCGCTACTAATTTACAAACATAAATCAGAACCTAATTTTCTGAAAGAAATCTAAGTGCAATTCAGTATTGCATGTTCCTCATTCAGCCTCAAGTCTTACACTTTAAAAGCAGCTTGTGAAACAACACATTTTTATCCAAATTTTAACTACAGTACGAATCAGTACACTATAGATAGATAGATAGATAGATAGATAGATAGATAGATAGATAGATAGATAGATAGATAGATAGATAGATAGATAGATAGATAGATAGATAGATAGACACAATGTTGTAAAAATTATATATGTTGCAATTAATATGTATATATCATAATATAATATATGTCACAATTAATTGTTGCAAATTTGTTTTTTTTCCTTTTTATAGTTAGTATTTACATTTGACTTTCTAATAAATAAGCAAGAAACACGGCAAATGCTTAAATCTGTTTTGTGCCACCTTAAAATAGTGTTTGTTCTCACTACTATCATATCAGGAGCTCTTTAAACTAAAAAATTAATTATGTGTTTAGATCATAATTATTGGAAAGAATTGAGCTAAAGAGAAAGGGAAATAAACAACCAAAAAGCTTATCAAGGGAGAACACATAGTATATAGCTTAAGTGTCTGTGAAACATGAAGCATAGATAGATGGGCTTTAGTGTCCTAAGTGGGTCAATGGTCCATTGAGGAAATCTGTGCATCTCTGTCTGATTAATGACTATCCTCTTCTTAATAAACAGTAATTGAATGGTAGTAGCTGTATCTACTTTGGGTGAGTGGGGATGAGTGGGAGTTCCCATCTCTGAGGTTGATTATAGTTGACCTTGTGTGGAAAAGGGCTAGACTAATCTGGGAAACTGTGGTGAGGGAAAAAAAAGATAAATGAGCAGATATTGTATTGGCAGAGAAAGAGATGATCAATGGGGTAATCAATATGTATTTGATTTTTTTTTATCACAAAACACCATGGAAGAGGATGGTGATTGATCAAACTTGAGTTGCCACTTTGCCACTGGCATATCTAACAATATTAATTAAGAATTAATTAACCGTTTAGTAGATTGATAAATCAGCTAGTGCTGTAACAATCATTACTCTCTTACAGGATGGATAAAAAAAAATTTATATTCTTGAATTATAGCAGTACACATCTTATATTGGTTGTAGAAGGTTAAGGAACATTATATAAATCCATGTTTTGTTTTTTGTTTTGTTTTTTAACCGGATAACATGCAATCATATAATTTGAATTTAGCCTTAAAAAAAATTTAACAGAAGTGAAAAGCACTAAAATTTAAACTCCAAGAATCAACCATAACTTAATATTACATTATGTATTATCGTATATGGGTTAGTCTTTAATCAGAATAGAATCAGAATCAGAATACCTTATTGGTCCCATATGGAAATTCCTGGGGTGCATTTTCCCACAGTAAAATTAAAGTAAAGTAAAAAAAATTTGCATATTAAGTTACATAATATATATTTGTGAAATGAAAGGACGTGTAGCAGCAGTGAAACAAATAGCAAAATAGCCAGACTACAATGATAGTTATACATGTTATTGTACATGTAACAATTAATTATTATTACTATTGCACAAAAATTATGGCACACAACTGTCCAAGATATTGGCATTATTTTAGTGTGGCATGAAAATCTATTGTTATAACTATATCAGTGTCACCTACATCCATATCGTGGACCAGCTGTTTAACACTGAGAGAGGAGTTATATAGTTTAATGGCTACAGGTTGAAATGATCTCCTGTGGTGCTTTGTCTCCACTCTCAGTCTGCTTCCCCAGCATGCTGCAGCATAAAGGAGAGCACTGGCAACAACAGTCTCAATAAACATCCCCAGCATCGTCCTGCAGATGGTAAAGGACCTCGGCCTCCTCAAAGAAAAATGGTGACTTTATTAACCTAGAATGGACTTAGAACACTGAAGGACTTTACTGGAACGTTGAGTACTTCAGTGTTCTTAGTCCATTCTAGTTTATTGTCTATGTACACCCCCCAGGTATTTGTTGTCCTCCACCATCTCCACCATCTCCACACTGACACCTTGAATGGAGACAGGATTCAGAATTGCCTTCCTCTTTCCCAGGTCTACAATCGGCTTCTTTATCTTGGCCAAATTTAGCTGCAGAAAATGTCCTCACACCATGTGACAAAATTCTCCAACACAGTCCTGTACTCCTTCTCTTTACAGTCACTGATACCTCCCTCTACTGCAGAGTCACCTGAGAACTTCTGAAGATTTAAAGACACTGTCTGGCAGTTGAAATTGGTGGTGTAGACAGTGAAGAGGAAGGCAGAGAGCACTGTCCCATGTGGGGCCCCAGGATTACTGTTTACTTTTCCTAACACAGTCATGTAGTCTACCTGCATCAACCTGCATCCTGTAACAATAGGGACTGTATTACCCATAATGCACAGGAGAGCACGGAGTGATGATGTAGGTGGGGGGGACAGAAGAAGAAAAAAGAGTATGTTCACCATGTGAGTTGGACATGACGGTGTACTGTGTGTTTATTAAGAAAGCACATCGATTATAATACATGGTGTCAGAAGTGAATCCCACATCCCTGTCAGCTTGGACCCTGATGGTGTCAAAAGCACTGGAAAATTTTAAGAATATGATATTCATAGTTTCCGCTGGTTTACCCAGGTGTGAGTATGAACGGTGTAGCAGATAGATAATGATGTCTTCAACTCCCAGCCAAGACTGGGAGTTAGATAGATTTTGGAAAAAAGTATGAATAGAAAATGTATTTTCTATGAACATTACATATTCATTTGATGTGGTTTTGATATGTGAATTTCTTTTATGCTTTATAGAGTTCTAAAGGGGGATTATATGCGTTATCTGGCCTGGTCATCTTCCACTGAGATTTTATTAACAAGCCATTTCTGCACAAAAAAACTGCCCATCAGAACTGTACCCTTTTTCCTGTTCAGGTGTTTAATGTAAACATCTGAAAACTTGCAAACTAAATGCATTCATTTAGCTTTTGAATTGAATGAACAGATCTACAGGTGTTCATAATAAAATGGCAAATAAGTGTATATATGGGTTCAAATTTTTTGTAAAGACTGCATTTTTGTAATAACAAGATCATAGCAATGCAACTTTATTTGGAGCTACCAATAGTTTGTAATAGACAATCAACTGTCCTTCTTCTCACATGTCGCTAATGTGGCTCGTTACTGTAGATTTTTTCTCTACAACATCCAAAGGATTCAACCATTTTTGTCCACACAGGCTGCCCAGGTGCTTCTTCAGTCTCTTGTCATTTTGAGACTTGACTCATGCAGCTCTCTGCTGGCAGGTCTTCCTCTGAACGCTATTCGTCCACTGCAAATGATCCAAAACGCAGCTGCACAACTTGTGTTCAATCTGCCCAAGTTCTCCCACACCACACCACTGCTGCGCTCCCTTCACTGGCTTCCAGAAGCTGCATGTATCAGATTCAAAACACTGATGCTTGCCTACAAGGCCAAAAATGACTTACCTCAGAGACTTTATCACACCTTGCACTGTACCACGCTATCCGAGATCCTCCAGCACTGCTCGACTGGTACCACCTTCTTTCAAAATGAGATGTAAGTATGCTTTAAGGCTTTTATCTGTTCTGGCACCGAGGTGGTGGAATGAACCTCCCCTAGATGTCCGTACAGCGTCCCTGGCTATCTTTAAGCGATGGTTGAAGACCTACCTCTTCCTGAAACACTTAAATTAGCACTTTCCAAGTTTACTTTGTAGAATTCAAGAGTAATATTTATATTAAGTTTGTAATTTAGCGTACCAGTGTAGATTTATTCATTGCTGGAGACTTAAAGCACTTTTGTAGGTTGCTCTGGACAAGGGCGTCTGCTAAATGCCGCAAATGTAAATGTAAATGTTGTAAAGTACACTACAGTATGTCAGGCAAGCATTCACCCACAAGGACTTTATATTGATGCCACAATGTACATATTACTGTCAAACTGCTGAAACATTGATCTATAGTCATATATTATGATAACGGATGTTCATAGAGGCACCAATATTGTTCAGTCAATATGTGGGCATGGGGAATACACGCCTTCAACAAGAAAACATTTATTAAGCATTGCAGAATGCCAAGCAAACACATGTAATGGTTATTATTCCACACTCCCTATGTGTGCTCCCTACTCGATTAGTATTTGCATGTCTGTAATGGATTGAATGAGTAGGACCATTGTAGGCATCTAAAGGCCAACTCCATCTGCTATTAAATCAAATATTGTTTTGAGTTGCAATGATGAGTCGGCCAATTAGCTGGCTGAGGAGTGAAGGGAATTGCCACTATTATACCCTTGCCATTCAGCAGATCTATAGCACCACTGATTCGGCCATCTGCGAATGTGACTAAATGTGATAAGTAATGAATATGACTATTGATGAGGCCTTTAACAAGGTAATAACCATGGTCCCCGGTCAATAATTATTTCAATACGAATATCTTTGTTATAAGAATGCAGACCACAGCAAAAATTACCAACTTAAACAATACCCCGTAGTGTAATTGTCGTTGTCTGGAATTATAGTTTTCATTAAACAGAATGCTACAGGTTATTGATTGTTTAAATAAGACTCAATATTCCCTCCATTTCAATGTGTTGTGAAATTGCATAGCATTGTAATATTCACTGTTGTATATGTTTATTAAATTGTAAAAGTCATGCCATGGAAATACACTGGACAAAATTTCCAATCCAGGATAAATGTAGAACCCAGGATTACATGAATACAACAAAGTACGAAGGATTGTAGATAGATGTATTTCGAATATATAAAATACAACTATATAGAATACAACTACAAAAATATAACCACTTCAATTAGTTTGCCCCAGACTTGACACAGAGGTGAACATTTTTTCCCAACTCAACTCCAGCCTTTTAACTTACCCGTATTTTAAAGCATTAACATTAAAATCTTCACATAGCTAGTGCACTTTGTATGTAGTGTTTATCTTTAAAAAGCTGTACAGTATGATGTGCATTTTTATCGTATCTATACTTTCAGCATGATCTTAAGAGTGGCACCTACACCAGATCTCTCAGTTAGAAGGTAGTAAAATATTATAGTCCTATTGCTTTGTATGTATAAACATTCAGTTTGTGTATATTGCATAAAGCAAGGTCACAAATGTGCAGAATTTATAGGTCGATAGGTAGATTCAGCTACTATATGATGAAATCCTCTTCAACCTCGTGCAGCAACTAATTTCTTCCTTTTGTCTTTGGCGTAGAAAATGTTGTCCTCTGAGAAGGATAATTAATCACAGTTACGTTTGGGGTCTGTGGATTCTGCCATTCTATGCTATCTCACCTTCTTTTATTCCTGCAGAGGTAAATGTGATCAATGCCCCTGTCAAACTGATTATTTGTGTAGAACCTAAACAAGGAGAGTGGCTATTGAAACATTTGTTTCCCTTATGATGCTCCTGAGAAGTTCATTTGAAAGTCAATGTCCAAGGTGTCATGTTAAATTTTCTAAAAGGTCAAGATTCCAGTCTTTGCTAAATTAAATAGGACAAGGTACTGTAGGAATCTGTAGCAGTAAGGAAAAATGTCTTTTCAATAAGATGATTGACTAAAATAAGCCTTCAAGTAGCAAGCACTGAATTGATTCATTTTCACTAGAGTTAAGACTGAATTGACAGATATGTTTAAAAATACACATAGGTCTGTTTACAGCACCTGCAGTAATACAAAAAGACATTTGGATCACTACACATGTTTTGGTGGAGGCTCACAAAAGGTATTCCCACTTATGTTGGTGTGATTTTAATTAAAAAAATTTCCAGTAAGGACCTATTTCCTGGAATTAACCTTGTAATATTGCAGGGCACCAAAAATATATACACATTCTTACGCTCATTCATACAAGATGTTGACAAAGGAAGAACATGCAAAAGTACGCCCAGACAATAACCTGAATGCAGGATTAAATTGTGATAGCGAAGAGTGATGAATTGCCAATGCAACTGCATGCTCACTGTGACCCCAGAACTATTCATTTAAACCAGTTTTGTATTCATTTACATTTACACTTTTTTATTTTTGGCAATTGGCCGACTCTCTTATACAAAGCGACTTTCAACTGATCAGTTGAAAGTTAAGGGCCTTGCTCAAGGGCCCAGCAGTGGCAGCCTTGTGGTTCTGGGATTTAAACCTTAAACATTTGTCCAATTTCTTAACCACTGAGCTACTCTACCACCTCCTCATGTAGTCATATTTATCTTATCATTATTATACCTATATTTATTGCGTGACCATATCAGATATTAACATAAGAATGCCATGTCATATATGGGCTTTATGACTATTCTCATTGTGTAGTATAATGTATTTGATTAAACGTCAGTTAAATTGTTAACTATAACTGTACTTAAATGTACAATACAAGGCAATCTTTTTTGTTTGTTTTTTGTGGTGCACAGAAAAAAGTATAATTTGGTACCTTTGTGTCAGAGAATGCATTCACTTCATGTTCTTTTTTTTTTTTTCTTTTCTGAAATGCCATCTACATTCTTCACTGCTCCTGACATTCAAAGGTAAGACGATCTCTTTTAATGATAGGCTGCTTCGATATTTACTCCTCCTCCAACTGGTAACGTCAACAGCACTCACAAACATGGCATACTTTATTACCCCTCTGCAGCTGCAACTGCTGTACTTAACAGGAGGCCTTTGCTTTTTTTCTCTTTCACTTTGTGCCATTAGCGATGGCATTATGAGAATGTGCTGCCACATGGGATGATCATGTGTCCAGAGCTGGAGGAGAAAAGGAGTGCTTTTATAATCCTTACTGCAGACATCCCTGCCGGCACTAATGTGAGCTTGGGGTGGTTGAGAGAAATTCAACTCCATCACCAGGACTGCTGGCTCTGCTCTTATGCGTGAAATGATGGCAGGTTCGAAGCGGCTGCAATTACACACTGAATGACCTCATAGGATTTGGGCAAGGTGATGCAAAGAAATGCTTATAATATTTTCTGTATGTCATTAGTGCTGTCAAACAGATTAAACAACTGCAAGGTCATCCCTTAAAAATTTATTTTTTTTTTTTTAATGTATTGATATGTCCTGTTATCAAAGTGCTTATATAAATTGTTAGTAAAGTAAGTATGGCATGTTATCTGTGTTGATTAATCTTTTATAACTTTGTGCAATATTCTTTAGCTTTTCTCAAGCCTTTATTTCATTGCCATTTATTATTGTTATATTATTGCCATTTGCTTTCAGTATAAATAATTTGATTCTTTCAGCATGCAACTTTATACATATATAGAGTGAGTATTAGACTTGATGCTCATTGGTCAGTCAGCTCCCTATTGAACTGTCTAGAGGCTTTTTAGATTGAAAGTGCAGATAAGAAAGTGGATTAATTAGACTTTTTGTCTTTGAAGGAAAAATATTTTGTATTCTGTTCACAGCGCTGCTGAGAATATATATATATATATATATATATATATATATATATATATATATATATATATATATATATATATATATATATATATATACAGTGAGGAAATAAGTATTTGAACACCCTGCTATTTTGCAAGTTCTCCCACTTAGAAATCATGGAGGGGTCTGAAATTGGGGGTCGTTTGGGGGTCGTTTCCTGTAGTTTTTCACCAGGTTTGCACACACTGCAGGAGGGATTTTGGCCCACTCCTCCACACAGATCTTCTCTAGATCAGTCAGGTTTCTGGCCTGTCGCTGAGAAACACGGAGTTTAAGCTCCCTCCAAAGATTCTCTATTGGGTTTAGGTCTGGAGACTGGCTAGGCCATGCCAGAACCTTGATATGCTTCTTACAGAGCCACTCCTTGGTTATCCTGGCTGTGTGCTTCGGGTCATTGTCATGTTCGAAGACCCAGCCTCGACCCATCTTCAATGCTCTAACTGAGGGAAGGAGGTTGTTCCCCAAAATCTCGCAATACATGGCCCCGGTCATCCTCTCCTTAATACAGTGCAGTTGCCCTGTTCCATGTGCAGAAAAACACCCCCAAAGCATGATGCTACCACCCCCATGCTTCACAGTAGGGATGGTGTTCTTGGGATGGTACTCATCATTCTTCTTCCTCCAAACACGTTTAGTGGAATTATGACCCAAAAGTTCTATTTTGGTCTCATCTGACCACATGACTTTCTCCCATGACTCCTCTGGATCATCCAAATGGTCATTGGCAAACTTAAGACGTGCCTGGACATGTGCTGGTTTAAGCAGGGGAACCTTCCGTGCCATGCATGATTTCAAACCATGACGTCTTAGTGTATTACCAACAGTAACCTTGGAAACGGTGGTCCCAGCTCTTTTCAGGTCATTGACCAGCTCCTCCCGTGTAGTTCTGGGCTGATTTCTCACCTTCCTTAGGATCATTGAGACCCCACGAGGTGAGATCTTGCATGGAGCCCCAGTCCGAGGGAGATTGACAGTCATGTTTTTGCTTCTTCCATTTTCTAATGATTGCTCCAACAGTGGACCTTTTTTCACCAAGCTGCTTGGCAATTTCCCCGTAGCCCACACACATGCATGTATGTATGTATATATATATATATATATATATATATATATATATATATATATATATATATGTGTGTGTGTGTGTGTGTGTGTGTGTGTGTGTGTGTGTGTGTGTGTGTGTGTGTGTGTGTGTGTGTCTCCTCTGAGTTCTATGGTTGTCTTCCAACTGAAGTAGGCAGATTATCAACTCCAAATTGCCACTTATTTTGTGATCAATGTGTGAATTCTAGGATACATCACCAAAATTATCTGTCTTTCAAAATTAGTTACTGTCAATAAACAAATCAATTATCACTTTACATTTGCAGTTAGATCTGCCAATTTTGTCTTATTCCCTTTTTTATATTTTATTATGTTTATTAGATTTTTTTCATATGGAGGCATTGCCTTTTTACAGCTCCATGAGTTAAATCCTGAGCTTAGCTTTACTGTCTGCGTTTCATACAGAAGGAGATTAATACAGTGTATTCTCTCCTCTGCATGCCTCTTTCTGTTTTTTCTAGTATTCTTGGACTCTAAGTTGCCCCTAGTTGTGAATGAGTTTCTGAATCTGTGTGCAGAGTGTATTTCTTCCTTGCACCTACTGTTACCAACACACTCCATGATGATCTTACCAACTTTTATTACTGTTTTTAATAATTCATCTGTCAAATTGTATGCTAGGAAAAGTGCCATGTAAATGTTTTGAAGCTTTGCACAAGTTTATATTTAAAAATCACATTAATTAGATAACATAAGTAATCTATAGAGATCTGTCATCACCTTACGTACAAGGGAAGGGCCTACCTACCTACAAGAAGTGCTTTCTCTCTCAATTTTCTTTCTTACAAACACACACACACATTCGCATAGAGTGAACCACTTTTTCCAAAATGTACGACATAAAACCCTAGTTTTTATTCCTGCAAGAGGAGTTGGGATTTAAACTTTCACATTCACACTGTGCAGTAAAAAGTTTGGGGATTTTTAAAACAGACCTGCTGTTTGGATTTTTTTTCTAGAAATGATATGAAAATCTACATTTGACATCAGGACATTAATCTGAAAAAGTACAACATTTAAAAAAAAGAAGGCATCAACCAAAGTTCACAAGCTTTATTCGCAGTGATTTAATCTACAATTTGTCCATTTCTAATCCAAAAAGAATCTTTTTGGAACTAAAACTTGTTAGCCCTCTTTCTTCCTTCTTTATTTTTCTTTTGACCTCAATATTTCACATGCTGAAATTCTTTGTGGCTCTCCAGTGACTGATGCGGCATTGAATTTGTCTGGTTTTAATACATGCCGCACACAAGCTATCAATCACTAGAGGGTTCAGCAAACTGATCATTTATTAATGAAAAAAAGCAGCCATGAATTTCTAACTGCATTCGTCTAGTCATCTTATTTATCATACCAGATCAAACAAAAGGAGTCGAAATAGGCTTAAAAGGGGAGGCGGTTGTAGGGAATAACTTATTTGTAGGCAGACAGTGGAATGTTATTAATGAATAGAAAAAGAGTAGGGAACTTGAATGGAGAAAGCGAGAGAGAGCTCGGTAGGGAGAGGAGTTATTGGGAGAATGATGCTTTGACAGCAGGATGCATGTCTGCATTAATTCTCCCACAAAAGGCAATTTCCCTCCAACTGGCAGTGCATATCCACCATAGGTAGCAAGGTGAGCTCTTTTTGTCCCAAGTGAGGGGAAGAGAAGACTTAATGTATTATTTTTTTTCTGCGGCTCAGCTGCTGTTAGTTGACTCCATAGAGAGGCTGCTCAGGGGCACTTCACTGATCTTCGGCTTCCACTAGAATGCACTCCAGGCTGTGGAGTTTGCAAACCCACTAACACAAGGTCTGGGGAATAACTGAATATTTGGTTCCCTTTTCAATACTGAGCAAGAAAGAAATAAAACAACAACAGCCCATTGGATAATTCAACAGAAATATTGGGCTTATCTAAGTTCAGCAAGAGTTCATCAAACACTTCCTGAACAAACAGAACTGAACAAATACTGCACAAGGCACCTTTTTAACCGCTTGTGTACATGGAAAAAAACTTCAAACCCACAAACCCACAACTAAAGTCATATACAGGTTGATACCATTTGTTTTATTAGCATTTGAGCAGCCTATTATTTATTGATTATAGATTTATCTATACAATATCTTTGATGGATTTACATCCAACACGAATCAGAGAAGATAATTTTTTTAAGTAGATTAATATGGTCTGAGCCCTGTAGGCTGCATGTGTCTTTCTGTCAAAACTGTCTAATCACAGCGAGGCTCAGACTGACAAAGCATCAGCCATTCTGCTTCAGCAGCAGAGCTACTTTTGGCAGTCTGTATGATGCAACAGATTTTAGGCATAGTATGCCAACTAGGATGTAGGTAGGCAATCATAAACGGATTTCCTGTCAACAGAAAGACTTCATGGTGTTTATACTTCACTATTTAAACACAAACACACAATGTTATGTGGTACAGTAAATAATGTTCTTCATTCATCTTTTATCACTGCTTTGTTTTGATTAGGGGGGGCAAGTGCACAGATTAGGAAGACCTCTCACACACACACACACACACACACACACACACACACACACACACACACACACACACACGCACACACACACACACACACATTCTATTTTCAGTAATCCTGCAGTTTTTCTTTTACAAAAAGTGCAAAAATAATGTCTGCACAAGGTCAAAACTTAGAAATGCATGTCTTAATGGGAAATTTGGTTTCTACTGAGATAAACCGAGCAGACATGCCAATTCAGATTCACATACAGTGAGGAAAATAAGTATTTGAACACTCTGCTATTTTGCAAGTTCTCCCACTTAGAAATCATAAAGGGGTCTGAAATTGTCATCGTAGGTGCATGTCAACTGTGAGAGACATAATCTAAAAAAAAAAAATCCAGAAATCACAATATATGATTTTTAAACTATTTATTTGTATGATACAGCTGCAAATAAGTATTTGAACACCTGTCTATCAGCTAAAATTCTGACCCTTAAAGACCTGTTAGTCTGCCTTTAAAATGTCCACCTCCACTAAATTCATTATATTAAATTAGATGCACCTGTTTGAGGTCGTTAGCTGCATAAAGACACCTGTCCACCCCATACAATCAGTAAGAATCCAACTACTAACATGGCCAAGACCAAAGAGCTGTCCAAAGACACTAGAGACAAAATTGTACACCTCCACAAGGCTGGAAAGGGCTACGGGGAAATTGCCAAGCAGCTTGGTGAAAAAAGGTCCACTGTTGGAGAAATCATTAGAAAATGGAAGAAGCTAAACATGACTGTCAATCTCCCTCGACTGGGGCTCCATGCAAGATCTCACCTCGTGGGGTCTCAATGATCCTAAGGAAGGTGAGAAATCAGCCCAGAACTACACGGGAGGAGCTGGTCAATGACCTGAAAAGAGCTGGGACCACCGTTTCCAAGGTTACTGTTGGTAATACACTAAGACGTCATGGTTTGAAATCATGCATGGCACGGAAGGTTCCCCTGCTTAAACCAGCACGTGTCCAGGCACATCTCAAGTTTGCCAATGACCATTTGGATGATCCAGAGGAGTCATGGGAGAAAGTCATGTGGTCAGATAAGACCAAAATAGAACTTTTGGGTCAGAATTCCACTAAACGTGTTTGGAGGAAGAAGAATGATGAGTACCTTCCCAAGAACACCATAACTACTGTGAAGCATGGAGGTGGTAGCATCATGCTTTGGGGGTGTTTTTTTGCACATGGGACAGGACGACTGCACTGTATTAAGGAGAGGATGACTGGGGCGACGTATTGCGAGATTTTGGGGAACAACCTCCTTCCCTCAGTTAGAGCATTGAAGATGGGTCGAGGCTGGGTCTTCCAACATGACAATGACCCGAAGCACACAGCCAGGATAACCAAGGAGTGGCTCTGTAAGAAGCATATCAAGGTTCTGGCGTGGCCTAGCCAGTCTCCAGACCTAAACCCAATAGAGAATCTTTGGAGGGAGCTCAAACTCTGTGTTTCTCAGCGACAGGCCAGAAACCTGACTGATCTAGAGAAGATCTGTGTGGAGGAGTGGGCCAAAATCCCTCCTGCAGTGTGTGCAAACCTGGTGAAAAACTACAGGAAACGTTTGACCTCTGTAATAGCAAACAAAGGCTACTGTACCAAATATTAACATTGACTTTCTCAGGTGTTTAAATACTTATTTGCAGCTGTATCATACAAATAAATAGTTAAAAAATCATATATTGTGATTTCTGGATTTAATTTTTTTAGATTATGTCTCTCACAGTGACAATTTCTCTACGATGATAGTTTCAGACCCCTCCATGATTTCTAAGTGGGAGAACTTGCAAAATAGCAGGGTGTTCAAATACTTATTTTCCTCACTGTATGTATACACACACATGCACCTAGAGGCTATTCAGAGAAGTTAATGTATTTGCTGGTATGTTTTCTGACATGAGAAGTAAATCGGAGAAACCAAAGTAAACCATCTAGAGCCACGGAAGCCCTGAAACCCTGAGCAATGAAACTTTGAGGTATTAAACGTATCACCATTAATATTCTTATATTTAAAAAGAAACATTAAACCTGAAATAAAATAATAGCAGAGAAATATAAACCAAATCAACTTGCTTGGGTAACATATTAAACAGTGCTACATACAAAACCGCCCCCTTTAAATGTAAAAATAAGCGGGATGCAATAATTTGCTAGTCTCATAAACCCATACTTTATTAACAGTAAAACATAGAATGCATATCAAACATTTAAACTGAGAAAATGTACCATTTTTAAGGAAAATTTTAAGTTATTTTAAATTTGATTGCCCCAACACATCCTCAAAAAGTTGGGACAAGGCATTGTTTGCCACTGTGTAGCATCATGTCTTCTAACAAGAGTCTGTATACATTTGGGAACTTAGGAGACCAGTTCCTGGAGTTTTGAAATGCTCAACATTCCGAGCCTTCTTTGTCATATTTTTTCATTTCATGAGTCACCAAATGTTTTCAAATAATCAAGGGTCTGGACTGCAGGCAGGCCAGTTCAGCACCCAGACCATTCTATTATGAAGCCACACTAATGTAATAGATGCAGTTTGTTATGTAAGCATTACATTGTCTTGCTGAAACATGCAAGGCCTTTCCTGTAAACCTTGTCTGGTTGGAAGCATTGGCTGCTCTGAAACCTGTGTATAGGTTTCAGCATGGATAGTGCCTTTCCACATGTGCAAGCTGCTCATTCAATGGGCACTGATGCACTCCTGTACTACCAGAGATGCAGGCCTTTGAACTGAGTGCTGATAACAAGCCATGTATAAGCCTCCACCTTAGACTGGACGATGTAGTGTCTGTTTCTCTCCAAAAAAAATTATATTTGTCTGAACAAAGAACAGTTTTCCACTTTACCTCTGTCCATTTTATATTAGCTTTGGCCCAGAGGAGACTGTGTCATTTCTGTATCATGTTCAGATATAGCTTCTTCTTAGCTTGATAGAGTTTGAACCTGTATTTGTGAATGCCACTGCAAACTGTGTTCTCAGAGAATGATGACAATGTTTCTGAGCCCATGCAGTGATTTTCATTAGAAAATTATATATGTCACCTGAGTGCATACTGGACATCCAGTATTGATTTTCGCACAATTTCTCCATATTCTTTGAATCATTCAATGATTTTATGTACTATTGATGATGATATATTTACAATCTTTATAGTTTTATGCTAAAGAACATTATTCTGGAATTGTTCCACAATTTGTAGAGAGAATGTTTTTGCAAATTGGTTAACTTTTGTCCACCTTTACTTCTGAGAGACTCTGCTGCTCTAAGACACACCTTTTATACCCAATCATCTTACAGGCCTGTTGACAGTAGACCTAAATAGTTGCAAACTGTTCCTCCAGCAGTTTCTGTTTAGTAACACTTACTATTTAAGCCTTTTTTTTTTTTTGCCCTGTCTCAAGGTTTTTTAAAAGTGTTGCAGCTATCAAATTTTAATATTTCTATTTCTTAAAATGGTACATTTCCTATGTTCGATTGTGAATAAAATGTGTTTATGAGATTTGCAAATCATTGCATTCTGTTTTAAAGTACATATTTCCACAGCATACCAATTCTTTTAGACTTGGGGTTGTATAATTGCCTCGTGCAATCAATGTTTATGTTTTTAAGAACACATTCTTTACCCCTCAAAACAATGTCCGAAATCTCTTATTGCAATGCTGCTCCAAATCCAGTATATCCCTTTTAAAATGCAGGATCAGGATTAGTGCAGGTAACAGCAGCTCCTTAGCCACACCAGCCTGGCAGGAGGCAGCGAGATGAGCATCAGCAGCAACCCACCCAAACTTAAACCTAAACCTACAGCTACCAAAAAACAGGAGGCTTGTGTTGACAAGTCTGAAAAGGTCAGGACATGCTCACTTCAATGCTATATCCTAATATTTCATTTCAGATTTTTTGACTTGGCCAAAATAATGAAAGATGAAGTTATAAAGATGTAGCCTCTGATTAATATGTACTTTCCCCTCTAGTGCAACTTTCACTAGTCCAATCATCCAAAATTTCTCATGCCAATGGAAAAATGCACACACTATGCTTATGCATTCATCTGCTTCCCCAGTGCATTCACTCAGTCAGTGCCACTTACACACTACACAACATTTATTGTCAAAGAACTGAATAAACATATTTATACAGCCACACCATATGTGCTGTGCAAAAGAACCTGCATTCATAATACTAAGAAGCAAGAAAATCCATTTAGTAGTATTACAGCTAGGTGGCACACTGTTGATAACAGCTCAAATATCTCTCTGGGAACATGACATCATTGGATGATGTAAGGGGCTGGAGGAAGGGAGAAATGCACCGAAGGTGTCATTCAGTAGGGACAGACAGGACAAACAACACCTGAGACATTGTCTCCCTCTAGTGGATGCCAGAGCAATGCCAGTTGGTGGGAATGAACTGGGACATACTATCGCAGTATCTTAATATCGTATGCATTTTAATCTGAGACAGTTTCTTCATGTCTAATGTGTAGACCTTACAATAAAATTGCATTCAGAAAGAGTGCATACATCAAATAGTTACTCTTGGGCGTGCAGTGTAATTATATAAAATGATTAGAAATGTTAAAATTCTATAATGTTCTATTTCCTTAAGTAGATTAAATGAGGGATGAGAGGGTATTTATTAGGAATACAGTGGATGGGACACAAGAACATATCAGTGTACCATGCATACATACACACACATAATCACACACTCATTGACACCTAAGAACAAACCCAGAGCACAGAGACAGTAATCCAAGCTCAAGCTTAAACTAGACGTGTAAGGTGGCAATGTTACCCACTCATTAGAATAAAAAATAAGCTTGAAATTACAATTCATTAAACAGTGAATGTCTTTTCTATTCTGAATGAATGCAGGTAAACGCAGAAAGATAACGCAGCCAAACCATTGCGCTTAATGACAGTTTAATGAGACTTTGATGGCTCTTCCATCTTCATCCTACCAAAGATAATTTGCCACTTTCTCCAAATTATTTCCTCTTCTCAATCAAGTTGATGATGCATGAGAAGTCTATTAGAGAGCTACACCTATGAAGCAACCACAAGAGCTTTCTCGCCATTGCATCAAATGGCACACACGATGCCTTCATTTTTCATGCTTAGAATAAACAGATGTCACACATCACTCTATGAAGTAGTCTCAAACCACACACTGCTGAGAGAGCACTATTTCTCCAACTCCTGTTTGTGAGGTCTTATTTTAGTGCGGACTGTCCTAAAGCGCAGAGTGCATACTTACACCCACAACTCTATCACAAACCAATTTATCCTCATTGTGTGGGAGTGAAGGAGGGATTCAGTGCGCTCCCTTGACAAGAGTGCTCAGCCCGAAAGCCTGGTTGCACTTGATCAAGTGGTGCATGCTTGGAGCTTTGGGACCGCCTGATCGAGATGGAGCTGAGAGGAACTCAATGCCTCCTAGAGACAGTGATTGATGAAAGGAATCTCCCTGTCTGTAAGTCCTACTGCCAGGGATTGGACAGATTGGAGATATTACTGAGATTCTGTGGAAGCAATACGTCTTTCATCTAACTGATGCTCCATACGCATGAACAGAATTCTTGTCAACGTATGTTTTTTCTTTCAAGTAAAAGGGTAAAAGGAAGTTGGATGCATCCTACGTTAGATTGTGGCAAACTGACAGTATACTTTTTCTTAGCATGTACCAGCAGAATCACTAAAATGTTTGGAGCCATTTAAGTATTTCTTGTTTATTTTGGGCGTGTAAAAGTTGTAGTTTTTATGTTACGAGCTTTCCTTTCATATTAAAGTGCATATCTACCTGCCGGGTTCCTTTAAATGTTTTTTGCTTATGGCATCTCCGGGAGATTTTCCTTGCAAATCTCACCTTTTCCTTGCTTTTTAGACATCTAAAGCTGCGTTTGGAGTTCTGTACAGCTGCTTCATGTCAATGTCTATTGTATTTATCATGGCTTCCAGTAACCTCTTCAAACACCATTCCTTAATAAATGAGAGTGCAGCATTGAGGAAACAGTATACTTATTGACAAGGCTCTAAAAAAAACTAATTTTAATCTGATTATTTAATATTGCATGTTGTAAGACTTATAAGTAAAAGATGAACACATTTTTAACCTCTTTGTAACAACAAACTAGTTTGGTGTGAAAAATATGGCTTAATGCCACATCTTAATCCAAGTTCTCACACACTTCATTATATTTAAACCTGTTAATTAGCAATGAGTTGAATTCAATACATATGAAGGAATATTTACACCAACAATGCATGCACAATGCAGTGGTACCCAAAAACCAGGATTGAGAAACCCTGGAACCCTTCAAGTTTCAGTATTACTGGAACTGGAAATACAATGTATGTATCTTTTAACGTAGAACATTATGTAGGAACCTTGAAAAATGTGCTTTGTTTCCAATGTTTTTTGATGACAATTTATTTATTTTATTTCTATTTCAAAATTTAATATTACAAGCCACATGGTTTGTTTGTTTTTTGTTCAGATATGGGTTTGTTTTATATCCAGAAAATTAATTTGTTAAATGTAAATGTATTATTGTTGGCCAATGACTGTTGACCAAAAGGTTAAAGGTCATGAGAGTTACAACGCGGGAGAGAGGTGAAAAGCACATGGCGTGAAGACTGTGTGTGCTACATGAGACAGAGGGTAACATCTTTTGGAGACCGGGTATATTCTTTGAAATATTACGGCCCAAAGTGTAACGGAACTTTTAACTTTTTGACGTTCAAGTTTATTTAATGTCACTGCCTTTTTATAAGCCACCATCTCCGCCATCACGTGTAATCAAGGCCTAGCGGCTATCGCATTAGCAACGCGTGTGTACAGTGACTGCAGACGGGATCCAGTTGGACAACTGGACTTGTTGCGTTGTTGCTGCTGGAAAGATCGCAGGGCTACATGGTGCTTGAATCGTCTTGACTCCACGCTGAGGGAATTATTCACTACGCTAAGAGTGAGTTGATGCTGTTCGCGGTTCATCTTGGTTTGCTTGGATGGATGTAGGTGATTGTTTTCCAAGTTTGTGCTTAAGAGGATTTCTTTAACCCGTCACACTGTGAATGTGCACCAACTGGGCCCCAACGAAACCACTACTAGTGTATGTGACTGAGTTGATGGTTCGTATAAATTGCATACAGGACTGAGGTTTTTTTCTAATAGACTGTGTAATATTGTGCACTTGGGCTTTTGTTTATATATATATATATATATATATATATATTGCTCTTTATATGTTTTGAGGTCTTTAACTTTACTTCTCATACCATTTTGATACCAGTATTTTATTTTCTAAATATTTCACACTTCTACAGTTGTTTACTGGTTTCATACACTTTTGTTTAAACCACAGCAAAACTAAAATAACAGTAAAACTCCAGAATAAGAAAAATAAATATGGTTTGTTAATTTACTCATTTGAATTTGTACTCTGGTGTTTCATTCATTGGGGTTTCTGTATTGCAATAAGAGACTGGTTTAAGTAGAAGAATACTACCGGCCAATTCACCATTCAACTGCCGGGAATCCAGGTTTTCTGAGTTACGTTAAAAAAATATATAAAATTGTAACCTTTTGGGTTTAAAAATAGGGTTACAATTATTCTGCATATCACTATTAATATATATCCCTTAAACATGACTGAGATCTAGGATTATGTTTCTGTTTGTATAAAACAGGTAAATAATTCTCCATGCCCCTACAGCACCATAATACTGCTTGTGCTCAACCTGCAAGAGATTTCCCTGTGCTATAAGACACTTTTCCTTTTAAATCCTCAGGTGATAATAAA